>NC_139710.1:41714547-41722047 GCF_964188405.1 Protomyctophum parallelum
ACACTTTTCGGCCAGTTATAGCGCCACCTTGAGGCTGAGTTTAAATTGTTCATGTGGCATTTCTTCCTCGGCCTAGTGGGAATGTGCGTGCACAATTTGACGGAAATCACGCAATGTGTTCATGATTTGCAGCATTTTGTTTGAAACTGAGCACTCCTGTGAACTTTGGAAGCCAATCTTAACCAATCAGGATGGAGTCTGAGAAATCTGAAAGAGCCGTTTCCTTGAATGGCTCTAGAGAGACTGTGTACCAATTTGCGCGATGTTTGGACAAAATCTGTAGGTGTACTGTGCAAAAACTTGTTTTGCACAAAGCGGCCTCCTGGTGGCGCTATAACAGGCCGTTCTGGAAAGTTTGGGGCAGAGGTTCATCGTTGGCATCCAGGGAGCGTGTGTGCAAAATTTGGCATCGACCGGGTTAACGGTGGCCGAGATTAGCTGCTCACGGACACACACACGGACGGACACACGGACGGACGGACGGAGTGCAAAACATACTCTCCCCCCATGCCTTCGGCCTGGTGGAGACAATAATGAATTATTATTATTATTTACTAATATTCTCCATGTTTCAGACGAGGACCAGGTGGAGTCTTTTTCTTTTTTTTTAATGTTCTGTTTATTGACAAATACAAAAAGAAACTAAAACACACACAATAACAAAACACAAAATCCAAATCAAGACAACCAAAGAACATTCAAAGCACAACAAAACAATAAAAACAATATATTAAAAAATATATAAAAAATTAAATAAAAACTCCAATATAGTCAATATACATAGATCATGGTCACAAGCATCATCCAGACAAGACAGGTTGGGCTGTCAGGCGACAGTTAATCAGGTTCAATCAGGTTACTGGTGGAGTCTTAACCCTTTCCGGGCACAGGGCGAGATCGGACGAGATTATTTTTTGATTTTATGCCGCCTAGGACGAGGTTGGACGAGATTTGTTTTTATATTTGCAGCGGCTATAAGACACACCCCCCCACCCTGTGACAAAGTTCGGTAGCGCTGCGATAAAAGACAGGCCCTAAAGTATTCAATCACACCATGACAACACAGGCTGAGCCAAAAAATGTTCCCATGAGCCACAAAAAGGTAACAATACTCCACTCCAGTCTGACCCAGAGTCGTCGGGACACACTGACCCACAGCACATAGCAAGACAAAAGCAGATCAAAGACACCAGCGATCGATCAGGGCTAAAATGCCCCCCCCCAAAAAAACCTGGCCGGACCCCCAAACGAGCCAGCGAGACGCTCATGCCAGGCTACGAGCGAGCCAGCGGGCAGCCTGTTGGTCGCCGCCGTGGAAGTCCCCGCTGGACCCAGCCGAGGACGAGGCAGAAACGGGCAGCGTGTCTACAGGGGCGAGCACAACAATATCTGCAGTACTGTGACTGTCCGATGATACACTGTCTGCATCGGAGGATGCAACAGTGTCCGCGCCGCGGTCACCGGATCAGCTGGGAGCGGGACATCCGGCGGGGGACGAAGGTGATTGGCTTCCCATGAGACCGAAACGAAAATGTGTTCAAAGGATAATGAGTAGGCTAGTAAGTGCAATTTTATTTAGTTTTATTTAGTTTCGGACGGGGGTGATCTCGTTGCGACCGGGCCGCCGGATGGAGTAAATGGAGTTACTGTTTGAGTCTCATTCATGGGGTGAAAATAAGATTTATTCAACAAAAACACTTTTTTATACTTTTTTTAACTTTAACTGCTTGAAGACAAATAATCAGATAAGTCACTATAGAAAAAGAAAAAAGTTTCAAGTGAGTATTCTGCTTGAGAGAGTGTCTTTCACAAAAGTGCTGTTTTCTCAGACAAATTATTTCAGAGGGCTGATTTTGATGAAACCATGACCTATTCAACTGCCTATAACTAAAGAACGGAACATGCTACAAACATAATTCTTTTTTGGGGGGAAAGATGAGACTTATCACTTTCATATGAGTTATTTCATGACATTGGGACATATTCACATAATATTATATATGGGCTTTGACAGATTGGTCAAATGTCCACATTGCCTGGAGGAGAAGGGGAATATAATGAAAACAAACATGGCCTGGAAAGAGTTAATATTAATAATAATAATAATAAACTCTATGTTTCAGACGAGGAGCAGGTGGAGTCCTACGAACATCTCTCCCTGAAGATCCTCCATCGGTGGTCTGAGATCCTGCAGGGCTGTCGTCTGGTACCAGAACACATCGAGAGCAGAACCCTGTTCCACAACGCAAGACCAGGGATGGACCAGGTGAGTCCTGTTCCACAAGGCAAGACCTGGGATGGACCACGTGAGTCCTGTTCCACAAGGCAAGACCAGGGATGGACCAGGTGAGTCCTGAAGACCTGGGATGGATGGACCAGACGAGTCCGGTTCCACAAGGCAAGACCAGGAATGGATCAACGTTAAAACGAGACACCGCTGTCTCGTTAAACTCAGCAGGGCTTAACGAGACACCGCTGTCTCGTTAAACTCGGCAGGGCTTAACGAGACAGCGGTGTCTCGTTAAGCCCTGCTGAGTTAAAGAGACGGCGGTGCAACATGAAAACCTGACGTTTCCAAATCGTGGCAGCGATACTGGATGATCTGATGATCTGATGATCTGATGATCTGATGATCTGATGAAACATTTCAGCACATTATGGCAAGTTTACTGAACTTATACGGCTATAATCACTGAGCTGAACCGCCCTATCACCATCAAGTTTACTGAACTTATACGGCTATAATCACTGAGCTGAACCGCCCTATCACCATCAAGTTTACTGAACTTAAACAGCTATAATCACTGAGCTGAACCGCCCTATCACCATCAAGTTTACTGAACTTAAACAGCTATAATCACTGAGCTGAACCGCCCTATCACCATCAAGTTTACTGAACTTATAAACACTGAGCTGAACCGCCCTATCACCATCAAGTTTACTGAACTTATAAACACTGAGCTGAACCGCCCTATCACCATCAAGTTTACTGAACTTATAAACACTGAGCTGAACCGCCCTATCACCATCAAGTTTACTGAACTTATAAACACTGAGCTGAACCGCCCTATCACCATCAAGTTTACTGAACTTATAATCACTGAGCTGAACCGCCCTATCACCATCAAGTTTACTGAACTTATAATCACTGAGCTGAACCGCCCTATCACCATCAAGTTTACTGAACTTAAACGGCTATAATCACTGAGCTGAACCGCCCTATCACCATCAAGTTTACTGAACTTAAACGGCTATAATCACTGAGCTGAACCGCCCTATCACCATCATTGTCACTGTGCAAAAAGCATGTAACACGGATGTGTATATTACAGGAGACTCCCGTTAAACTTTCCAACAGACTCCAGTAAACTCCCGAATTACATATATGATAACAATTTTAGTCTGGACTGTAGATCGTTCCGTGACCACGTTCCACGTGTGTGTGTGTGTGTGTGTGTGTGTGTGTGTGTGTGTGTGTGTGTGTGTGTGTGTGTGTGTGTGTGTGTGTGTGTGTGTGTGTGTGTGTGTGTGTGTGTGTGTGTGTGTGCGTGTGCGTGGCGTCTGTGTGTGTGCGTGCACAGGGTCAGGTCCAGATGTGGGTGGACATGTTTCCCATGGATCTACTTCCTCCTCCCGGACCCTCGGTGGTCATCGCCCCCCGCAGGCCTAAAGGGTTAACACACGCACGCACGCACACACGCCCGCACACACACACGCATACATACACGTAAACAACTTTTGTTACTAATTAGAAAAACTTTTTTGAATAGTTTAAAGAGATTGTTGACATTTAATAAAAATAAACGTTTTGTAATTTTTCTTAATAAATTTCAGGTTTTCTGAGCTCAATTTCACCCAAAAAACCTGAACTGTTAACATTCAGTAGATTTTCTGTGGTCTGTGGGTTTTCGGCTGTTTGTGATGTCACAGCCGGCAAATCCCATATTATGTCAATGGGATTCGCCAGCAGAGGTCACTGTTTTCACAGTTTTTCTTGTTTTCATTGCAGCTCAAAAGGCCTCAGAACACACAGAGAAAATCAGGGTTTTTTTGGGTGTGATTGAGGTCAGAAAGATCTGAAAGAAGAACGAAAAATAAAACTTCGTAATGTTTGCTTACAAATCCACACATTGACTGTTCTCTCTTCTGATGTGTGTGTGTGTGCGTGCGTGTGTGTGTGTGTGTGTGTGTGTGTGTGTGTGTGTGTGTGTGTGTGTGTGTGTGTGTGTGTGTGTGTGTGTGTGTGTGTGTGTGTGTGTGTGTGTGTGTGTGTGTGTGTGTGTGTGTGTGTGTGTGTGTGTGTGTGTGTGTGTGTGCGTGCGTGCGTGTAGGTATGAGCTGAGGGTCATCATTTGGAACACAGAGGAAGTGATTCTGGAGGACAGAAACTTTCTGACCGGACAGCAGTCCTCTGACATCTATGTGAAAGGGTCAGACAGACAGGCAGACAGGCAGGCAGGCAGACAGACAGACAGACAGACGGACGGACGGACGGACGGGCGGGCGGGCGGGCGGGCGGGCGGGCGGGCGGGCGGGCGGGCGGGCGGGCTGGCTGGCTGGCTGACTGACTGACTGACTGACTGACTGACTGACTGACTGACTGACTGACTGACTGACTGACTGGGTCACTAGTCAAGTCAGTTTGTTTTGGGAGGTTTGAACTTTAGTCTTTAGTGGCAGTGTTTCTGTTTAGTGGCATGTTGTGAACGAACATGTCATTAAAGCCTAAACACTGTCTAAATTAAATAATAACACTTTCTAATAACCAATGTATTTTGGCCTTGATTCCGTCGTAATGACTGTTTTTACACTTGTTGAAAATAGCAAGCCTTGTTGTCAAGATCTGCTATTTTCAGCATGCAACGAAGTGTAAAATGACTTAATAGTGGATCTCTTGTCCACTAGTCCCTTCCTAGTGGATCTCTTGTCCACTAGTCCCTTCCTAACATTTTAGTCTAGTTTTTATCTGTTGACGAAATTGTCAGTATATTTATTCTCAGTTTTAGTCATCATAGCTTAGTTTTCATTTAGTTTCCATTTAGTCTTCGTCAGTGGAAAAAGGTAGTCATTATTATTATTATTATTATTATTATAACGATGAACATGTTCGTCTCAGTTTTAGTCGACGAAAACAACACTGCGGCTGAATTCCAGCTCCATAGAGTCCTGAGAGTCAATCAGTGGACCATGACATCACCATGACATCACCATGACATCACCATGACCATGACCATATGACACAGCTTAACCAATTATGGGCGGGAACCCCTTTTGGTGTTAGCATTATGTAATACTTTAGCTATTGAAAAATAGCAGATCTGCTATTTTTTTTAAATCAAAGAATGACTGACAGAAACATAGCGTTTTCAGAAAACTGTCAGGATGTTTAAACAGTTTAAACACACTGGACCATGACACAGTTTAAACACACTGGACCATGACACAGTTTAAACACACTGGACCATGACACAGTTTAAACACTGGACCATGACACAGTTTAAACACACTGGACCATGACACAGTTTAAACACATTGGACCATGACACAGTTTAAACACTGGACCATGACACAGTTTAAACACTGGACCATGACACAGTTTAAACACACTGGACCATGACACAGTTTAAACACATTGGACCATGACACAGTTTAAACACATTGGACCATGACACAGTTTAAACACTGGACCATGACACAGTTTAAACACTGGACCATGACACAGTTTAAACACTGGACCATGACACAGTTTAAACACACTGGACCATGACACAGTTTAAACACACTGGACCATGACACAGTTTAAACACACTGGACCATGACACAGTTTAAACACTGGACCATGACACAGCTTAAACACTGGACCATGACACAGTTTAAACACACTGGACCATGACACAGTTTAAACACTGGACCATGACACAGTTTAAACACACTGGACCATGACACAGTTTAAACACACTGGACCATGACACAGTTTAAACACACTGGACCATGACACAGCTTAAACACTGGACCATGACACAGTTTAAACACACTGGACCATGACACAGTTTAAACACACTGGACCATGACACAGTTTAAACACTGGACCATGACACAGTTTAAACACACTGGACCATGACACAGTTTAAACACACTGGACCATGACACAGTTTAAACACACTGGACCATGACACAGTTTAAACACACTGGACCATGACACAGTTTAAACACATTGGACCATGACACAGTTTAAACACTGGACCATGACACAGTTTAAACACTGGACCATGACACAGTTTAAACACACTGGACCATGACACAGTTTAAACACACTGGACCATGACACAGTTTAAACACATTGGACCATGACACAGTTTAAACACATTGGACCATGACACAGTTTAAACACTGGACCATGACACAGTTTAAACACTGGACCATGACACAGTTTAAACACTGGACCATGACACAGTTTAAACACACTGGACCATGACACAGTTTAAACACACTGGACCATGACACAGTTTAAACACACTGGACCATGACACAGTTTAAACACTGGACCATGACACAGTTTAAACACACTGGACCATGACACAGTTTAAACACTGGACCATGACACAGCTTAAACACTGGACCATGACACAGTTTAAACACACTGGACCATGACACAGTTTAAACACACTGGACCATGACACAGTTTAAACACTGGACCATGACACAGTTTAAACACTGGACCATGACACAGTTTAAACATTGGACCATGACACAGTTTAAACACTGGACCATGACACAGTTTAAACATTGGACCATGACACAGTTTAAACATTGGACCATGACACAGTTTAAACACTGGACCATGACACAGCTTAAACACTGGACCATGACACAGCTTAAACACTGGACCATGACACAGTTTAAACACACTGGACCATGACACAGTTTAAACACACTGGACCATGACACAGTTTAAACACACTGGACCATGACACAGTTTAAACACACTGGACCATGACACAGTTTAAACACACTGGACCATGACACAGTTTAAACACTGGACCATGACACAGTTTAAACACACTGGACCATGACACAGTTTAAACACTGGACCATGACACAGTTTAAACACACTGGACCATGACACAGCTTAAACACTGGACCATGACACAGTTTAAACACACTGGACCATGACACAGTTTAAACACACTGGACCACACGGGAACCCCTTTTGGTGTTAGCATTATGTAATACTTTAGCTATTGAAAAATAGCAGATCTGCTATTTTTTTTAAATCAAAGAATGACTGACAGAAACATAGCGTTTTCAGAAAACTGTCAGGATGTTTAAACAGTTTAAACACACTGGACCATGACACAGTTTAAACACACTGGACCATGACACAGTTTAAACACACTGGACCATGACACAGTTTAAACACTGGACCATGACACAGTTTAAACACACTGGACCATGACACAGTTTAAACACATTGGACCATGACACAGTTTAAACACTGGA
>NC_139710.1:41727047-41739547 GCF_964188405.1 Protomyctophum parallelum
CATGTGCGACACAAAAGTACCATGTGTTTGTTTTGGTGATAGCCTACTGCAGGCGCAGCCACGCTGATTCACATAATCGCGTAGGACAAAACGAAACCAGCCGGACAAACATTAATGGCATTTTCAAAATGTCCACAAGTTGCGACGGACCCGAGTGATTCTTGCAGCGCGCTGATAGCTAACACTAGTAGTGTGTGTGTGTGTGTGTGTGTGTGTGTGTGTGTGTGCAGTGTAGCCTAATGGGGCTTTGCTGGCGCAGGCGCAGCCACGCTGATTCACATAATCGCGTAGGACAAAACGAAACCAGCCGGACAAACATTAATGGCATTTTCAAAATGTCCACATTAAAGTTGCGACGGACCCGAGTGATTCTTGCAGCGCGCTGATAGCTAACACTAGTAGTGTGTGTGTGTGTGTGTGTGTGTGTGTGTGTGTGTGTGTGTGTGTGTGTGTGTGTGTGTGTGTGTGTGTGTGTGTGTGTGTGTGTGTGTGTGTGTGTGTGCAGTGTAGCCTAATGGGGCTTTGCTAGGCAGACAAAGTAACGCAACAGAGTTACAGAATCAAACCACTTTGCAACCCAACTACGATACACAAGCTATCTCTCTGGTGTTGTTCAATCATGACTGTGTGCTACACAGTGACAGATTTGTTATGCTCTGGACGTTCCTGAGCCGCGCGCACGGGCGCATGTTAGGGGGAACACTAACATGCGTTAATTGCGTTAAATATTTTAACGCAATTAATTAACGCAATTGATTAATGCCATTAACGCGTTATTTTTGACAGCCTTAATATATATATATATATTATACACACATATATATATATATACACATATATACACACCGTGCCGTGCACTGATGTGAAAGAGTCAAAACCTTACCAACAGAAAGTCAGGGGAAAAAATACCTTAGACGTGTGTTATGATGCTTCCACTTTGAAGTACTACACTATGTCTTCTCATTCAATATTTGAACAACAATGTCACGGATTGATCAATCCGGATTTCACCGCGACGCGCGATCACGCATGGATGTCATGGATTGATCAAATTATATAAAAGACGGATTTTACCGCGACGCGCGATCACGCGCGATGTTATTAATTCATGTAGGCTATTGATCATCAGGCAGCTGCATCCAACGGTAATAAAGTTACAGAGATTAAAACACAGTGCTAAACATGCACATGTGTGCACTGAAATAAAGGGCAGAAGAATGGATTTACAACTAAGACAATCGTCAGAATGTGTGTGGTCCGTGTGGAGACCACAAACAAACAGCAACTTTTTCTTCAGTGGACGACGGGTAAATCAGTTAATTTATACTTTTATTACAACATCCAACAGCATCATATCAAGTTAACAAAAATGCTGATGTTGTAGGCTATTTATTGACTATTGTCACAAACACACGGCTACTGTAACTGGAGAACAAAGATAGCTATGGCCAATCGAAACGACTCTATGTAAATACGTGCAGAAATGTTCACACCCCCAAAATACGGCAAATAAACTGTACTTATAGAGACATTTTTGCAATGTAAATACAACGACTTAATGACACTAAAACGACTTTCTGATGGAATAAAAACATTCTTTAACATTCCAACTGTTTTAATGTGGCTAAAAACGAAAAACACAAAAAAAAAAGAAATAATCTATTTTGTCCTATAGTGACATAACAGAGTTGGCGACTTGTGGTTGAAATCACTGGCACTGGTCACATATATACACATATAAACACAGAGAGCCAGAGGATGGTGGCCCTTCACTAAGAGTGGAGAACTCACTGTAATATATATATTATATACACATATATATATATATATATATATATATACACACACACACACATATACACATATATATACACATATACACACATATATATATATGTATATATATATATATATACACACACGCAAAGCATATGTTTGACTTACAGGCACGCTATCTTGTGCGTTCTGATTGGCCTGCAGGGGAAAGTGGAGGCGGAGTTTCACCTGCTGACAGCGGAGGAGGCGGAGAAGAATCTGGTTGGTCGAGCCAGAAAGGAGCCGGAGCCTCTGGAGAAACCCAAGTAATTTATGGGATTACTTCATTGTGAGATTACTTCGTTATGAGATTACTTCATTGTGAGATTACTTCATTGTGAGATTACTTCATTGTGAGATTACTTCGTTATGAGATTACTTCATTATGAGATTACTTCATTATGAGATTACTTCATTGTGAGATTACTTCATTGTGAGATTACTTCATTATGAGATTACTTCATTGTGAGATTACTTCATTATGAGATTACTTCATTGTGAGATTACTTCGTTATGAGATTACTTCATTATGAGATTACTTCATTATGAGATTACTTCATTGTGAGATTACTTCATTGTGAGATTACTTCATTATGAGATTACTTCATTGTGAGATTACTTCATTATGAGATTACTTCATTGTGAGATTACTTCATTGTGAGATTACTTCATTATGAGATTACTTCATTGTGAGATTACTTCATTATGAGATTACTCAACTCATTTTGGAGGGGAACCCCTGGGGGGGGGGGTTCCTGGAACAACATATTTTCAGATGGGGGTCGGCGGCCAAATACACATATAATTTTGCAGGTCCTTGACATGAAAATGTTTGAGAACCACTGATACAGAAACATGAAGTTTTAACCCTGTGAGAACCACTGATACAGAAACATGAAGTTTTAACCCTGTGAGAACCACTGATAAAGAAACATGAAGTTTTAACCCTGTGAGAACCACTGATACAGAAACATGAGGTTTTAACCCTGTGAGAACCACTGATACAGAAACATGAAGTTTTAACCCTGTGAGAACCACTGATACAGAAACATGAGGTTTTAACCCTGTGAGAACCACTGATATAGAAACATGAAGTTTTAACCCTGTGAGAACCACTGATACAGAAACATGAGGTTTTAACCCTGTGAGAACCACTGATATAGAAACATGAGGTTTAACCCTGTGAGAACCACTGATATAGAAACATGAGGTTTTTCAGGAAACTGTCATGATTTAGAAGACATTTGTAGAATCGTCCTCGGGTCTAAATGGCTTAATTATGAGATTACTTGATTATGAGATTACTTAATTATGAGATTACTTAATTATGAGATTACTTGATTATGAGATTACTTAATTATGAGATTACTTGATTATGAGATTACTTGATTATGAGATTACTTAATTATGAGATTACTTAATTATGAGATTACTTGATTATGAGATTACTTGATTATGAGATTACTTGATTATGAGATTACTTGATTATGAGATTACTTGATTATGAGATTACTTAACCCATTTAGACCTGATGCCGATTCTAAAAAATGTCTTCTAAGTCCTAACAGAAACCTCATGTTTCTGTGGTGGCTGCCGACTCCCATCTGAAAATGCTTCCAGGATCCCTCCCAGAAGCAAAGATTTGAGTCTTTAGAACGTTCGCTCTGAAAGAATATATATTCAAAGATTTGCGCCACATTTTCACGATTTTCGTCTTTTTTTTGTTGATGAAATTGTATTGAAGTATTGAAATCCAATTCAAGTGAGATTTATGTTTAGGTTTAGGTTAGGTATATTTAGCATTATGGTTAAAACATTGAGAGCTTCTGCTCTGCTGTCAGTCTGTCTGTCTGTCTGTCTGTCTGTCTGTCTGTCTCTCTCTCTCTCTCTCTCTCTCTCTCTCTCTCTCTCTCTCTTTTGGGTGGCTGGGTACCCCAAAATTACACCACAATTAAAACAAAATACCCCACATTTTATTTGCCCGTGTGGCAAAGCCGCACGACAGAATCGCACTGCACAGGGAATTTTGCAGAGAGACACTACACTGTCTTTCTGCATTCTATGATGATATAGTTTACTGTCTCTCTGCATTCTATGATGCTATAGTTTAGTAAGTTTACTGAGACGCTACACTGTCTCTCTGCATTCTATGACCCTATAGTTTACTGAGACGCTACACTGTCTCTCTGCATTCTATGATCCTATAGTTTACTGAGATGCTACACTGTCTCTCTGCATTCTATGATCCTATAGTTTACTGAGACGCTACACTGTCTCTCTGCATTCTATGATCCTATAGTTTACTGAGACGCTACACTGTCTCTCTGCATTCTATGATCCTATAGTTTACTGTCTCTCTGCATTCTATGATCCTATAGTTTACTGTCTCTCTGCATTCTATGATCCTATAGTTTACTGAGACACTACACTGTCTCTCTGCATTCTATGATCCTATAGTTTACTGTCTCTCTGCATTCTATGATCATATAGTTTACTGAGACGCTACACTGTCTCTCTGCATTCTATGATCCTATAGTTTACTGAGACGCTACACTGTCTCTGCATTCTATGATCCTATAGTTTACTGTCTCTCTGCATTCTATGATCCTATAGTTTACTGTCTCTCTGCATTCTATGTATATACCAGTCTAGTATGTTTAGACTTTTCAGACAAGTAAGTAAGTAGCCTTGCCGAGCCATGAGGCCCATAGGGGCAGGAGCCTATCTCCTGTTTCTGTAGCCATGAGGCCCATAGGGGCAGGAGCCTATCTCCTGTTTCTGTAGCCATGAGGCCCATAGGGGCAGGAGCCTATCTCCTGTTTCTGTAGCCATGAGGCCCATAGGGGCAGGAGCCTATCTCCTGTTTCTGTAGCCATGAGGCCCATAGGGGCAGGAGCCTATCTCCTGTTTCTGTAGCCATGAGGCCCATAGGGGCAGGAGCCTATCTCCTGTTTCTGTAGCCATGAGGCCCATAGGGGCAGGAGCCTATCTCCTGTTTCTGTAGCCATGTGGCCCATAGGGCCAGGAGTCCATCTCCTGTTTCTGTAGCCATGAGGCCCATAGGGGCAGGAGCCTATCTCCTGTTTCTGTAGCCATGAGGCCCATAGGGGCAGGAGCCTATCTCCTGTTTCTGTAGCCATGAGGCCCATAGGGGCAGGAGCCTATCTCCTGTTTCTGTAGCCATGAGGCCCATAGGGGCAGGAGCCTATCTCCTGTTTCTGTAGCCATGAGGCCCATAGGGGCAGGAGCCTATCTCCTGTTTCTGTAGCCATGAGGCCCATAGGGGCAGGAGCCTATCTCCTGTTTCTGTAGCCATGAGGCCCATAGGGGCAGGAGCCTATCTCCTGTTTCTGTAGCCATGTGGCCCATAGGGCCAGGAGTCCATCTCCTGTTTCTGTAGCCATGAGGCCCATAGGGGCAGGAGCCTATCTCCTGTTTCTGTAGCCATGAGGCCCATAGGGGCAGGAGCCTATCTCCTGTTTCTGTAGCCATGAGGCCCATAGGGCAGGAGCCTATCTCCTGTTTCTGTAGCGTGAGGCAGCTTGATGTACAAGTACACCCCCTGGACATGACGCTAGTATGTCGCAGGGACAATCCAACCCTTGATGCTGAGTGTCAAGCAGGGAGGCACTGGGTCCCATTTTTAGAGTCTCTGGTATGGCCCGGCCGGGGATCGAACCCCCGACCTCCCAGTCTCAGGGCGGACACTCTAACCACAAGGCCACTGACAACCATATAGAGGGAAACGGCTTCTATATCAGAGTCTATAGTATCTTTAGCCAGATTTGTTTTGGGATGTTTAACTTAACCCATTCTGAACGGGAACCAATTTTGGTGTCAGCATCATGTTATGCTTTAGCTATTGAAAAATAGCAGATCTACAAGCTCATAGCGCGCCACCGAGTGGCGCGCTACGAGCTTGTAGGTCTGCTATTTTTTTTAAATCGAAGAACGACTGACACTTTTTTTTTTAATCTGATCTCAGGTCAGAATTTGCCGGCAGTAAGTGACATCACTTACTGCAAATCCCATATATGTCAATGGGATTTGCCAGCAGATGTCACTGTTTCACTGTGTTGCCTGTTTTCAGCTCAAAAGGCCCAAAAAAGAAAACTTCAGACCAAAGAAAACTTCAGACCACAGAAAATCCACTGAATGTTCAAAGTTCAGGTTTTTTGGGTGTAATTGAGGTCATAAAACCTAAAAGAAAAAAGAAAAATAAATGAAAATGAATGTCATAAAACCTTTAACGTTTGTTTTGATGGCATAGAAAGCTCTTCTGTCTCTCTCTCTCTCTCTCTCTCTCTCTCTCTCTCTCTCTCTCTCTCTCTCTCTCTCTCTCTCTCTCCAGTCGTCCGGACACCTCCTTCTCGTGGTTGCTCAACCCATTCAGGTGTTTCTTCCACCTGGTCTGGAGGAACCACAAGAGGTTCATCATCGCCGCTCTGCTGCTCCTGATCACCGCCTCGTTCCTGGCCCTGCTGTTGTACACGCTGCCTGGAGCCATCAGCCAGAAGATAGTCAATGGATAACACCCTGTTCCTACCCCCTATGACACCCTAAATAACACCTTAAATAACACCCTGTTCTACTGGAGCCATCAGCCACAGGTTAAATCAAGCAATATTACACGAGAGGGTGTGGTTTAACGAGAGGGTGTGGTTTAACGAGAGGGTGTGGTTTAACGTGATTATTGCCACGACAGTGATGCGGTCAGGAGCGAGACGTAGTCAAGTTCCGCAAGCATCACTGAAGTGGCAATAATCAACGTTAAACCACACCCTCGAGTGTAATATTGCAATTATACAACGGTTACCCTAAGAAAATCGCTGATTTCTTTTAAATTTTGATGACAGATGTAGTCACTACGACCACAAATGTCACAAGAAACTAGCTAGCCTAGCCACCCAGTTTGCTGCGCTCTGGGAGAACAGAAACTATAGCCTATCCTCCCAGTTTGCTAGCGCTCTGGGAGAACAGAAACTAGCTAGTCTAGCCACCCAGTTTGCTAGCGCTCTGGGAGAACAGAAACTAGCTAGCCTAGCCACCCAGTTTGCTGCGCTCTGGGAGAACAGAAACTAGCTAGCCTAGCCACCCAGTTTGCTAGCGCTCTGTGAAAACAGAAACTAGCTAGCCTAGCCACCCCGTTTGCTAGCGCTCTGGGAGAACAGAAACTAGCTAGCCTAGCCACCCAGTTTGCTAGCGCTCTGGGAGAACAGAAACTAGCTAGCCTAGCCACCCAGTTTGCTAGCGCTCTGGGAGAACAGAAACTAGCTAGCCTAGCCACCCAGTTTGCTAGCGCTCTGGGAGAACAGAAACTAGCTAGCCTAGCCACCCAGTTTGCTAGCGCTCTGGGAGAACAGAAACTAGCTAGCCTAGCCACCCAGTTTGCTAGCGCTCTGGGAGAATCAGACTGCTTCCTCGAAACGACCTGTTGCATTTATACCATCGCTGCCTATTGGTTAACTTAACAGCAAAGATATCATATAATAATTAATAATTATAATATCGCTGCTATCCAGAAGAAACCACTCCAACATGTTCATTTTTCATGAGAGTGGGAGAGGTGGTGGAGTTAGCTGCTTTCTAGCAGACAGTTTGAGATGGGGAGAGGTGGTGGAGTTAGCTGCTTTATAGCAGACAGTTTGAGAGGGAGAGAGGTGGTGGAGTTAGCTGCTTTATAGCAGACAGTTTGAGAGGGAGAGAGTTGGTGGAGTTAGCTGCTTTATAGCAGACAGTTTGAGAGGGGGAGAGGTGGTGGAGTTAGCTGCTTTAGCAGACAGTTTGAGAGGGGAGAGGTAGTGGAGTTAGCTGCTTTATAGCAGACCGTTTGAGACAGGGAGAGGTGGTGGAGTTAGCTGCTTTAGCAGACAGTTTGAGACAGGGAGAGGTGGTGGAGTTAGCTGCTTTAGCAGACAGTTTGAGAGGGGGAGAGGTGGTGGAGTTAGCTGCTTTAGCAGACAGTTTGAGAGTGGGAGAGGTGGTGGAGTTAGCTGCTTTAGCAGACAGTTTGAGAGGGGGAGAGGTGGTGGAGTTAGCTGCTTTAGCAGACAGTTTGAGAGGGGGGGAGGTGGTGGAGTTAGCTGCTTTAGCAGACAGTTTGAGAGGGGGAGAGGTGGTGGAGTTAGCTGCTTTAGCAGACAGTTTGAGAGTGGGAGAGGTGGTGGAGTTAGCTGCTTTAGCAGACAGTTTGAGAGGGGGAGAGGTGGTGGAGTTAGCTGCTTTAGCAGACAGTTTGAGAGGGGGGGAGGTGGTGGAGTTAGCTGCTTTAGCAGACAGTTTGAGAGGGGGGAGGTGGTGGAGTTAGCTGCTTTAGCAGACAGTTTCAGAAGGAGAGAGGTGGTGGAGTTAGCTGCTTTATAGCAGACAGTTTGAGAGGGAGAGAGGTGGTGGAGTTAGCTGCTTTAGCAGACAGTTTGAGAGGGGGAGAGGTGGTGGAGTTAGCTGCTTTAGCAGACAGTTTGAGAGGGGGGGAGGTGGTGGAGTTAGCTGCTTTAGCAGACAGTTTGAGAGGGGGGGGGGTGGAGTTAGCTGCTTTAGCAGACAGTTTCTAGCTGCTTTAGCAGACAGTTTCAGAAGGAGAGAGGTGGTGGAGTTAGCTGCTTTATAGCAGACAGTTTGAGAGGGAGAGAAGTGGTGGAGTTAGCTGCTTTAGCAGACAGTTTGAGAGGGGGGAGGTGGTGGAGTAGCTGCTTTAGCAGACAGTTTGAGAGGGGGGGGTGGTGGAGTTAGCTGCTTTAGCAGACAGTTTGAGAGGGGGGGAGGTGGTGGAGTTAGCTGCTTTAGCAGACAGTTTGAGAGGGGGGAGGTGGTGGAGTTAGCTGCTTTAGCAGACAGTTTCAGAAGGAGAGAGGTGGTGGAGTTAGCTGCTTTATAGCAGACAGTTTGAGAGGGAGAGAGGTGGTGGAGTTAGCTGCTTTAGCAGACAGTTTGAGAGGGGGAGAGGTGGTGGAGTTAGCTGCTTTAGCAGACAGTTTGAGAGGGGGGGAGGTGGTGGAGTTAGCTGCTTTAGCAGACAGTTTGAGAGGGGGGGGGGGTGGAGTTAGCTGCTTTAGCAGACAGTTTCAGAAGGAGAGAGGTGGTGGAGTTAGCTGCTTTATAGCAGACAGTTTGAGAGGGAGAGAGGTGGTGGAGTTAGCTGCTTTAGCAGACAGTTTGAGAGGGGGGGGTGGTGGAGTTAGCTGCTTTAGCAGACAGTTTCAGAAGGAGAGAGGTGGTGGAGTTAGCTGCTTTATAGCAGACAGTTTGAGAGGGAGAGAGGTGGTGGAGTTAGCTGCTTTAGCAGACAGTTTGAGAGGGGGAGAGGTGGTGGAGTTAGCTGCTTTAGCAGACAGTTTGGGCAACGCAACGCAGCGTAGGGCAACGCAGCGTAGCGTAGGGCAACGCAACGCAGCGTAGGGCAACGCAACGCAGCGTAGGGCAACGCAACGCAACGTAGGGCAACGCAACACAGCATAGCGTAGGGCAACGCAGCGTAGCGTAGGGCAACGCAACGCAGCGTAGCGTAGGGCAACGCAACGCAGCGTAGGGCAACGCAGCGTAGCATAGGGCAACGCAACGCAGCGTAGCGTAGGGCAACGCAACGCAGCGTAGGGCAACGCAGCGTAGCATAGGGCAACGCAACGCAGCGTAGCGTAGGGCAACGCAACGCAGCGTAGGGCAACACAGCGTAGCATAGGGCAACGCAACGCAGCGTAGCGTAGGGCAACGTAACGCAGCGTAGCGTAGGGCAACGCAGCGTAGCGTAGCGTAGGGCAACGCAACGCAGCGTAGCATAGGGCAACGCAACGCAACGTAGGGCAACGCAACGCAGCGTAGCGTAGGGCAACGCAACGCAGCGTAGCGTAGGGCAACGCAACGCAGCGTAGCGTAGGGCAACGCAGCGTAGCGTAGGGCAACGCAGCGTAGCGTAGGGCAACGCAGCGTAGCGTAGGGCAACGCAGCCCAGCGCAACGCAATGCAACACAGCGCATCGTAGCGTTCTTCATTCTCCTAATGAGAAAATCGTTCATTCCACAAGTCCGTGAAAACAATGATGAATATAGTTAGTATGTTGTTTTTCATGTTTTTGATAGGGTCAAGCTGAACATATGTGACTGTTTCTGACCCAGGCATTGATTTCTATTTTGTTTTGTGTTTGTTTCACTATACTGTACTGTATCAGTGTTGTTTTCGTCGACTAAAACTAAGAAGAAAAATGTTCGTCGACTACCTTTTTTCACTGACTTAAACTAAATAAAAAACTAAATAAAAACGAATCTATGATGACTAAAACTATAAGAATAAATATACTGACAATTTCGTCAACAAATAAAAACTAGACTAAAATGTTAGGAAGGGACTAGTGGACAAGAGATCCAGTATAAGGCATTTTACACTTGGTTGCATGCTGAAAATAGCAGATATACAATCTCACAGCGCGACGCGTTGTGAGATTGTATATCTGCTATTTTCAGCATGCAACCAAAGTGTAAAATATGTCATTACAACGACATCAAGGCCTGTCAAAACACATTTTAGTCGACTAAATCTACAGTTGATTTAGTCGACTAAAACTAGACTAAACACTAGGACATTCCAGGTGACTAAAATGTGACTAAAACTAAGTGAAAACTTCAATAGACTATGACTAAAACTAAAACAGAAATTTGCTGCCAAAAACAACACTATGTCACTACTGTACTGTATGTCACTACTGTACTGTACGTCACTGTACTGTACGTCACTACTGTACTGTATGTCACTACTGTACTGTACGTCACTGTACTGTACGTCACTACTGTACTGTATGTCACTACTGTACTGTACTGTATGTCACTACTGTACTGTATGTCACTACTGTACTGTATGTCACTACTGTACTGTATGTCACTACTGTACTGTACTGTACGTCACTACTGTACTGTACTGTATGTCACTACTGTACTGTACTGTATGTCACTACTGTACTGTACTGTATGTCACTACTGTACTGTACTGTATGTCACTACTGTACTGTATGTCACTACTGTACTGTATGTCACTACTGTACTGTATGTCACTACTGTACTGTATGTCACTACTGTACTGTACTGTATGTCACTACTGTACTGTACTGTATGTCACTACTGTACTGTATGTCACTACTGTACTGTACTGTATGTCACTACTGTACTGTATGTCACTACTGTACTGTACTGTATGTCACTACTGTACTGTATGTCACTACTGTACTGTATGTCACTACTGTACTGTATGTCACTACTGTACTGTACTGTATGTCACTACTGTACTGTACTGTATGTCACTACTGTACTGTACTGTATGTCACTACTGTACTGTACTGTATGTCACTACTGTACTGTATGTCACTACTGTACTGTATGTCACTACTGTACTGTATGTCACTACTGTACTGTATGTCACTACTGTACTGTACTGTATGTCACTACTGTACTGTACTGTATGTCACTACTGTACTGTACTGTATGTCACTACTGTACTGTATGTCACTACTGTACTGTATGTCACTACTGTACTGTATGTCACTACTGTACTGTATGTCACTACTGTACTGTACGTCACTACTGTACTGTACTGTATGTCACTACTGTACTGTACTGTATGTCACTACTGTACTGTACTGTATGTCACTACTGTACTGTACTGTATGTCACTACTGTACTGTATGTCACTACTGTACTGTATGTCACTACTGTACTGTACTGTATGTCACTACTGTACTGTATGTCACTACTGTACTGTATGTCACTACTGTACTGTATGTCACTACTGTACTGTATGTCACTACTGTACTGTACTGTATGTCACTACTGTACTGTATGTCACTACTGTACTGTATGTCACTAGTGTACTGTACTGTATGTCACTACTGTACTGTATGTCACTACTGTACTGTATGTCACTACTGTACTGTATGTCACTACTGTACTGTACGTCACTACTGTACTGTATGTCACTACTGTACTGTACGTCACTACTGTACTGTACTGTATGTCACTACTGTACTGTACTGTATGTCACTACTGTACTGTATGTCACTACTGTACTGTATGTCACTACTGTACTGTATGTCACTACTGTACTGTATGTCACTACTGTACTGTACGTCACTACTGTACTGTACTGTATGTCACTACTGTACTGTACTGTATGTCACTACTGTACTGTACTGTATGTCACTACTGTACTGTACTGTATGTCACTACTGTACTGTATGTCACTACTGTACTGTATGTCACTACTGTACTGTACTGTATGTCACTACTGTACTGTATGTCACTACTGTACTGTATGTCACTACTGTACTGTATGTCACTACTGTACTGTATGTCACTACTGTACTGTACTGTATGTCACTACTGTACTGTATGTCACTACTGTACTGTATGTCACTACTGTACTGTATGTCACTACTGTACTGTATGTCACTACTGTACTGTACTGTATGTCACTACTGTACTGTATGTCACTACTGTACTGTACTGTATGTCACTACTGTACTGTATGTCACTACTGTACTGTACTGTATGTCACTACTGTACTGTACTGTATGTCACTACTGTACTGTACTGTATGTCACTACTGTACTGTATGTCACTACTGTACTGTATGTCACTACTGTACTGTATGTCACTACTGTACTGTATGTCACTACTGTACTGTATGTCACTACTGTACTGTAT
>NC_139710.1:42342047-42657047 GCF_964188405.1 Protomyctophum parallelum
CATGTCTATGTATATGGCTGCTGTGCATAGAGCCCATATAAGGGCATCTCTGCGCTGTTTCAAATTTGTCCTGAAAACACACTTTTATAAAGCTGCTTTTATTCCCCAACTTTTACTTTTTAACAACTTTTACTTTTTACGTCATCTGTTGCCATGTCTCACTGCCTTATTTGTGTGTAATTGTGATTAGAAAGGTGCTATACAAATAAAGCTTATATTATTTGTGACAGAGTGGGTGCTGTCTCACCATTATCCCAAACAGTGCGTCGGAGCCAATCTTTGGGTCGTGGAACACTTTTTATGGGTTGCGTATATCTCATTATATATATTATGTATATATATTATTTCAAAAGATTTACAAAAGTTTAAACAAAAACATTTAAAAACAAATCCAACATTTTTCAAAAGTATTTCATAAATCCCCAAAAACAAAATCATTTCCATAAATAAATTAAATAGAAAGTTTAAGAAGTAGGCCTAGGCCCAGGCCGTAGCGTAACGGTCTGGGCACCGGACTGGTAATCCAGTCGCAGTGTGCCGCGGGTTCGACTCCCGGACCCGACACGGCCTTTACTGCATGTCATCCCCCCATCTCTCTCCCGTTTCCTGTCAGCCTACTGTCTGTCCCTTCAAAAAATCAATAAAAGGCGTAAGCCGCAAAAAAATATCTTAAAAAAAAAAAGAAGTAGGCCTAGTCAATAACAAGCTCATAACACATTAATTTATTTGTTTTTCCTTTTCCACTCACCATGTAGATACAATGTTTGATAGGGTGCTGGCCAGAATTTTGTTCCTTATATATGATTGGTGTCATCGTCGATGATGTCACTGGACCAGTCCAAGTGGAGGGAATTTCCTGTGGGGTAGAGTTTTTGAATCATGTTTGGAAATTAATAACCCAGCACTGTAAATAAAAAATAAATCCCATTTGGCAAAGTAACCATGCATCCATTCCCGAGTCTGCCTTCCCACCCAGACATTTAGGCTAAGCATTACATTATTAAGGGACCAAGAAGTCACGAAGTGACTTTAGTCACTTATTGTTTTTGTGTTTTTTTTTCTTCTCCTTCTTCTTCTTCTTCTTCTCCTTCTTCCGCCAAAAATAGCTGTTCTGGCTGAACCGTGCAGTCGGTTTTCGTGAAACGCAGGAATCTGGTAGAGATTTGGCCAAAGGGTGGCGCTATAGCACTCAATTGAAAATGCAAACTTTGAACGTGCATATCTCATGAACCGTTTGACCGTTGGTAATGAAACTTTGATACACACCGAAAACCTGACTTTTGACCTCTGACCTTTAGATCACCCGCCATTTTGAATTATATGAAAAACAGTTCAAATGTATCTCCTCCTAGGATCTTTGATCAAAATGCACGAAAACTTCTACACGTGAACTTTGGACATATACGGGGAAAATAATCTTTTATGAGCCAATGAAAATTGCTGTTTTGTGAAAATTCTTCTTCTGCCCCTAATACATACATGCAGTATGTATTATCAGTATTATTATTATGGCAGCTTATGACATTTTACAGTATGGTAGAGGGTCATGCCAAATAGCACTGAAAGCAGCAGGCATAACTGTTGCCTCGTTTGGCCAAAATTCATGGCACTTGTTTCCACATGGGGAACACATCTGTCACTTTAACAAGTAAGCTCCGCCCTCAGATTTTCCGCCATTTTGAGCAGTTTGAAGAATGCTTATACCTGATTTTCTGCCAGTTTTTTGAGCAATTTGCGTGAAACGTTCTACACACAATGTATGGACAATTATCTGAAATCCCGGTTGAAGAGAAGTTTGTACGTGAAAACATTTACAGCAAAACACACTGTAGTTAATGGATAGACATCATCCAGTGTTTTTGGTAACACTTATGTGTGTCCTGGTTTTGGGGATGTTACTGTTCAGAATGAGTCAACAGACTGTGTCTCCATAGCTCAGTTGGTAGCCTTTGGAGCACGAGGTTGTGGGTTCAAATCCGGGTACTGACAACTTAGCCAATGATTCTTATTTGTGCATATTGTTGTTATTGCGTATTGTCTTCTTTCTTGGTCCCGCCTTATCGCTGCTTGCAGCTATATTTATATACTTGGCTTAGAACTCATTGCAGTTAATGTCTACTTGTTTTACAGGAAGTAGATAGATTAAATTAGAAGTCGGTGTACATGATACCAGAGCTAGTAACTGACGGTGCTATAAAGGGAAGATATGGTACAAAAAACACCATTATTTAGAATGCTTGAATCAATCATTTGTGTCGACTGAGAGGGACTTCAACTGAAAGGCCTAATATATGAGCAAGAAAGACTACCCAAAACGTAGGAAAGCCTTTGTGTGTGTATAATCTGTGGGAAGTAGCCTATGTGTCTCTGATGTCAGGGCAGGTGGTTAGAAAGTGTAGCTGTTTCCACCACATTTTGTGTGCAGTGGGTGCATAGTCTGTCTTCCCTTGGGAGCGGGTCTGTCTGTGGCAGCCTTTCTCTGTTTCAAGAATGTGTTCACTGTTCACTGAGACACATAGGCTTAGGCTACTTCCCAGATTACACACACACAAATTGAGTCTGAAACTATGACCAACGACAAAAACACTCCCAATTGGGGGGAAAAACACAGCAGCAAGATTTGTGAACTGTTGCGACAAAAGAAGCCAATGGAATACAACCACCCTAAGGTCAAGGACTACTACTATCTGTACCAAGTTGCTAGACCTACTGCAAATGTAAACAGAGCTGCTACCTTTAAACACAATCTGAGGGTTTTTTGTATACTATTTGAGAAAAAATGCATTTGTCCCAAAGTGACTACAAATTTGTTTCAAAAAAGCTTTATATCCAGAAAACAGGTCAGTTGGGTTGCCAAAGCTCATCACACGAGATGGAAACAGTGCCCTCTTGTGTTTGACATCGAGAGGCTAGCTTTCTCACATCTGCTCAAGAGAAAGTTAAAGGAACACTTAATAATAATGTCACAATCATAGAGGTCACAATACATTAATCAAAAGATAATTATATTATAATTGTAATGATTATTAATTTACCCACATATCGTGTAACAAATTAATGATTGGCCTTTGCTAGGTAGCCTGGTCTTACCATATAATGTACCAGCTAGCGTCGGTAGGGTACCGAAGGTCGGTACCAGGGCAGCTCCTAAAGTTTAGTTCTATGGATGCTAAAATGCTACCAGTCCAGCACCAATATGCCAGAGAGCAAACGTCTCTAATCAGGGTGTGTAGGACGGTCCCGCAGGCTGGAAGGACGGCCGTGTTGTCATTGGGTAGTTCGTTGTCAAGCAACTGCAGACAAGCACGTCTCACAGTTTGACTAAACAGTACTGTACTTAGGCAAGCCTGGGACCCAGAGACCGAGGCTAGTACGTAGGTCCTGGTCCCACGAGTCAAATAGAATCGATTACGTTCCCCCATTACATGTTTAGTAATACATACGAAATAATAAGTAATACATACGAAAAGAAAAATCAACTTCGCACGATGGTCTTTGTTCACACTAGTAATGCAAATTAGTGGTTGCCTAACAACCAGCAACTAGCCATTTAAGCCAACAGCGCCACCGGCCCTCCGAGCTATGGGGTGTACCACTGAAAGAAAGTAAACAGTCCTGTTTTGATTCTGTCAAGCCAGCTGCAGTGCTGCCTACGCCTAAACCTGCGGTGTCATTTTAAATAAAATTGAAAGCAATTGGAGGGTTTACATGTAATGTAAGACTTTAACATTTCCTTGAATCAAATTTCTGTTTTATTCTAGCAAGTTGTTTGGTTTAATCCGTGCTCCCACCTAGCTTGTCAGCTAATGTTTACATACCACTTTGACGAGTTATAGTTCGCTGTAGTGTCTCCAATGTTGGTCGCAAGATAATAAACCATTGTTAAATCCATGGGACTTAACTCTATAGATAGATATCGTTCAGAAACTCCTGTGAAATATAGAACTTCCCGGAAAACATGCACATACCGGTACCATTGTTTTAAATTGTTTTTAGACTTCTTTATGTTAATTATGTTTTATGCACATGCACACTGTACTGTGGCACTTTGAGATTTGTTTCAAATGTAAAGTGCAATATAAATAAAATGTATTATTGCTCCATAAGTACTTTCAAGCAAAGTGTTTGTCAAACATCATGACTCCAGTTTAATCTCTCCACTTCCTACTTACTGTATGTCTTTTTTTCTTTTAGATACCAACAACATTCATTCTGTTAACTACTAAGCTGTGCAAAGATGGTGTCGGTAAAGTACGGCAGGCACAAGTGATGTAGCCAAGCCACATAAGGACCCTGCGATGGCTGAGGATGGTGATCAGCGGCTGAGTCCAATGGGAGGACATGCTGATTCATCAGGCCACTGTGGCCGCCAAACCTACAGAAGTTCTGGCCACTCCCAGAGCTTACTGGGCGGCCTGCTTGCATTAAGGGAAAACGGCATCCTTTTTGACGTTGTGCTATTGGTGGAGGCTCGCCCCATTCAAGCCCACCGCATCCTTCTGGCAGCCTCCTGCGATTACTTTAGGTAATGGTTACATTCATCCTGATGTCTTCGGCTCACCAGGAGTGCTTTTAATTGTAAAGGAAACGCCAATGGAGTTGATTTCTTAACAGCCACCGTTTACTAGTTCAATCAATGTGTCTTCATTAGGGGGATGTTTGCCGGAGGGCTCCGGGAGACACAGCTGACAGAGATCCCAGTACATGGTGTAACTTACTTGGCTATGACGAAACTTCTTGATTTCATCTACACGTCAGAGATCGAGTTAGATGTAGATAATGTACAGGAAGTCCTTATTGCAGCCACTCTGGTACAGGTAGGCTGCTTCCCTCTGCCCCTTTCTTACATATTTAGTTAACTTGTTGCTCGTAACCAAGCTCTGTTTGTTTTTATAGATTGAAGATGTTATTGGATTCTGCTGTGACTTCCTCTTCTCCTGGCTGGATGACAGCAACATATTAGAGGTCGATAGATTGGCTGACATGTATGGGCTGCAACAACTACAGTCCAAGCTGCACACCTACATCCTCAAAAACATCCAGGCTTTCTCTCGAACCGAGGTTTACCGTCAGCTCCCCCCAGATAAAGTCTTCAGAGTGCTGTGCAGCGACGAACTAGACGTGGACTCTGAAAACGAGGTGTATGAGGCAGCGCTGCACTACCATTACAGTCCTGAACAGGTGGAGACAGACCAGGTGTGCTTGCAGGTGGGTCATAAGTGTGTCCGTTTGACATAAGCCTCTTGTCTTTGTCTGACTGCAAATTAGGTCTTTGCAGTTTTTGGGCAGAAACTCCCACAGAACATTACAAAGAATTACAAATAATTCACTTCAAAATGCTCCCCACCATGACACCACCTATAAAGCACTAGATAACTTGGCTCCCCGTACCTCTCTGACCTCCTCCAGCCACATGTCCCATCCCGTTCCCTCAGGTCCAGTGATGCCGGCCTCCTGTAGGTCCCCAAGACCAGGTGCTGAACCTGGGGCGACAGGGTTCTCTGTGGCTTCCCTCTGGAATGCACTCCCCAAACGCATGCCCCGGAGCCTTCAAAACCGCCCTGAAAACCCACTTATTTACAATTTCCTTTCCCAGTTGACTTTATATCAACTCTTGTTTCTGGTGAAGCCAATCGTGGTCAATAAGGATGGAATATAAAAAATCACACCCATGTGTCTAACTCATGTTGATTAGGTGATGTAAAACAAACGGTGTCAAAACAAACATTAAATTCTCTTTATTGTTGATGGCATTTAATGTTTGTGTTAGGGACAAGATGATGTTAGCCCTGAAACATGACTGTCATGATTATTATGACAGTCATGACGCAACTGCGGCCTGTTTTACGCAATTGCGTAAATCACCCGTGGCACATGTGGCGAGTACTTTCTTACTTTGAAATCGGAATGTTTATATACACGTTTGGACTGTAAATGTAGCGATCGCGTAAAACAGGAGGCAGTTGCGCCATGACGCTAGTACGAGCGTCATGTGAACCATGGCTAAGATGATGTAAACTTTCCCTTCATTGTCAATGTCGTTTTTAAAACAAACATTGAACTAAAAACAAACATTAAACCTGTATATAGGAGGGCCTAGCGCCCCTCAAAAATCTGAAAGACCTGTTTCGTTAGAGATACTGTGTACCCATGTGCGTGATTTTGATGAGTACTGTGCAGAAATGGGCCTCCTGGTGGCGCTATAAAAGGTCTGCATGAAATATTTGGGCCAAAGGTTCTGTCCCAGAATCCAGGGAGTGTGTCTGCAGTTTCACAGCAAGCAAGCCAACAGTGCCAGAGATTAGCTGTTCACAAGCAGAATGACCCTAGCCTTGTGGCCCATAGGTTGCGTGAGGCGGCTTGATGTATAAGTAGTACTGTAAGTACACCCCCTGGACATGACGCGAGTATGGCACAGAGAGAGCAGGTGGATACCTGCTCTCTATGGTGATATATTAACAATCATATATATATTAATTGCTTTTATCCTTGACCATTCTACGCTAACCATATCCAATGTTTCTTTCTGTCTCAAAGGACAATCTGAAGATGCTTGAAGCTGTGCGTTTCTGCCTGATGGAGAAACATGTGTTGCTAAGGCTGTATGGCCGGCTGAAGGAGTGCCCGCTGCGGGACTCAGTTGGAGCTGCGCTGCGCTACCATGAGCAGGAAATCAGGCAGCCTGTTCTGCAAGTTCCTCTCACCCAGCCTCGTTCCAGCCTCCGCTGCATTGTGGGTTTTGGGGGGATGTTTAACTCCAGATCCCTCTCAGACACAGAAGATTTGTTCCAGGTGTACCACCCAAGCTGGGAGAAGTGGCGTACACTCACTGCAAATCAGGCTCCGCGCATGTCAAACCAGGGTATCGCTGTGCTAAACAACTTTGTCTACCTGATCGGAGGGGACAAGAACACCAGTGGATTTCGTGCTGAAACCCGCTGCTGGAGGTGGGAATAACCACTTAATGTCAGTTGAGTCAGCTGAGTCAAAATAACAGTTTGTGTCAAATTAGTAGTATATATTCCGGAAAGATAACACTTTAAAATGTTATTGTTTGAGATGTCAGTTTTTATTTGACTAAAGATGAGTCTAAAGATTAGTTTTTGTTTCTCTGCCACTCTTTTTGGTCAGGCTTGCACTTGATTCAATTTGGAACTCTAATTTGCACCCTCTAATCTGTTTACTGCTGATTGAATTTGAGACTAACCTGGCAATGTAGTCATATTTTCTACTTGATTGCTTTGAGCTGCTTTCTCTTTTCCCAGGTATGACCCTCGTCACAACAGCTGGTGCATGATTAAGCCTCTGCAGCAGCAACATGCCGACCACTGTGTTTGTGTAGTGGGCGAACATATCTATGCCATCGGTGGTCGGGACTACAGCAATGAACTGGATGCAGTGGAGTGCTATAATCCACAAACCAACACCTGGGATTATGTTGCTGCCCTCAAGAGAGAGGTATAGTACACACATACATTAATTGCAAAACGAAAGTCACAATACTCTTACAGTCCACCTGATGGTGCTAGAACTCCACTTATTGTTGAACATACCCACATAAAAATGTACTTTGCTCAGTAAATCAAATAATCGCTATGGGGTGATCAGCCAATCACAAGCCAATGTTTGTGTTCACACAGACCCGGAAAGATGGACATAGGAGGGGCTAGTGCACCTTTCATGACATGAAATTCGGCTCAAAGTGCTTTACAGAGCAATGGAGAAAGAAAAGCAGCGCATAAAACATTAAAATAATAGCAGTAATGCAATACAGTGAGGACATGAATATGAGATCAATTAAAAGCAAGAGTGTAGAAGTAGTGCAGAACCAGTTTAGAGTCAGTGGCTAGGTGAAACATAGGTAAATCTGATCTTTTCATGATAAATGTCCTTGAATAATAGTCTAGCCTTCCTTCTAGGTGTATGCCCATGCTGCAGCAGTGGTGAATGGCAAAATATATATCACCTGTGGACGCAGAGGTGCTACATATCTGAAAGAGACGTACTGTTTTGACCCAGCTGCCAATGAGTGGGTAGGATGTGCAGAGGGGCCCGTAGAGCGGGCGTGGCATGGCATGGCTTCTGTTAATGGACGTGCCTATGTTATCGGCGGAAGCAATGATCAGCGTGGCTACCGCCGTGATGTCCTTAAGGTAGAGCATCTCCATTCCCTAGTGGTCATTACCAATTGTACGGCACTACAGATATAACGGAGAGTAATACGTTTTACAACTTTTCAGGTGGCGTGCTTCAACCCAGCAGCTAACTCTTGGTCTCTGGTGAGCCCTCTCCCAGCTGGACATGGTGAACCAGGCATGGCTGTGTTGAACAATTTCATCTATATACTGGGAGGGCGCTCCCACGACAAAGGCAGAAGGATGAGGTATGTTCATATATACAACACTGAGACAGACGACTGGACGGATGGGATGCCGTTTGAGGGCCGTATCTCTGGTTTGGCAGCCTGTGAGCTGCTCCTCCCCTCGGCTGTTCTCGCTCAGGCCAAAACCTGGGAGCAGCGCAACAAGGCCCCCTGGGAAGACGTGGAGATGGACAACACAGAGGACTCCAGTGATGACTGATTTGATTCTTTATAGGGTACTGATACTGTCCAGAAGCAGCTGTTCAGAATGATTGGGGGCTCAAGACACTTTGTGCCCTTTCTAGTGGTTATGGAGTAGTTGCGTCCCTGCATGTTGACCACTTTGATGATCAACATGTGCCTCTGAACCAAAATATTAATCTGGGCCGTTTTGTGTTGTTATTGCTAAAGTATAGCATAAGATATTTAATCTGTCCACCAATCCTTGCCTAGCTCACATGTCTTACAAGAATGACCCCCATTTATGTCAATCAAAAGCAGCAATATAGGCTATGCAATTATCAGGGTTTTCTGGAATACACATGGCTCACCAATGCTTTTTTGCTCTTGATATGGATTTTACACTTTTCTCAGTTGAAAATACACATTATTTTGTCAAACGGGTCACACAATACTTTTTTGCCAAAGCATAAATTAGGCTTTAGGGTGCTGTCTCACCGAACTTTCATTCTGGCAATGCTTTTCAATGGAAAGTGTTTAGTTTTGGAAATCTGCGAATAGCAACAAACCGCATAGAGTTCGCCGCATAGGCAGAATCGAATTTCTGTGTGACCACACCCTTAGACTAATGGTACTACTGTGTCATTTTGTAATGTCATTAGCAAGCTAATTGAATTGTATAACTGATAATCTGTTAGTGTTTTTACCATGTTTGTCTTATCAACTAGTGATTATTGCCAAACTGTGGGCAGTACAAAAATAACTTGCATAAGAGTATTCATGATAAATGTCATTGTTTGTGCCTTGTTTTCTCAGTCACAATACAGAATCTTATGTTCATTATATTTTGTTTTGATGGTGATGGGGTATTGTGCCTCGAATATAAATATTTATAGGCAAATAAAAGTGTAAACTAAAGATGCATTATTTTAAGCAACTGTATAAGGAGGGAATACCAAACGACTCACCCCTTTACCAACTTTTAATGTAGTTAACAGTTAATTTAGTATTTCCCTCCCTCTCTGAAATTATCTTGTATACAGATTTATTTGATTGTATAGTAGTCTATCTCTATACACCAACATGAATTATGTTTATTATTTACAGCTAGGTAGAGTAGTGGGGCGAGATGGAAAAGGGGCGACCGTACCGGTTACCTAAAAGGCATACACAAGTGCGACATTGTACACCACCTCTTTATGCTGCCATGCCCATGTGATATAAAGAGATATTGAAACTTGGTAGAACGTTGGACGTGCATGTTTGGGTTTTATATTATTCCACCCCCTGTGACGTCAGGAGGGTCTATACTACATCATTATAAAAGGTACCGTTCACTTCACATGGGTTTTTAAATCACAAAATGCACTTAATATCAGTGGATAGACTGTATGCTGAACATTCACACGTTCAAAGCCATTTGGTGACATAATCCAAAGATTACACATACGGTATAGAAAATGTGTACAAGTAGAGAATGTTGCATCATTCTATTGCTTAATACAAACCAATAACAATGAAGCTTATGACATCAATACCACTACTATGCATTATTTCTGTCACAGAAAGGCTCGGTCAACAATGATTCAATATGTTACTTTTAATACAATACAATAAAAAGGATACATTATAATGGTATCCAGTGCCACACTTGGGTCAAAATATGCAAGTAATGAAGTTGATTCATGGGTAGAGCTTGGAAATCAATAAAATGAATACACTGCATTTTTCACAAGTGAGTTTCATTCAGGCTTTGGAGGTTTCCCCCCTCCTGGTTTATGCAGTTCATTTTCAGAAGTGTACACAGTATAAAATGCTCATTGTTAATTTAACTCTGAGCATTTTTACAGTGTAGTTGAAAGAGAATGTTCCCATTGATCTTGGTTTTTCTCAATTGAACTGAAATGAAAGCCACTAAGCGCGAGTGAGCAGGCAGTGATGGTTGTTGTGTTTTGCCTTTTATCCCGCCCAGTCTCTACCAGTTCCTCTCCATTTGGCCCTATAGTCCATTGACTTTATGAAGCTTGACTGCTGCTTTCCTCTCTGAGGCTGTTTCATCTACATCTGTTACCCCCACCAGCCCCAAGTCAGTGCACCCCCTCTCTATTTCACACTGCTGTGCTACCCCCCATCATGATGTCTGGCTGCAGTCTGCTCACTCTTCCACTGGACATCAACCTGTAACAATCTTTATGTTTATGTATTTGTTAATAGCAGTCTATTCATCCTAAAACTATCACCACCTGGGGGATAATTAAGACATATGCTATGCACTTAGCCTTGCCAGAGGCCTTTACCATCATCTCAGTGCAGGTCGATCTGTTGCTCTTTGCTTGTCCATTATCAGAGCAATTAAAACCCTTAAATTGCCCATTGGTGTAGTGCTGAGCAGTTTAAACTCAGTGGGAGTGGGGGTTTACATTGCTAAGTGCTTGTGCCCTCTTCTTGCTGTTTCTCCTGCTGTGAAGGGTGACATAACATTGAGCATAAACAAGGTTGTCCCTACAAACGCCATTAGAATGGTGGAGAATGATAAATGTTAAGACACCTTGGAGGCTTGGAGGTAGTTCTGCACGGAGGGTCTCTTTAATTGTACATCCAACCTAGACATCCAGAAAGTATAGGCCAGACACCTGCACACAGGACGCAAAGCACAGCCAAATCACATTGGCTTCCACAGACATACTGTAGTTAGTAGTATGAACTTGACATTGACTGGAGTCAAAACGTTTTGGAGGAGAGGTTATCAGTGTTATCACTCTGTTAGTTTGAGCTGGGGAGCTGTGTGGATTATTAATTTAGAGGATTCCAACCCAACATTTCACTTCAAAGTGCTCTTACCGCTATCTCAAATTGACCTCTGAGGGGTTTTTTTGTAATAATAACTCTTAATTTCCACCATCCCTGGACAGGATGACTGCTCTTTGAAGCAAGGATCAATACAGATGCCACTCTGCCCTCCATTACCTTTCCTCATCAAAATGTGTAAATAAACTTGTGTGCATCAGCATCATGCTTCAGCTGAGGAAAAGGGAGAAAGGGACCAGACATCCGGCCCCACTAATGGCTCAAGAGGCCTACTAACTAATGAATTGAGCTGAGTAAAAGTCCACATCACCACAGAATTGTTCCTGGGGGATGACATCCCCTCCTCCTCCTCCCATCCTAACCTTTACAACGGTCATTAGCGGTTCATATCCACCCAGCACAGCCCTGTTTTTCAACTGTGAAAGGAAGCCGACAGCCCCCCATTTTCAGGCTATTTAACGCTCATTGAGATGGAGAACGATAGTCGTACCATGTTTTATGATGCCAGTGGGTAAACCTCAGCAGGTGAACCTCCCCCACACACACACACACACACACACACACACCCTGTTCAGAGTCACAGCAAGGCTCTTTTAATGCATGTTGGGTTGGGACAGAAACTACTGTCATCTTTACTACATCAGCTAATGGAAAGTAAAAAGAAACATTAAGCCTACTTCAGGAAGAATACTGTTTTTCAAAACTTGTGTATTAGGCTACCTTCACTTGTAACGAGTTAGATCCTAGATGTCCCCTCCCCAGACCTTCCAGGTATACTTTCCCTCCAGTTAAAATTATTTATATTATTTATTACACTCAAACTACCAGCGAAAACATTCTCTGGGCCTTCGACTGTCAGACAAAAACACACATTGATGCAAACATAATACTAAAGTGTTACGTGAACATACTGCAATGCAACAATAATAATCAAATACTGTATGTGTCAGAGTACTACTGTTTAAGATTTTATTCGTTTTCTCTGAACATGGAGTGTAAATGTTTGGGTTGTGTATAAAATTGTGATAATTAAGAGTAAATGCTTCATCCTACTCTTTTTCGAACATTGTTGTGTTTTGCTAGTTGTTTTCCTGTTTTGTATATTATGCGTTTTTAATTTATGTTTGAAATAACCAAATGCATTCATTATTCATTCAATATTACACATTTGTATTGCACAGGGCCCTAAAGTCTTGACTTATGAACATGAAAATAAATGTCATTGTCACTCAGATTTAGTGGAGGAAGTTGCCCCAGAGAGGAAGTGTTCTTTGTACCTCTATTTAGTCACCTGTTTATCACTTTAGTGAGATTGTCAAAGAACTGTTGTTTTTGTTATTAAGACCTGTTTTTTTGTTATTAAGACCTGTTTATGATCTTTGGCATAGTCATTAAACTATACATGATGTGCGGCTTTTACTTGCTATAGTTCCATCATAATATGCATAGTGAAAGAAGTGCTTCTGTCAAAAATCAAAGGGGGGTGCATTTCCCAGTCGGTAAATTTTTTCCATGGAGGTATAGCTGCCTGTGTCATTTCCTCATTTAATGGCAAGTACGTTGTTTCAGTTGTTGATACAGATAGACACAAACAACAAACGAGTATCTCCGGATACAGGAAGAATGGGCACCTGAATGTTAAACTGGCCATTTCTTTTGAAAAATATTAAATGACACTTTTTCAGGCATGCTCAGACACGTATGATGTAATTTCTCCATTCATTGGACAAAAATCTACAATATAGTTGAATAGTGGGTGGGTTTTCGCACTGAAAACCCACCTGTTCAGAATAGCATTCCCGAGCTGATGTGTTTTTAACCTGCTACATGTACAGTTCTTATTGGTTTTACTCTTATTTTACTTGTTTTCTAATAAAGTTGTCTTTTCTCGTGTTCATGTGGATTTTGAAAGCAGCATCTGCCATATTGGAGAAATGACTACGAATTTACTACATTTCTGTCTTTGATAACCACAGCCAATTCACAGAAAATGTGCAATTCTTATTTAGGTAATTAACTCTACAACTGCCTACAACAGGTAAATCTAGCTAGAGCTGCAAGACACACTGAGTAGCGAACCATTGCCAGGCTTGCTCATGTGCAGGAAAAATGGCCTAATGGTTCTGGGCCTTATATCCTAAAATCTTGAAAACAGAGCACAGGCCTATACATCTTCTCCACACTTAATTTTGTATTTTACACACATAAAAAGTGTGTAAAATACAGGCACGCGCAAACTGGAACTGGACCCCCTGCAAAAGGGAACAGAGTCTTGGCCACGGCCGTGGCCATTGACAATGCATTGGGCACTTGAAGTTATATATTTTGAAATTGTAACAGAAATAATCTGTTACAATTCCACTTAAAAATATGTGTTCAATCATGTTGCTAATGCTATATAATCAATATATATATTTTTTCGACACAAAGAATAGATTAAAATAACTTTAAGGTTTTTATTTTCATACAGATCACATCACAGTTTTAACACATCAAATAATTGCACACCTTTTTCACGCTTTTTTTTACAAAAATAATAGGCTATTGAAACTCGACAGGAGGAACTTAAATTCAAATACAAAATAAATAGACAATTCATTACAACTAATCAGCACTTCGGTTGCAGTCCGTGCTGGAGACTGGACCGTACTGAACCGTGCGACCGCTAGTGATGATACGGTGGCAATAGGTCGCTCCTCACTCAATTTCACTGTTCAGTTTTTCCATTGGTGCTCTGACAAAAGTCTCTGGCTGTCAGCCATGTCTGGGCATGCATTCTCATAGCTGTGAGCACGGGGATGAACACCCCCAGGAAGATGTGTGCGACAGCCTCTACAGCTTCACCCTCAGTCAGTATAACTCACCACTTTGCGGGATTATGTTCACCAACAACCATAGGAGAAGAGTGGATACTGGCTCCATTCCGCTACGTTGCTATGGTGATACCCATGGTGCACCGCTTGTGTGGTGTAATCAGTGGGCAAATGGTGAGGTGGAGGCGGGTATTGGGTGGGACCGGGACCGCCCCACTGGCCCAGGGCCTGCTCAGCACCATAGGGGCTGTAAATGTGGTGGCTAAGCACTCCCTGCTTATTGGCCTGAGCCATGGTCATGTTGAGTACCCCTGTCATGTTGGTGTAATCCTGGTGGTGGGCCGGGAGGGGCTGTTGCTGTGGCCCACAAGAAGATGGGCCGATGTCATGAGTGCGGGACTTAGAAGAGTCGGGGTGATCCGTCACAGTTGCAACATCTGGGACTCTAGACTCAGGAGAGGGAGGTTTTGTATACTCATGGATCCTAAAATTCAAAAGAGAAGGTTCAGAGTTATCTTACAAACCAAGAACAGGAATTTCATTGCCCACGTTGACGGGAGTCATTGCTCAACCACACAACACAAGAACAGTTATCTCTCAGATCGAAACATCATGCATATCATATTTTTGTCAATTTATGGGCTTTAACCCCTGGGCATTGGGGGAACATTATGTTTTTTCAGCATGCTTCCGTTTCCCAATATTCGTCAGGGTGGTGGTGGTGATGGGTGTAAGTAATTACCTGTAAGGTTGATAAGATGCTGGTGCTGGTACAAGCTGTTCTGTATTGTACATATCTCTAGTGTCAGTGCCTGGGGGTGATTCTGTGCGTACACTCTGTTCCCTCTCAGGGGCCCATGGGGAGTAGCTTTCTTCCTTGACCTCTTCTTTCCTTTTTGGGACATCTCCTTCCTCACCCTCATAACCCTCATATGACTGGCAAAAATCTGTAATGAAATACAAAAATGTAATAAACCAAACCAAAACATATCAATCATCATCGCAAACAGAAACAAACACCAACAGAGTGAACATTTTGAAACCAGCAGTACCTGTAGGACTGTCCTCATCAGACTCCCTTTTCACGATGGCATTCTTCTTGGCTCTCTTTTCTGGTGGGCAGACTGCGATTTTGGCTGCACGTCTTTTGCCATTAGCTCCTTCCTCTTCATCACGGAAACGTTTTGCAAACGGGTTGTTATCAACCTTCAGTTTTGTTATCTATGGAAAGAAGAAAGGTGGGTTAAAATCACAGTTATCAAAGACTTCTTGTTCTCACTTAAATGTAATGATTATGAGTGACAAGAGTCACAGTGGCAACAATGGGAAAAATAACCACTCACCTTGGTGTTCTGGTAAGCAGTGACCGCTGTGAACGACGTCTCAGGGAAGGTGAAGGTCTGAAACATGCTCCAACCGACGCTGTACAGGTCTTCTGCTTGAACAATGTGGAAGCGTGGATGGTAACGATGCATGGAGTGCAAAATTATCTGGTGAGAGAAAGAATTGACTCTTAGGTGGAAGCACAAGTCAAATGTACAGTGAAATAAGTCAATATACAGTAATAGAAATAGGGCATGCACACTTCATTTTTTTTAAGGTTAGCACACAGCAAGACTACCAACCATTCTTTCAGACGAATGATTTATCCAATTCTGAGTTTTTTGGAGTGGAACTGGGGACGTAGTTCTATAACTATATTCATTGTGCTTTCAGTTCAACTTACATGGCCATGTTGGTCCAGAGTATTGTTGGTGAGCTTCAGCTTGAGGAAGGAGACAGACTGCTTCATCCAGTGGCACCCCGGGGCGGGAGAGTCTGGGTGGACGTAAGTCCTGCAGGGAGGCTGGGGCTCCGCTTTTCCTGCCACCTCCCATTTCTCTTTATTCCACTATAAGGAGAACAAGATAAGCCAAAGTGTCATTATTGTCTGTCATACGGAAAGGTGATATTGTAGCAGAGCACCGTCTTCCCTTCCCACAGTGTTGGGGGCAGGATAGATAGAGCCCAGAGTGATGGCTGGCTGGTTACCACCCACAGAGAAAAAGGGATAGTACAGTGGGGTCCCAGCAGGGGATAGAAAAACAGGAAGAGATAACATCCTTTGATGTGCAATGTCAGGAGAGGGGGGTGATAAACAGGGGGATTTGTTGTGGTAACCATTTCAGGGAACTCTATTTCCAATGTCATGGGTGTGGGGTGAATTACATATTAGTTTCCATTTGCAATTTAAGCCAAAAAGTGTTAATATTTTAAGCAAGGGTTGAAATTTGATACATTTCTGACTGGATTCTTGACATTTTTAACAAATAAACATGCACTCTTACCTTATATCTGAAGCTATCCTCTGGTACCATGTCTACCAACAAGATGTACTTGACACATGGAATCAGGCCAGCGAGGTTGACTTTACAGTGGGGAAACATTCTCCTGGAAAAACAATAAATGCACAGATGCATAAATACATGGGAGCAGTCAAAATAAGCATGTTTCCTTAACCTTTAAACCAGTGGTTTTCAACCCATTTTGTATCAAGGCCCATTATTTATTTGGCATTTGAGCCACAGACCACAATTTGATTGGATAAGATTTTGTCCACAATTCCATTCTGTATTGATGTTGGTACGATAGAGATAACAGCAAACATTGATCAAAATAACAATTATTCTACATTCTCAAATTGTAATAAGATCGGCTATTTTCAGCAAATGTTTGGCTATTATGAGATGCCAAGAATAGACAGGGACGCCAGGGTTAATGTAATCCAAGATTCTACAACTTCAGCTACACTGTACTATTCTTTAGACTCTTTTAACACAAGTTAAATTAAATTTATTGGCAGTGCATGTGCTTTCTTTATCTTACCTGCCAGATTTAGTAATGATCATCTCTGTTCCTATTTCATGAAAGTCCTTCCAGAGGTCACTGTCCTCAAGAGTGAGCTTGATGCTGCTCTGGTGGTAAGCATCGGGTCCAGGGGCCACAGAGGATGGAGCTGGGATACTGAAGTTGGGCTTCAGGTCTAGCAAAGAGGGGAGATGGATCATAGTCAGTCACACATTAAATACTGGATGATCAAGAAATTTGAGCCATCAATTAAACATACGGTAAGTGCTATAGATTATAGAAGAATCCCGATTAGACAAAGCTTAGCAATGCACACTTCATGGTCAGAGAGTAACGCTCACCTCTAATGGATTGCATCCTTCCGATTCAATGGTGGAAAAGAGAGGAGAATAATGCAGATAGGGTCAATCTGTAGTCCAGTTATCCTGAAATATCCAAAGTGAGTGTTGGTTTTGGTCCGCGGACCGGTCCCTCCTATGTCTTGTGTGTGTAAAATCCAGTGGTTTAAGAAATAGGTGAGGCAGCAAGTCAATGTTGAGTCATCAGTTACTTTAGAGATCTGCAGCAGGACATATCTGTGGTATGGGGTGTCCCTGACTTTTAAGGGGAGACCTGCAGTGGGTGGGGTCAAGACAGCCATTCTGTGTCTTTGAAGTGGCACAATGATGGGTCAATGTTCCACTCTGATTGGAGGCTGCTGGAAATCAAAGAGACTTAACAGAGCCTTGATACCGTCCCCACAGGAAGAGGGACGGAGGAAATGCATCTTTATTAACTGCTAAGAGACTTTTAAACAAAATATGGACAGCCTTCCCCAATGAGGAGTGCATCTCCCCCGGCACAAAATCAAGTGAAAATACAATTCAGACATAAGTGTACAATTCAGACACAGCCTGCACAAGTACAATTCAGACATAGCCTGCCCAAGTACAATTCACACATAAGTGTAAGCAAAATACCTATTTAGTGTATCTATGCAATGTGGTAAAATATCCCATTATGATTCCATTGACAGAACTCATAGAATGAACAAGATTTAAAGCGATGTAAAATAACCACATTTTCCATAAAATAATTGCCTTGTGATCGCCAAAACTAAACAAGTTATGATACGTCTCCAAAATACGCTTTACACATTTCATTGAACGCATTTAGCCTACTGGCGTGGATTCTAATTAAAAACAAATGACAATATAATGCAATATCTGGCGATTCTGGACACACTTTCACACTTTTCTAAATGTCTCTGCTTAGGGCCACTCTTCATAATAGAAACTGAAAAGTGGGAGGGGACCTCTGTGTAAACCCATAATAGGGTGATGATACCACAGCAGTAATTCTCCAGGTGAGTTTTACCTGAGGGCGTCCGCTGATGGCCTCAGAGCAGTGGGGGTTGTGTATTGGGTGTCTAGACTTTGATAGATAATCTCATTATATTAGGCTAGTTTCCCTTGAAGGAGATGGTTTCTGCATGTGGAGAAAGACAGTGTATGGGCAAGCAATTAACAGCCTGTTAGCACCACAAGCCCAAGTCAGCCATGAATGGGGCAAGAGAGACAGAGAATAAAGACCTTCCCCAATAGCCTGAACCATGCCACGACTCACATCCAGAGCAAATCTACGGGTGTTATTCATAGTCCACATCTCGCATTGTGGCCTGTTACCATAGGCAATGCAAATGCTAAACACAGGCATTGTTTGAATGGAGAACCTTGAATTCACATCTGACCACAGTTCCAAATGTCCTGTCTCCACTGGCTGGGGTTTACATTAAAAACAGAAATATCCAATCTCAAGCTAGCTTCCCCTCACACGTCCAATTACACCTACCCAATCTCACATTGTATTCTGACATTTACATATTGCATACAATATCATCTGCAGTCTAGTAGTTATCTTGCAGCCATACACGATGGGAACGATTGCTTGTGACTCAGCAAATGTATGAAAAACTACTATTTTGCAAAAATACAAAACAAAAGCAAATGCATGTGAAACTAAAACCAAATATTGGAATGGAAGACAGACAACGGGCAATCTGCAAATGAGCAGAGCATGGCCCCTGAGGGACAAGCAGTTAAGCTCATCTAAAGACGTTTACAACTACAGCAACGTGCCTGTGAAATTATTGAGTTGCTCGTCTAAGGGCCCCATGAAGAGTCCATTTAGAATACGAACATAGAATAATGGTGTCATCAACGAGATGCACTTAAAAGATGCAAAGCTCTGCACAACACGTGTATGACAAATGCTACAATAGTTTACAAGATTATTTGTTACATCTCATTTACAAGTACACACAAGCACAATTCTAGTTGCTTTCAGCTTGACATTGTAGCTGTGGATTGTTCAAGTTCAACCCAGGGTGTTTTTGTGCTCGTCACCTCCCTCTCTCTCCTGTCTCACTCACTGTATCTGTCTTAAATAAACCACAAAATGTCAAAGCAAAACAAAACAAGATAACAGCCAGCGGACCATTTCAATAATCCCCCAGGTTGGAGTCACCTTGGTGGGAGAACTTGAGGAAGTGTGATGTGTGGCATTATGCTCTTTACGTGAACCCAATTGTTGTGAAGGAGTTATTAATCACAGGTTCAGTGTTGCTCTCCTCACTTTGCACTTCTGAGGGCAACGCTTCCCAGCCAGGGACCACTGGGTAATCTTCCTCTCCCAGTCGAGGATTACAAGGTATCCAGCATAGGACCCTTAAATGTAACCATTTCTCAAGGAGATAAATCACACAGCTCTTTATATTTAAATCAATGGTTTCTGACAAAAGCTGAGCCCCCTCCACACACACACACACACACACACACACACACAAAGTTGTGGCCACACTTGTTGCCTATTTTTATTTTTACAATATGACACTCAAAATAGGGATGTCAGGTTGAAAGTGATTACATTTTGCTTCATAATGTTAAAAGTTAGCTTAAAAAAGTAACAGGATAATAGATTCTGTATGAAAAGTTGGACTATTATCACATTGAGAACATTTTGGATTACCTTAGACACACAAGGCCTCAAGCCCCCCATCCGGACCCCAGGTTGTGCAACAGCTGATTTAAACAAACAGAGAACCTCATAATTGGAGAAAATGTGAGGACAAGTCCTACTATTTATCAGGCTCATGCCTCTCAAAGTGAGTGTCGCTGTTGAGAGCTAAGGTGTACATTTCAACAGTGCCAGTGTCATTCCCATTACACGCTGGGTCTGGAGGTGGCAGGTCTGTGAGGTCTGGGGGGCTTCTGTTTCAGTACGTGGCTGGGCTGGCAACAGAGGCCAGTGTCACATGAGAGGCCACTCTAGCCTCAGGGGGATTTGGACTTGGATAGCACATCAGTGAGTGAGAACATTGATAATGACTGCCAGTTCCAACAACAAACTAGAGGTATACCGTCCAAGGCCCTCGCTAATTTCCTCCCGTTTATGAACAGACTAAAATTGAGCATCTTGAATTAGTTGAATTATTGAATATTAATATTTTACAGTGAAAAGTGAATGATGGAGAACAATGGAAGCTATTTTCCACACACAGAAAGCACATTCAGTGTATATTTTGTTTACATCGAGTTGCTCTGTGCTCAATAAGGTTACAGTATTCATCCAGATCTCTACGACTGATGTTTCCACTGGCATGTTTTTTTGTTTACCAATCCATTGTGGTCTAACCCATATTTCTGCTAACTGCCCACCTTCAGCACCAGTGCCCGGCCTTTCCCCAGGTGTTTGGCCATTTGCTTTAAGTGCACAGATCCCCCTGTGCTCCATGCTTAACAGCTGCCAATACACAGCCAGGTCCCAGGGTTCAGACGGCTTTCTAGCAGCCCAATAAAGATCCCCTGGAGTGGTCTGACGAGAAATCTCGCACCTTTCGCTCACATTAGCCATGCAGCATGCCCTTTTGATGCCTTAATTGGCCACTTTGGAGTGGTTTGTAGAGGTTAGCACCCTTCGGCTGGAAAACAACCTGATGTCACAGAAGACCTAGAAACCCCCTGAGATGGATTCCTCCCAGATCAGACAGAAGTGATTGCTATGTATTGACAGCACATCCATCGCAATTTGAATGTATATTTTCATTGCTGTGCTCTGGGAGAAAGTGTTGAGGGTACAACGTCCATCTCTTCCGATGAATGAGAACATTATTTGATTCTAAAGTATTGCATATGAACTAAAACACTGAAAAAAGCGACTCATAGTTGACATCAGTTTTGTTGTATTACATTATTTTGTCACATAGGTTAAACAATAAGTCTTATTTAAGGATAGAGCATACAGATTTGTAGTACCCATATTGTTACAATCCCTCTCTTAACACCTCTTTAAATTAGGATTGACAGTCATCTCACATCCTCAAACTAGTGGCTGTGGGGGAGCACACATTTGGCCTGCTACATAAGAAAACAAACCTCAAATTTAGCTTGCCTGGTAAAGGGGCAAATGACAACTTCACAGCACTTCATAAGAAACTTCTGGAAGTTGCTAATGAAGACTAATGACTTCCCTAGTGTCGGAGACTTCGCACTACATTGTACAAGCCCATTGGCCACAATGTCAATGGTCAGCAGGGTGGTCTGTCAGGAGAGAAGAAAAATAGCAGAGAGAGCGAGAGACACCTTTCGCTCCAGGCTATATTTCTTAAGAGAACTGTGTTGCGATTTCTTGAAAGGCAAAGATTCTCATTAAAAACTGTAATCATGCATGGCCATTTGTTCATGATCCATGAAGTATTGGTAGCAGCAGAAATATTATTACAATATTGCATCATATAGATTATACTATACTTAGACTATAGTCTGACGGGGAAGTGCATAGAAAGGCAAACATTTGTCTAATTAATGTTATATAGAAATAAAGTAATCTGAATGCTAAAATAATATGTAGCACTGGCAATTTTACTAAAATGACTACAATGTAACAGTATTTTATCTTTTATTTCCATTGTAGCATGTTGCTTAAACATTTCCCATCCTCATTTGAATGGAGTTGCAAGTACAGTTCAAAAATATATTTCCTGTGGAAATGGACAGATACATACTGAAATATTTGCATCTTACCCAGTTCTCAATCGACACTACAGCCATTAATATAAATATATGTAAAAGACCTCATGCAGTGTTAGTTTGTATGCATTGTTTTGAAGGCATTTTAATTACCACACAGAACAGATATGTGTTTCTCAATATTTTTGGTTTGTGACATCTTGAATCAGTCCAAAAAAATAATAAAACAAAACAATTCCCCTCTAGTAGCCTGAGCTAAGAGGGGGCAGAAAGAAAATCCTTGAATCCAGTAACCTCCGAGGCTAAAATGTTCGTATCACAACTGCTTCGCTCGACAAAAATGAGTGACTGAAAAAAGTGACGCTGTTGTGCGACAAATTTGGCCTTTGGCCATTATACATTCTCAGAAGACTCTCAGCACTAGAATAGAAAAGGTATCTTACACCAAAAAATACAAACTCCCAACAGGTTTTCTCAAAGGTGAATATCATTTACAGCCATTGATTTGCATGCTTTTGTTTTTTTAAACTTTGTTTTTAGACAATCAGTAAATGTCCTTTTTGTAGAAAACAATCTGTAAAAAAAAAAAAAAAAAAGAAAAACATTCGGTTGTCTTCCACTGAGTTAGTCCAACATTTTGACAAACTTACCAAAATGGATCCACTGTAAAGGCATCTATATAGAAGGTTTTCCATACTCATTTCAATTACAATGAATTTAGGAATTATCAACAAAGAAAAAAGACCAAATCAATCTACCCATTAACTAGAAGACCTATCAACAATAGTGCGTGCGTGCGCACACACACACACACACACACACACACACACACACACACACACACACACACACACACACACACACACACACACACACACACACACACACACACACACACACACACACACACACACACACACACACACACACACACACACACACACACACACACACACCCCTCTCTCTATCCTGCCTAACTTAACACCCTGAACACTATTTAAAGCATCGTGATTTTTTTTTGATAAAGATATGTACAAAAGCTAGTTTGCAATAATTAAAACCAACTCCATATCATTCAGTGCGATGCTGGTGTCACAACTTCCTCCTAGTAAGTACCATTCCTCTTTAGCTACACAAATGCACACAACAAAACACCAAAAGGGACTAGTATTACAAGAAAAACAGTACAAATATAAAACCAAACAAATATTAAGTGACAAATAAAAGACAACCCATGTGTAAAGTGTAAACATATCCAATCTGCTACAGGTTATGAGGCTGTGTGGCCTACTGGCCATGACTGACAGGTCTTGAACTAGGCTGATTGTACTTAATTTCACCTTAGTGTCCATTGAAATGTCATATACAAAAAAATGCCAAGTGCATTTTAATTCTCATGCCTCTGTAAAAATGTTCTACGTGGTTGGCAGCTGTTAAGTAGTATTCTAACAACATGCCGCCGAGCAAACATCCCGACAAGAACACCTCACTGACCTCAGGTTTGGGGATGTGAACTTCTCAGGGCAAGGATTTAGCTGCAGGTCAGAGACACAAGTAGCGTGCAAACAAAGTAAGAAAAGATGCTTAAACAAAATGACTGGACTGCCACAAAATAATAATAAAATAAATCAGCCAGTATCTAGGTGCTGAATTGTTCTTTCGTGGGATTTCCCTGTTGTCATTGAAGGCATAGTTAGCCAATATATGATACATGTGAACAGCACATTACAGACATGCTGCAGAAATACAGACACTAGCTGCATACACACCGCTCACAGCAAGAGGAAACCTGTCACAGCAAAGACAAAGAAAATACTGCATCTGTTCCGTTGGGGAGGTTCTTTCTTTCTCCGGCCCCTAGAATAATCTGTAAATACACACTTAAAAAGAGAGAATAATGGCATTTAGAGATTATTTTAGCTGCAGTGACAGGTACCGTTCTGTTGATTCAAGGGGCGAGGCCAACGCAGTGGTGCTGCTCAAAAAGAGCGGCCAGACTTCGGCTCGTTTATTTTGTTGCATTCCACAGAAGGCCGAGGATCGGAGGAGGCAGTGAGTCCGTGACGACGGACACAGCATAATGACATGTAATGAGATGTCCTCAGATGTCCATGTAGTCGTCCTCCTCGTCCGACTCGCTCTCCAGGGACGACTCTTGGCTGGAGGTCTCCTGCACCTCCAGAGCCGGCTGGCTCAGTGTGTCCTTCTTCACCGTGGCCGCCGACTGGGACGACAGGATGACGTTCTGAACGGGAAGGAACAGCCAAGGGGTACTGGTTAAGTGTTATATATTCAATGGCTGGATGGAGAGGTGTTTACATATGTGCACGCACACGCACACGCACACACGCACACACACACACACACACACACACACACACACACACACACACACACACACACACACACACACACACACACACACACACACACACACACACACACACACACACACACACACACACACACACTACCTTGAGCCTCTGCTTGGTTTCTTCCGAGATGCTGCCTTTGGGTGAGAGTAAGGTGGGCGTGGGTGGTGTTACTGTGATCTCTGGGGGGAACTTGGTCACCGTGGAAGGGATAAAAAGCTTTGGCATGTTGGGGGGGATCCGTGAACGGATTCGATTGGGATCTGGAAGTTTAGACTGCTCACCACTGCTGGCATACTGCTGCTGGTCTGATTGAGAGATAAGCAGAAATGAACCCAATGCTGGAGTAGCACATTCATTGGATGCAGTATCACTGGTGGAGAATGTGCATAACAAGTAAAAAGTGTCACATTTATGAGACGCATCACCTGCCTCATTCCATGGAGCCACAAAGGGCCTCTCCATGTACTCTTGGTCTATGGATGAGACATTACTTCTCTAGTCTAGACCAGAGGTTCCCAAGAGGGTCCCCAGAGGGTCCGCGAGAAGGGAATCCCAAGTTTTCCCAACCGTCACCAGGATTTTCCAAACAGCGGTGAAAAATTGACTGTCCGTTCGAATGAAAATACCAAGGATTCGTCAGTGACTGTGATTTATAAACGGCTTCGAGTCTGTGTTAATTCTGTGTTGCGTAGCATAACAGTGACATCACTGTCCAATCCTTGGTATCTTTACCGTTCATGTGTGCTCAGCGAGCAGCAGCAGCTGCTAATGACAACAACAAGCTGTCATTATGTTGCGATATAGCCTACTTAAGTGTTATTCATAGTCTGGTTTATCGGTGGTGAGGTGACAACCGCAACTACAACATGACGCCACAGAGCCGCTGTGAAGAGCAAACCACCGCTCTCCCCAGCCCTTCTCTCTGTTTTTACTCACCACCTCTCCACGTTATTACAGCTCCGGTGGTCACCTCACCACCGGAGCGGTGGTCACCTCACCACCGAAAATCCAGACTATGAATAGGCCTATAAGGGCCAGTCAACTGTCTTCCGTGAGTTAGGTTTTGTATTGGTATGATGACGCGCGACGTGACAGGTTGGGAACCCCTGGTCTAGACCACCTGATGTGGTTAAAATGTACAAGGATGTCATGCCTGTCCATTTTTACTTTCCCGCTGTAAGCTGCAAGCTTCTCTGGCAAATGGGTGAACAGGAACAGACGGGACTCCTAGCTTATAGAGGACCATGTACTTCAAAGGAAAACCCACACAATCAAACTGCTTCATGTTTGAACAAGGCTTATAAAATAAAAGGTGTCCTTGTCTGTGATAAAGGATAGAATACAGGCAAGTGATTCTGTCTGTGCTGAAAGATTGGTTTGGGATTTCAGCTAAACTTGTCTTTCAGCTCAATCTTAATCCAGAGCAGTAAGTAAGAACACCACAATGTAATACATAGAAATAGTCATCGAGGATCATAAGTAAACTAAGAACCTTACATCTGTCGAACAGTAGAATATCTGTACAATGAAACTATAAGTAAACACTATATTTACTAACGCTATGTCTACATAATATGCTATCCAAATTACATATTTTTGCCTTTGCATACACCTGCAAGGTAATCGAGGCTAGGGCAAGTGAGACTTATAAATTGCCTTAACCAGCCGGTCGGACTGGGTACGAACAAGCAAAGTGGAGCTTCTTGATAATCAAATTTGAACACATTAACCTGCCAGGTATTAATTAATTCTTCCATCACTGCCAGTGGTGGAAACACATACAAATCAGACCTGTGTGAAGTGAGGGGCGCTCTTATCATCGTACATCATGACGTAAAACTAAAAATAGACAATTTAGCAAAGCCACGCCCTCTACCACTTATACACTCCCACTTGGACACTTTCCAGCCGGGCTCATTCATTCCAACGTAAATATCATGGATTTGATTAAATACTGGTTCATTTTTAGAACTAGACCTTCAAAATCTCTTAAAAATATCAAAATCCTGCCATATGCACTGGAAAAAATATGTGCATGACATTTCTTTTTTAAAACAATATTTTATCATATAGGAAAACTATTGCTGGAGAGGTTTGTCTAACGGCTAGACAAACCTCTACAGCAATAGTTTTCCTATAAAATCACAGCTAAGCATAACATGGGTTAGACTCTAACCCATGTTATGCTTAGCTGTGATTGGACCATAGCAGTTTGGGGAGGTAGGTCAAATTGCTCGTCCACATATGACGTAAATTCTCCATTCATTGTCAATGGGATTTTAACCTTTGTGTACAAAAATAGCCAATTTGCTCATCTACATACGACATAAATTCTCCCTTCATTGTCAATGGCATTTAATGTTTGTGTTCACACTTGTGTGAAGTGAGGGGTGCCCTTATCATCATACCATCATACATAACATTCCGCGCTCACTGCTCAGCCAATCAAATCATCACAAATATATCATTCCCGCCAATCACTTTTGGCGTCTTCACTTTGCTCAGCCAATCAAATCATCGCCATGGGGTGATCAGCCAATCATCAGCCAATGTTTGTGTTCACACAAACACTCAAAGCTGGCATAGGAGGGGCTAGCGCCCCGCAAAGAATATAGTAATGCAGCGCTACTTACCACTGCATGACTGTGTGGCACTACACATGGCAGGCTCCTCCTGGTACCAGCCAGCCCCTGCAGCGTCTTGCCCAGGAGAGACAGTGGCCATCTTCATTTGTTGGCAAAGGTGAGACTCTTGCTGGCGGTACGTCAAGCCTTCTGGGGGTTCCTCTCGCTCCTCTGTAGATACATCACAAGGTCACAAGTTCACAACAACCCAGACCAGAGGTAATAACACATTCCCATCGTTACTATAGGCGGGATCGTGAGGCCAGTGCCAGAAGAAGAGACCACTTCTGCCCCATCTGGAAGTGATTGCCCTCCATATTTGAGCCACATCCTCATTCTAGGCTGTGTATCAACGGACGATTAACTTTCTTAGCGCGATCAAAGATTAGGGTTTTATAAGGTCCCAAAGATCGCAGTTTGTCTCATTTTGAGGAGAAAAGGGATATTAAGCGTGTGCGCGGTCACGTGCGATTGGGATGTAGGTGTTTCTACCATGGGAGTAAAAAACCCAAACTATTTTTAATGCTGGATTAGTGCTTATTAATCAAATCTCGTAATCTCTTGGATGGCACAGTGGAGTACAGTAGCTATTCACGAGATGATCTCATTCTGGCACAGATTCGGTTAAAGGAGAATTCCGGGGTAGTTGTTTTCTTACCGTAAAAATAATAAGACGGCAATATATCCATTAACCACTGGTAGATGCGGGACCGTGCACGGTGGGTTAATCATCTGTCGTCTATGATGTCTGAAATGCGTCCAGAGTTTTGTCACAAATAAGCTTCAGCCTACGGCGAGAAGCCGATAAGACTCCGCCTCCCTGCGTAAAGTTACAGCGTGCAGATTTATTTTTTGCTTAATGGATATAATATCTGATATAATATCAGAATTCATCAGAATTTGGTAAGAAAAGGGCTACTCTGGAATTCTCCTTTAAGCACGAATTATACAAATTTATAACAGAAATCGCAGATCTACAACGCATGCTGTGATGCGTTGTGAGTGTGGCTATGTGCGGTACCGGACTCTGATTTAAACAAATAACTAGAAGTTCTAAACTAGAACTCAGGCTTCATCAGAGGCATCGACATGTGGTGACAAGGGGTGATTACATACAAATAGTAACATTAAACGTGGTAGTTGGTGCTAGGCAATACCACAAGATATCCTCATGTTCTAACATTCCATGTTGTGCAATGCAGCAGGTTACTGAAGGACGGACGGACGGACAGACAGACACACACAAAACTGAGTATCCATAAAAAGCTTGTCCTGGGATCTGCAATGAAATTGTATAATTGATGCATAACTCACGACACCTCTGGAATATCACAAATCATTATTAGAACAAGGTTAAATCTACAGTATGTACAACATTATGTCACATGCAGAAATGGATGATACCGACCGTGTTCAAAATTACACAGTGGCTTTTGGGGGAGCCCCGAGTGGTAGAACTCACTTTGGCACTCACTTTATGCACATACCCTCTCTATACAGTTAATTTTATACAGATAATCTTTAGCTTGGATAGAAACATTATTCCCCTTTTGTAATGCCACGTGGATAGTGTATGCTGTTCATTACGTTGCCAAACAGCACAGAGCTAGGTTGCATCCCATGACTATTATTATGAGGTTAAATGTGAACGCTAGGGGTGGAAATTCCCATCCCCATGGAACCCAAATTACGACCCTGGGGTTCATGCTACTATTATACTGCACAATAAATTGGTTGTAATCATTGTTTTTACAGCATATTTCACCCTGACCTTCGGTTTCCCACCCATGGAGGTAGATGCAAAATAATTCATGGAGCAGTAGGCCAGGTGTAGCTAATCAGTGCTGCGGTGAAAAGCAGCGTTTAATGGTACATCGCAGCTATGGCCGCACCCAGGGCACCCCTCCGTGGATTAATGTATAGGGGCAGCCGTGGCTCAGGAGGTAGAGCGGCCACTTCGATCCCTGGCTCCCCCTGAGTTAGTGTCAAAGCAATCTGGGTATTCATTCAGTTAAAAATCACACCCGTGTGAAGTGAGGGGCGCTCTCGTCATCATCTCGTTCTGGCCAATCACAATTTTGTGTCCTCACCTTCGTCTTCAATGTTTGTGTTTGCACAAACACTCAAAACTGGCTAGCGCTCCTCAAAAAAGTTTTTGCCTCTGGTCCAACCTCCTTTTTGTTTTAAACAGGAACGCAGGTTTTTGACCCTCCCCCTTTTTAAGTCCACTTCCTTCTGGGTGCCTTCTGTGCTCTTCCTACTAACAACAACATTACATGTCTAAGCCAGAAGTGCTGACAGATTGAGAGATTAGTGTCAAAGTGCTCTTAAGTGTCCTTAAGCAAGACACAGAAACCCAAACTGCTCCAGGTGAGCAGTCTTACATGGTTTCCTTCGCTTTCGTTGTGGGAATGCAAGTGTGAATGCACTTTCGATAAAAGAACTATATAAATGCACCATTCGATGTGTATAATGTGTTTATTCTCCCTGCCTGTGAGCTCTCCTGCTGAGAGAGTAGTATAAGCGATAAGCCACTAGAGGTCACAGTTTACAGACATAGTTTATAATGGCTGAGGGGCGTAGTGAGCCTCTCAGCCATTAGAAAATAGGGCAAACTATTCTAAAACAGTTATAAATATGTCAACATGAAACACACACGTCCCAATTAAAACGGTTCTTAATAATTCACTACAAGAACTTCTACAAGAAAGTAGTTCCTGGCTACCAGGAAGAGCAACTTGCTGACAGACTAGTGGCTGTTTACTTGTGTTAGAGCGGACGTAGAATACACACATCGACAGGCTGGGTGCTGGGCTAAAGAAACTTTAGTAGATAGTGGATGGAGCCCGCACACCACAGGTACAAGAAAGACGTTCAATCTATTTGATCTTCTGACATGACCTGATGAAGATCAAATAGATCGAAACGTTGTCAGAGAATTTTCAATAAAGAACGTCTTTCTTGTACCTGTGGTGTGCGGGCTCCATCCACTGTTTACTTGTGTTAAACATCACCTTTTCCCAAACAAAGATAATAGAGAAACAAAACTTTGTTGTAACTAAGAATAGTTAATTCTAAGTGGTGCAACCAAGGATCAGCAATGTATGTCTGTCTGTCAGAGAGAGAGTGTTGCACTGTTGCCTGCTAATTACAATGTGGATCGTGCGTGCATGCGAGAGACAGAGAGGGAGGAAGGGAGAGAGAATGCCACATTCTTAAGGCCTCTACATAGTCCGTTTTGTTCCTTGCGTGGGGGAGTCAAACGGACACAAAAAACGAAAGCTTATTTTATAGTAGCTCCGTCGCTTGCGTCGTTTACGTCGGTCTATTATAATCTTTAATGTGCAAGCATCTGCTCGCCCACTAGATGGCAGCTGTGACACCCCCTGGCACCTGCAGTTGGTCTATTTTATTACATGCCATGCATCAAATATGTTTAGATTGTATAAACTGTACTGACGTGCCACTTTATTTTTTGTTATGAGTTGAGATGTACTGTAGTTATAACTGTATATAATGAGTTTTACACTATATCATCAATCGAAGTAGGCTATATACCACTGCCGATCCACAGGCTCACACCACGACGCTTGCAAGCTTGAAACTTGTTTATTCTAATTGAATTGACCCAGGTTTGCGTATTTTGCTAGTGCTGTAATCAATTAATCATTGCGTTCACACAGGCAGATTGCAGTCTACCATTCATTGTCAAAGGAAGCCGCTAGTGGATGATCATCAGCAACGGAAAACACGGTTTGTTGGTCGCGTCTGTAAACGGTCAAATTGTCACCAAATAGAAGCATAGGATTAGGGGACACACACACTCTCTCCGCTCTAATTCCGCTGAGGTTTCGTCTGAAAAGCAGGGCTGGACTGGGTCAAAGGGCTAACATTTGGCCCAAAAACATATTAAAGCAATGGCGACGGCCCATTCTTTGGGCGGCCCATTGCCCACTGGCAGGGGTGGACTGGCCACAGGACGTACCAGGCATATGCCCGGTGGTCTTGGCTAAATAAAGTTAAATGAGTTGTCTGTTGGTTGTGTATCATTTATGTTGTATTGTATTTTAAGTATTTGTATGGGCCTCGACACGAAAAGTCAGTAGAGTATCTGCGCGGTGGTTTGCGGTGGGCCAAATTCCGCGAAAATGTCAGGGAAATTTTGTCTCAGTCCAGCCCTGCCCACTGGACATAACGTCAGTCCAGGCCTGATAATCACCGACGAGTTTGCAAAGCAGTGCTTCGAACGCTGATGTCATGTTGTCCTGTTTAACTTCCAATGTGATATATCCATGCAGATCATGTTTACGTTTACAACTCAATGTGCCGGCGGAAGTGTTGTCCTCTTTCAAGAGGGGTCGAGCAGAGGAGGAAAAGCCTTCTTGCTCTCTGCTGCCTCCAGGTGGGCAGGGTGTCCTCGACGCAAGGTACGCAAGCAATATGGTTGCGTAGGCTCGGGATCAGATCTCAACCCGACGGAACGAGAAGGATCACGTAACTGACGTGACGCAAGGGAGACATTTCTCTCACCCTCCGTTGCGTATGTATTCTTGCGTCGATTACGTTCGACTCTGCAAGGCACTTTACTTGTGAGTGTTGTCTGCTAATTCCCCCACGCGGTAACGGTCATTTCTCAACCGTTTCGGACGTGGTCACGTGAGGCGGCTCGCCGGAACCGGGCCGGCATCCTGGGCACACACCCTGTGGGTCTGGAAGTTCCGGGGACCCTCACACAGAGTTACACCACTCAGTTCAACGGGTGTGATTTTTTAAAGACAGATTTAGCTACTACGTTTGTGAGCTTCTTGTATAAATGGCAAGCCTGCCTAGCTGCTTAGCCTGGCAGCCGAGAATCCAGCACAGATGGTTTGCGAGGGATGGGGATCGCTTGGTTTCCGTACAAGCCCCGCCCAAAGCCCCTCAGTCGCTCGTCATCCCACACGGCCGATTCTTGTCAAGGAAAACAAGCGCATATTTAATATGCCTGGGTCTAATTCGGCGACCTCTGAAAGGTCGCCAGTCGCCACCAGGTATTCCTAACCGTAACCCAAGTATAACTATGGGTAAACCTAGCCTTATTCCTATAACGTAACCTCAGTCAAACGAATACAAGAACCACTAGGGGCGAGCAGTCCGCAGAAAGGGTGTTTTGGGGCGACGTTCTGGTTACATAGAAGAGGCTATAGAATGGTATACTAGAAGAACAATGGGTTCCATCACAGATCAACCAGGTATGTTGGGAAAGCTGGTCCACTCATCACACAAGCAAGACAGTGGTCAACAGAGGTAAGAATGAGGCACTGGAGCAACTCATTTTATCAGAACCTGACGAAGATGTAATTTATATCGAAATGTTATCCCCTTCTCCACCTTAGCGGTACTTTCCTGTGTTTTTTTCTGCAAACGTTAATAAAGTATTTAATCAATCAATACAAATATAGTCAAATACATCTGAGTTGCTCCCCTCTTACCTCTCTCTACCTCTTTGTGTCTAAACATGCAGACAGAAAATATTTTTTTTGCTAAACCACCTATCCTAGGGCATAGCACACTGGAGTACAAGACTCACTCATTATGGCAATCGACCATAATTCTTTCCCCTCTTAAGCTACTCTTTCACTGACTTGAAGCGAACAACGATAACAGACACTCGTTCACATTCACTCACGCATGTAGACAGTACTGCCCGAGACCACCTCAAACCGCTCAGTAATTTACTGAACGTTTGGATGTGGTTTCGGTCAGTACCGTTCCTGATTCAGAGTCAGTACCGTTCCTGATTCAGAGTGAAAAACGCAGTAAATAGTACTGGACAAACGGTCAGTACCATAACGTTCCTGATTCAGTGTGAGCAACGCAGTAAATAGTACGGGACAAACTGGTGAACAGATATTTTAGTGAACTGTACGGAATGATTCAGTAGACTGTAAGAATGATAATTCCCATCACTATTTGTAGTGTCACATGATTGATTCAGATCTTCAAACTTACAACGCATCACACTACAGCATGTTGTGAGCTTGTAGGTCAGTTCTTTGTCATGTGGCGTATGGTTTACAACTTTACATTGGGCCGCACGCAGCTTGTTCGGCGCAAAACTACTTTATTTTATATGTCACACACATAGGCGGCGGGTGCATAAGGCTAGGGAAGGCTTAGCCTTCCCAAAAATTATGCTGGGTATTTTTTTTATATATATAATATATGTGCGCAGCATTATAGAAGGTGTCAGAACTCAGCAGCGCCAGTGCCCGCACGGTTCACAGTTCACACCACTGCAGCAACACTGGCACGTTCAGTGGAGTGACTGCTGTCTCTGTGCCGTCTGTGGAGAGCCATGAGCCGCGACTCCCGGAGGGGCAGCAACACGCCAACACCGCCGGGTAATCTACACTGTCACTGACTGACTGACTCGAGACTTGAGAAAAAGACGTCCAAAAGTCGTTGTCTGTGTATAGGCTAATTCATTGGTAAAAGTATGCTAAATAACTCATTTTTAGACCATCTGGGAAATAAATAAATAAATAAATCCGCGGCGGCGGCCTCGCTCCGCTCGGCCGCGAGAATCCCCCCCCAACGCAATTCTATAGCCTACCCAAAGGTAAAACGCACCCGCCGCCTATGGTCACACACACGTGACCCAAGACGAAACGTTTTGTCAGTGACATTCCAGGGATGATACTGAACCTGGAAAGTACATGTATGAACGCCAACTACCAACAGCTACAGCAAACTCTGCATTCCTCTGACAAGCGACTAAATTAGATCTAGTGGCAAACAAAGTTATGAGTTTATCTTCTTTGCTGCAATTATAATCGTGTATGCATATAAGAGATCATTTATAGAGTTTATTAGGATCCCCATTAGCTGGGGCATAACAACAGATACTCTTCCTGGAGTTCACACAAAACATAAAAACATGACATTCGACAAGACATTACAGGGCAATGATATAAAAAAACTGAAAAAAGTAAAATATTTCCTGCCTCACTAAGGTATGCTATTGTGTATGTGCTTCCATGGTCTCAGAATATATAGTTTTTTTGTTTATAATTTTTTGTCAGGTGAAACCTGACATACAACAGGCCTGTTTTTATTAGCGCCCCCTAAACCAATCACCACCACCCATGTAGCCAATCACGTAGTAGCGACCTAGTCATGATTGGATGCCTCCTAAGACCCTGCCCCGCACTGCGGAAGTCTGGCAACACCACAACGCAGCCACTATGACCGCAGCTCGAAGCGACAACAGTTACTAATGTTATGAGCTAACTGCATGGGAAACAGCGACAGAGCGCGTGTTCTGTCTCTGTTCTGGGGGGAACAGCGTTTGTTTCAACTGACAAATATGACTATGTCATAATTTCTTGTTTCTTTTCTGTGTTGCTTAAAAAAAGGGCTACAATTTTCAAGATGGCCGTCCTCTGCCAAGGTTTTGTATAATGTTTCTGATTAAGGTAAAACTATGTGGTAGGGCATGGGCCGTGGCTCAGCGGTCCAGGCACCTTGGCTGGTAATCCAGTCTGGCAGTGTGCTGCGGGTTTGATCCCAATCGCGCCGGCCTTTACTGCATGTCATCCCCCCATTTCTCTGCCCATGTCAGCCTACTGTCTATCCCTCCATAAAAAACAATATATAAAACTAGAAAAACTAGAGTGTGGTTGCCGCAGTGGCTTACATATGCCCCTCCCACTAATATTGCCAGCCAATTACAATGTCGCGTCACCCCTGTGATCATGCGTAAGTAATTCGGAGGGGATTTAACCCATTCTGACCTGAGATCAGATTCTACAAAATGTCTGTTTGAAAAAGAATTTTCTGAAAAAGCTATGTTTCTGTCAGTCGTTCTTCGATTTTTCAAAAATAGCAGACCTACAAGCTCGTAGCGCGCCACTCGCGCTATGAGCTTGTAGATCTGCTATTTTTAAATAGCTAAAGCATAACATGGTGCTAACACCAAAAGGGGTTCCTGCCGAAAATGGGTTAACCCCCGAAATTCATGTTTTTGCGACAAACGGTTACATTTCTCGCATTTGCGGCGCCCCCTATGGATGAAAATGGAATTGCTTTTAGAACTTGGTTGATTGAACCACCCCGGACATGTGATTCAAATTTGGGATGGATTGGACATTCCGTTCGTGATTTATGGCATTTTTGTGATATAGGCCCCTTCTACTAACTTCGGAAGACGATTACGGCCGAACGATATGCACTACCAAAATTCTGCAGTTGGTGTTTTAATCGGATAGGTCCAGAGATCATGTGTGCCGATTTCTGTGTGTTTTGGACAAAATTCAAAATGGCGGAAAATCTATCATGGTGTCACGACCCAAGGAATCCAGGGAAAAAATAATTTTGATTTTACGACCTACGGTTCAAGAGTTATAAGCCAAAAGGTAAAGTGGACTGTTATAGCGCCACCATGAGGCCGACCGATAAAATGTTTGTGTTAAATAATTTTAGGGATAATGTTGAATTTATCCTCCAAGTTTTGTAACTATAGTGATTACAGTCTCAGAGGAAGAAATACTTGAATGTGATTTTTTGCCTTTTCCCATTCATGTCAATGGGGAAATTTAATTCACTAATAAATTCATATCAATTAAACTATACAACATTTCTCTTAACAAAATACAAGCACACGATTCCCGATTTTTCATATGGCTCAAGTGCGTACAGTCAAAACTGTGGGAGGTATAAAGTGCCAAACTTTGTCTTACTCCAGTAAAATAATACGTAAAGTGTTACAGTTACTAGAGTCTGGTTGCCCTTTGGGCAACCACACTAATAAAGGCAAAAGTCGCAAAAAAACAAAAACTATGTGGTAGGATGTATACAGAAAAGAATTATCCACTTTATCTCTGTTAATTCAGACCCACAAGGTCATTGCCCCTCCCTAGGTTCAAATCAAATAGCTGGTGCTAGATGGTGAAATGCATCATCACCAACAGAACATTCATACGTTTATAAGACACTTATTTTAAACAGCTCTGGGATTTCATATATACATCAAATGCTAAACAAACAAAAAATAAAAGGTCACAATTTTACAGAGACATCATTCTAACTTAATTAGGTGCCAAACAAAGAAAGCCCAATAGGCAAAATAAACCAGGTCAGAGATTATGTAACATTCAGTTGTGAAAGGCCAAGTGTGCTCCCTGCTGGTCAGACTATGACTATGCACAGGAGATATCACAGCTGCACTGACACCCTCAAGCAACACACACACACACACACACACACACACACACACACACACACACACACACACACACACACACACACACACACACACACACACACACACACACACACACACACACACACACACACACACACACACACACACACACACACACACACACACACACACACACACACACACACACACACACACACACACACACACACACTTCAGTTCGAGAGTGTGACAGCCCATACAAAAGACAGCATTTGCCTTCTAAAACGAGAACTCCAATGTAAAGTAACAAGTGTTCACACACATTACAGATGAGCAAAGGCTCCGATAGGAGAGGTGGTCAAAGCAGGCTATACACTGACCTGTGTGTGGTAGGAAGGCCATGGCTACCGCAGGGTGAGAGGTGGTCAAAGCAGGCTACTGACCTGTGTGTGGTAGGAAGGGCATGGCTCCCGCAGGGTGAGAGGTGGTCAAAGCAGGCTACTGACCTGTGTGTGGTAGGAAGGCCATGGCTACCGCAGGGTGAGAGGTGGTCAAAGCAGGCTACTGACCTGTGTGTGGTAGGAAGGCCATGGCTGCAGCAGGGTGACTGGCTGGTCAAAGCAGGCTACTGACCTGTGTGTGGTAGGAAGGCCATGGCTGCAGCAGGGTGAGAGGTGGTCAAAGCAGGCTATACACTGACCTGTGTGTGGTAGGAAGGCCATGGCTACCGCAGGGTGAGAGGTGGTCAAAGCAGGCTATACCACTGACCTGTGTGTGGTAGGAAGGCCATGGCTACCGCAGGGTGAGAGGTGGTCAAAGCAGGCTATACCACTGACCTGTGTGTGGTAGGAAGGCCATGGCTACCGCAGGGTGACTGGCTGGTCAAAGCAGGCTACTGACCTGTGTGTGGTAGGAAGGCCATGGCTGCAGCAGGGTGAGAGGTGGTCAAAGCAGGCTATACCACTGACCTGTGTGTGGTAGGAAGGCCATGGCTACCGCAGGGTGAGAGGTGGTCAAAGCAGGCTACTGACCTGTGTGTGGTAGGAAGGCCATGGCTACCACAGGGTGAGAGGTGGTCAAAGCAGGCTATACCACTGACCTGTGTGTGGTAGGAAGGCCATGGCTACCGCAGGGTGACTGGCTGGTCAAAGCAGGCTACTGACCTGTGTGTGGTAGGAAGGCCATGGCTGCAGCAGGGTGAGAGGTGGTCAAAGCAGGCTATACCACTGACCTGTGTGTGGTAGGAAGGCCATGGCTACCGCAGGGTGAGAGGTGGTCAAAGCAGGCTACTGACCTGTGTGTGGTAGGAAGGCCATGGCTACCACAGGGTGAGAGGTGGTCAAAGCAGGCTATACCACTGACCTGTGTGTGGTAGGAAGGCCATGGCTACTGCAGGGTGACTGGCTGGTCAAAGCAGGCTACTGACCTGTGTGTGGTAGGAAGGCCATGGCTACCGCAGGGTGAGAGGTGGTCAAAGCAGGCTACTGACCTGTGTGTGGTAGGAAGGCCATGGCTACCGCAGGGTGAGAGGTGGTCAAAGCAGGCTACTGACCTGTGTGTGGTAGGAAGGCCATGGCTACCGCAGGGTGAGAGGTGGTCAAAGCAGGCTACTGACCTGTGTGTGGTAGGAAGGCCATGGCTGCAGCAGGGTGAGAGGTGGTCAAAGCAGGCTATACACTGACCTGTGTGTGGTAGGAAGGCCATGGCTACCGCAGGGTGACTGGCTGGTCAAAGCAGGCTACTGACCTGTGTGTGGTAGGAAGGCCATGGCTCCCGCAGGGTGACTGGCTGGTCTTCGGTGCTGTGGCTGCTCGTGGAAGACGGAGGAGGAGGCAAAAGGTCTGGGCACCTTGCCAGGGGGTTCGTACAGTACTTTGGCAGGCTGGCCGTCTTGGGCAGACAGTGGGTGGCAGGCACCGTGGCTGAGCAGGACCGGCGTTGGCAACGAGGCAGGGAAGAAAATATCACGGTGGTCCTTGGCGTACTTAGGTGTGGTCGGGGCATCGCCGGCAGACTGCGGACACAGAGGGAGTAGCAGTTGTAATGAAGTGTGAGACTGACCTTGGTTATCCATCTGCAGTACCGATAGACACCCCCACCCACCCCCCCACCCCCCGTACAGGTACAATGCTGAGAACTGCACATCCTCTTCCCTGGAGGCAGAGTCATAATTGTGCAGGATTCAGAGCCATGGAAACAGGATGAGTCACAGCCGATACTGCTGCACTTTTTCAGACAATACTGAACAACACCTATTATGCAATGCTGTCCACACTGGGAGGCTAGGATATCTTATACAATGTTGTGAGGACTTGCCTGGAGCTGGACTTACCGGAGCCTTCCTTTGCCCTGGACGTCGTGGGCTGGTTGCTTTTGATGATGACAACTCCAGAGCATGCTGCTACTTTCTAAAGTGTCTTACTGTCTTGTCTTTTGAGGACCACTCATAAACACAAGAGCCGCACAAACAACCGCCCTGCTCCCACGGTCGCTGTCATGGCAACGCAGAGGAGCACAGTCAAAGGCAATGAATACACTTTTCTCCACAGTTTTACCCTCTAGTCTAAACGTAATCGACATTGAACTGGACAACATGCCATCTCACGCATCAAAACTGCCCAAAATGTATACAAAATGAAACTATAGAAATTAGGGAAATATGAATTTCACTCATTCCAGCACCTGGTGGACCATAGCATATCCCAATACACAATTATGCCACTGAAAGTGATATAGTTTGTTTTGGACATACAAGGTTTCTACCTGACAATGTTACTTTTCAGGAAATGGAAAGTTAAATGTGGTTAAATATTTATAAAATCCACAAAGTGTCTGGCGTTGCTATCTTGGGTATGACAATATTCTTCAAAAAAGATCAGCTATTCTCGCTATTTTTGAGCGAGTCAACTAGGGCAAAAATTGGCCAATATAAATTTAGATACAAGGTTTCTGCCTGACAGCTATCATATGTAGACTAATCCAATCACTGTCCATAGCACGTGACAAGGGTTCTTGCATGCCGGATTAATGCCCAAAACAACAAAATTAACTATCAAAGTGTGCAACAGTTTTACCACCACGTAATGTACCAGTCAGAACTTATGAGGCTGACGACAGAAATCACATGGAAGACCTACTCGCGTCACAACCACCCCCCCCCCCCCCAAAAACAAAAACAAAACACAGCTGCTCTCCAAAATACTCAAGACGGCAATTGATCTCCTCAACTATGTACAGGCGTCTCAGTCTAGCAAGTACCACCATGCACATAAAAGCATAAACACACACACAACAGTTTTAATACTATCCTTGGTGATTCACTTAATTAAACATACTATAGACAAATGCAAGCCAGTGCCCCAGGAAACACTATACCTGAAAACATAGATTTCATGCAGTTGCGTTGCGGGTTCCTCAGGTGTTCACTGTGCGATAAAAGTGGGCTGCCAGCAGCCTACCTTAACTGTTTATCAAACAATGGTGGTTCTCTGCAATTACTGAGATGGGGCTTTAAATCAGCTTATCGCAGCTATGGATGTCATCCGAGGCTATGGTCATCTTTCAAACACAATAGGAAAGGCAGGCCGACCTTTTAATTAAATTGCCTCCCTAAACAAGACTGATGACAAGAGCTCTTTTGTGACGTTAAATTACTATTTGTCCATAAGAAAAGCTCAATATTCCAACACAGGGCTAAGCCTGCCAATTCAGTGGGTGACACTACAGTGTGGGTTAGATGCACGACTCCAGATGTGTCACTCACAAAAATGTATTTTCGCCTGCAAAAAGTGTTGACGTGTCACATTTGTCTAACGACACTTCACACACCGCTTTGTCACCAGAGCATAAATCAGGCTTCAGAGGACAGAAGAGCAGGTGAAAGACGACACTCCTTTGCCACATAGGCTACATTCACGTTCATGAAATCGTTGCTGCTGATACTGTATAGGAAGCAAAATAACATGAATAAAAAGGGAACACAGCGTAGCACAATGCCACCGCTGATACTGTGGCTAAGAACCATCGACAGCAGACCTATACTGAAGGCTCTACAGTTGTGGTGACTTGAAGTTGAAATAATTAAGTCTATATAGAGTTTGGAACACAGGGACGCACAGACAGGGACTTTTGCATTTTCATATCTTAGCCCTCCAAGGCCCCTGGATGAGTCACTCAATTACTGTAGCTCATCTCATAAAAGCACCTGATGCACAGACAGACACAAGTAGCCTCACTATGTAGGAAGTATATCAGGGACCATAACGGAACACAAATATGACCACATGAATATGATTAATTGTAATCTGTATGCAGTCACATGGCAGTGACCCAATTACATCCAGTAATAAAGTCCCTATTCAGTATGCAGATGCACCTGGAATGTGCTAGCTAGCTAGATACGCTATTAACACTCATCTCTCTCTCTCTCATATGGCAACACTGCATCCCATGACATGTTTTATAAACATACAATGCATTATATGATTATGATGATTATTATCATGCTGTATACGGTATTATAGTTTTAAGAACTATATGCATATTTCTATGCAACACTAACCATAACACATTATAAAGCAGCCAGTTTACGACTTATAAGGTCAAGTATAAATGCATTGTGGTCAGCTTATAGCACAAAAAATGTCAGTTCTAAGCTCTCATAAGACTCATAATACACATTATAAACCGTTTATAATGACTTATAAATTTAAGTATTCATAATATTCATAATTACTGGTCACTCAGACCCTTTCCAGGATCATAGTTTTTTATAATTAGTGGCTCAGGCACTATAGTAATGGCTCGACTGTATTTATAGAGTACCACCAAAGAATGTTGTATTCAGTAACACCAGTACAGTAAAGTCTGGATAGAGTATGCAGGCTCTGTGATGAATTCAATTACAACAATGTTCAAAACATTGTTTCTGGTTGGCTGACAGATTTGACACTTTTAACGATAGTTAAAAGTCTTTTCTGGAAAGAAAACATAAATCTGGAAAGAAAAAAACAAACAAACGAGAGGGAAACTGATGAATACGGGCAGATTTTGTGAAAGAATGCAATTGAAAACATAAATGAAGCGACCTCGCCCCACGTGCCTCGAGTGTAGAGGGTATGATGATGTCAGACTCAGATCAGTGTCGTGATCCTCATATATGGAGATATGTGGAGCGTGTCACGAGGCGTGATGTCACGAGCGTGTCACGAGGCGTGATGTCACGAGGCGTGATGTCACGAGGCGTGATGTCACGAGGCGTGATGTCACGAGGCGTGATGTCACGAGGCCTGATGTCACGAGGCCTGATGTCACGAGGCGTGATGTCACGAGGCGTGATGTCACGAGGCGTGATGTCACGAGGCGTGATGTCACGAGGCCTGATGTCACGAGGCCTGATGTCACGAGGCCTGATGTCACGAGGCCTGATGTCACGAGGCGTGATGTCACGAGGCGTGATGTCACGAGGCGTGATGTCACGAGGCGTGATGTCACGAGGCGTGATGTCACGAGGCCTGATGTCACGAGGCGTGATGTCACGAGGCCTGATGTCACGAGGCCTGATGTCACGAGGCCTGATGTCACGAGGCCTGATGTCACGAGGCGTGATGTCACGAGGCCTGATGTCACGAGGCGTGATGTCACGAGGCGTGATGTCACGAGGCCTGATGTCACGAGGCGTGATGTCACGAGGCCTGATGTCACGAGGCGTGATGTCACGAGGCGTGATGTCACGAGGCCTGATGTCACGAGGCGTGATGTCACGAGGCCTGATGTCACGAGGCGTGATGTCACGAGGCCTGATGTCACGAGGCCTGATGTCACGAGGCGTGATGTCACGAGGCCTGATGTCACGAGGCGTGATGTCACGAGGCGTGATGTCACGAGGCGTGATGTCACGAGGCCTGATGTCACGAGGCCTGATGTCACGAGGCGTGATGTCACGAGGCGTGATGTCACGAGGCGTGATGTCACGAGGCCTTATGTCACGAGGCCTGATGTCACGAGGCCTTATGTCACGAGGCGTGATGTCACGAGGCGTGATGTCACGAGGCGTGATGTCACGAGGCCTGATGTCACGAGGCCTGATGTCACGAGGCGTGATGTCACGAGGCCTGATGTCACGAGGCGTGATGTCACGAGGCGTGATGTCACGAGGCGTGATGTCACGAGGCCTGATGTCACGAGGCCTGATGTCACGAGGCCTGATGTCACGAGGCCTGATGTCACGAGGCGTGATGTCACGAGGCGTGATGTCACGAGGCGTGATGTCACGAGGCGTGATGGACTGACGATCAAATCTGGAGACATGAGTGACGGACGGGTTTTGCAGGTTTTCATAGTAATCTGCAACCTAAAATGCAGTTTTCTATGCATTTCGACATTACCAAAGTGATGATTGCAGGGATGGACCAACATCGTCATCCCCTGTGCCACACCACAAGCAGAGCTAATAATAGCAGGATATCCATGCATAAGATTATTCAGAGCTCCACTGCTGAGCTGTGTCCAACAGAATTGGCACATAACTCTTCACTGCTAAACAAAGTTCAGCACAGCAGGACAGTAGTCATAGTGTTATAGTTCATGTTTTGTTTCCCAAGCTTTCTGGCATGTATTGGGTTATCCTATATACAGTATGGTATACCCCACCCGCATGGCATTAAAAGAAAGTTAAAACCAACATTAACAATTGTGTGTGAATTCTATTTGAAGTCGACTCATATCTGTTAGTAAGTCTACTGAACTGCTCTTACCAAACAGGCCTCTATAGGCCTCCATTGCCATTACCACCCAAATAAGGCAAACTGTGGAATGGAGTAGACAAACCCCTCAGATACAACTCTAAACAAAGATGCAGACAAGTCTCCAAATAGCTGTCAGCTCTGTGTAATGTATTGTTTTATTAAATACATTTTGTTCAAGAGTAATCTAAAACTACGATCTAGACAACGCTGACACACAGAGTGAGTGCATTAGTGAGGCTTTTCCTGGATGTTACTTTCCTAATCCCATCTGAATCCATAGTCTAGGCGGCAATGGACACTGAATCAACCAGTGATGGCTGCTGAAATGAAGGCTCTCTTAAAACTAGCTGCTATTGCATTGTTCACATTCTCATAACTAGAAAAAGTGCCCTTCCGGGCACAGGTCTCCACCAGGTTATCCACAGATCCGTGCAGTTAGAGGTAAAAACACTTTTCGGCCAGTTATAGCGCCACCTTGAGGCTGAGTTGAAATTGTTCATGTGGCATTTCGTCCTCGGCCTAGTGGGAATGTGGGTGCACAATTTCACGGAAATCACGCGATGTGTTCATGATTTGCAGCATTTTGTTTGAAACTGAGCACTCCTGTGAACTTTGGAAGCCAATCTTAACCAATCAGGATGGAGTCTGATAAATCTGAAAGACCCGTTTCGTTGAATGGCTCTAGAGAGACTGTACCAATTTGCGTGATGTTTGGACAAAATCTGTAGGTGTACTGTGCAAAAACTTGTTTTGCACAAAGCGGCCTCCTGGTGGCGCTATAACAGGCCGTTCTGGAAAGTTTGGGGCAGAGGTTCATGGTTGGCATCCAGGGAGTGTTAACGGTGGCCGAGATTAGCTGTTCACGGACACACGGACGGACACACGGACGGACGGACACGCGGACGGACGGAGTGCAAAACATACTCTCCCCACATGCCTTCGGCCTGGTGGAGACAATAAGGTATGATTCATTAGATGCTATCACAATGGGTACTTTATTTCCCCCAATATTAAAGTAGCAGTTATAAGCTCAACTTGCAGTTCAGTTTTCTTTGTCCGTTATTGCCAAGACCATCAACATACTGAGTGGCTCCTCCTACAGCTTTGCTGCATGGATGCAAAGCCTGGGCTTTAGGAGAAATATCCAGTCAGTTGAATAAACCATCGTTAAGTATCTATCTGGGGTAATCAAGGGCAGATCTAACCCTTCTCCATGTTATTAATACAGTGATACAACCTTGTGTGAGAAAGCCTAGAACAAGAGCTAACAACACCCACCCGGTATTCTCATTGATCAGATTCTCAAATCTGTTGATTTGATCTCTTAACACCGCTGGAACTCTTCAACTAGTTTCAGTAATCAAAAGAAAATCAGGACCTTGGACACTATTAAAGTAATTGTTGCCCTGCCTCATGCACGTGTGCCTTGTGTGGCAGCATCAGGAATGTCTGATATTTACTTTTTTGCCAATATCCGATATTGTCCGACTCCTAATTTCCGATAACGATCAACCTATAGCGATATTTGGCGCTGCACTGCGGCGACATGGGCATAAGGGCTACGCTTATGCGGGCCCTTTGTCTAAGACAAATGTCTTCCTCGGGAGACAAATAATAAAGAACCTTGAACCTTGATATATGCAGGCCTTTTCACCAAAAGTCAACTAATTGTCAGGTAACATTACATATCTAATAAAATAAAATACAGTGACTATATTATCATAATATACAATAATCAGTGATGTTAAGTTTTCAATTAAGTGAGTCCCAGGACTCACTGGTGGTCATTTGAATGAGTCCCACTAATCTAGATCTTGGCCTATTTGACAGTGGAGAAGCATAATTGTCTTGATGTTATTCTTCATGTCATGACAAGGAAATGATTGTATAGGGCCGAAATGGAAACGAGACTGCAAGGACTATTTTTGGTGCTATCCCTTTTGGATCCCTTGTTTGATTGTACATGTATTACATTAAAGGATAATGCCACACTAGACATTTGTACTGAATTCTGTTGATAATGTGTATATTAATAAATAAAGAAAAAAATATATATTTGGGGAGCTGGTCCTTTAAGAAAAGGTTCCACTGGCTGTCGTCTTGATACAACAACAAGTTACAACATTCCATGGACTAACTTTTCATATCTAGAACGGATTGAAACAAAAATCCGCTAATTCGGTATGGAACGCTCTGCATGTTTTTTTTCCCCAGTGACTAATGGATACCTGTGTTCATCTTTAGGTAAGGTTCGCCTTTAATTATTTAACTGCCGACCAGCGATATCGCGGCTTTGTAAGCTTTATATCAATATGAAACTGCTACGCCGGAAACCAACCTTTAGTCCTGTCCCGGTTGCTAGACAGTGCCTTCGTCACCCCCAGCACAAGGACGAGTGCGCATACTTTTGACCATCCATCCGAGTTTGGGATGTGATTTGTGATTTTCCATCGCATCACGATCGACATATTACCATTTCTGGCAAAAGAAAAACATCGTAAGCTACTGCTAACATAAGCTGCTTCTTCTTCTCTCACTCTGCGAGGCCCGGATGTAAATGGGTAGAAATCCAGTCTTTTCCGTGGCGGAAGCTAACTACCTTCAATGACCACTAGGTGGCAGTCTAAGTCAATGAGTGTCAACGAGTGTCAGCTGGACAGCACACACACACACCCTCTTCAGTGCTCTAATTTAAAAGTGACTTGAGTCAGTCTCATTTCTCTCCAAAAGCCTCCTGTTACCATGGTGACGACTGGGATGGTGATGATGTATTGACTACTCCGCAAACCCCACTTCACAGTGAGCGCAGAGCAGACTGCTTTCTATGCGTGAAGCATCTCAAGTTTCATTTCAATAGATGGTTGCAAAGTATCTCTGGATAGAGCAGAGATGTGTGTGTGTGTGTGTGTGTGTGTGTGTGTGTGTGTGTGTGTGTGTGTGTGTGTGTGTGAGAGAGAGGGGGGTCCAGTGTTTTTACCTGTCTTTGGGCAGAAGTGGCCAACTGTATCTGACAGAATTTCACAGCTTGGTCCAAAGCTACGTCCTCGTCAACCTGAGAGAATGAACAGCATTATTATTACCTAATTAGACAGATTATGAGGTTGTAAATGAAAGCAGGGCGTATATACTGTATAAACAATTATGTCTAAAATTATTCAGTGCATTTCATGCTAGTGCATTTACTGTAACCATCTCACGGCTGTCCCCATGGGCAGCTGTGACCGTAGGTAGAGACAGGCAGAACTAACCACTGTTCGGTTTATCCTGCTTTTTTACGGTTGTGAAAACAGAATGCATTCGGAAATACGCTCTAAGAATCTACCAACGACTCACTAGACTAGAGAGTGTCCCCCCCAATAAAGTCCCCTCTGTACTAGTCTGTAGCAAGAATGACCAACCACACACACACACACACACACACACACACACACACACACACACACACACACACACACACACACACACACACACACACACACACACACACACACACACACACACACACACAACCTTTTACTGTTTTAGCATATTATTGTTTGTCTTAAAAAAAGAAAATGAACTGAATACACAGGACTCCAATGGAAACAAGCTGTAAGGCTTTCTTGGGTTATCCCTTTACCATCCTTTTGTATGAATCTGCAGTGTACCTCTTTGCGTGAGTATGTGTGTGGGTCCCTGGCTGGGTATGTGTGAGCACGAAAACAGTATGGTTGTAACATGGTTGCACCCTGGGTGTGTGGGGGTCCCCGAGTTGCACCACTTACTTCACACAGGTGTGATTTATTTTTTGTTGCAAACTGTTTTCAAAGTATTCAATCAATCAAAAAACAGAAGAGAAACGAAGGAGCAAGATAAATAGATACTGTACAGTACACCCCCCTATTGTTTGACAGAATTCATTAAAACAATTTTATTTATATGAAAATATATGAGTGTTTGTAATAAATAGTATATGATATTCTGTTGTATGGTTTTCTGTAATAGGTCCGGAGTTATTTAACGCGGTCTGCTCATGCGAGAGGCAGAACGGGGTGTTGCCAAGTTATAGCTATCCGGTTGGAAAGCACCACTTGCGTGGCGGTGACCCGGGAGGTAAGTAAGTAAGTAAGTAAGTAAATTTTATTTATAAAGCACTTATCAAAACAACAGTTACAAAGTGCTGTACAACAAGGTAAAAAAAACAAAAACAAAAAAACAATCAATTCAAAGCGACGAATTACAGCTCAAAATACAAACGAAATAAATATGTTTTCAGTGACTTCTTAAAAATGTCAACAGACTCAGCATTCTTTATAAAAAGGGGGAGGGCATTCCACAGTGTGGGAGCAGCTACGGCAAATGCCCGGTCGCCCTTGGTTACCCGTTTAGTCTCCGGAATTTTCAGTAGGCCCTTGTCTGATCTTGTATTTTGTTTTGGAAGCAGAAGGTCTGAGATGTAGGGTGGGGCCAGCCCATGTAACGCCTTATAAGTGGTTAAAATGATTTTGAAGTTGATTCTGGATTTGATGGGTAACCAGTGAAGTGAAGCGAGCACCGGTGTGATATGAGATCTGCGATTGGTGTTTGTAAGAATCCTGGCGGCTGTGTTCTGAATTAATTGTAGTTGATGAATAGATGACGAGGTGAGGGAAGTATATAGTCCATTACAGTAGTCGAGTCGGGAAGAGATGAAAGCATGAATTATTTTTTCTAAATCTTGAGTGGAGAGGAGTGGTTTTATTTTAGAGATGTTACGTAGGTGGAAAAAACAGGACTGAGAAGGTGACCTTCTTTACATGAAACTTGAAATTCATGTGGCTATCAAAGAAGACACCCAAGTTTCTAGCAGAGTCTTTAATATTAGAAGCCAAAGGGCCCAGGGATAGCCGAATGGCATTAGCGATGCTTTCGGGGCCGATAATGAGGATCTCTGTTTTGCTAGGGTTAAGCTGCAAAAAAAATTGAGCCATCCAATTGTTAATAGCTGTTAAACAGTCATGCAATACAGTGAGTTTGCTAATATCTGTGTGCTTGAAGGAAATATATAGCTGAGTGTCATCGGCATAACAATGGTATTAGACACCATCAAAGGTATTTATGAGAGCACTAAGGGGTAACATATAAATTGAAAATAGGATAGGACCCAAGATGGACCCCTGGGGGACCCCACATGTCAAAGGAGCAGAGGAGGAGACAAAGCTATCGACAGCAACAGCAACGCTTCTCCCTGACAAGTAAGAGGAGAACCACTCCAGGGCCAGTTCACCTAACCCCACCCACTGTTGGAGCCGGTTTAGGAGTATGGCATGATCGATCGTGTCGAATGCTGCACTAAGATCCAGCAGTAGCAGCACTGAACATTCTCCGATATCAGCTTTCATGATGATATCGCTAGAGACTCTAAGGAGTGCAGTTTCAGTACTATGTTTTTGGCGGAAGCCAGACTGAAACTTGTCAAATAAGTTATTTTGGTTGAGATAGTGCAATAATTGGTTACAGACAACCTTTTCTAAAACCTTGGAGATGAACGGGAGTTTCGAGATTGGTTGATAGTTGCTGTGGACTAATGGGTCTAGGCTAGGTTTTTTTAACAGCGGTTGAATAGTTGCATGTTTGAAATAATCAGGAACACAGCCAGAGGAAATAGAACTGTTGATGATGGACAGAATGAAAGGGCTTAAACTGTTGAAAACTGTTTTTAAGAGTGAAGTGGGGATAATGTCAGCAGGGCTAGATGATGGATGCATATGTGTAACAATCGGTATGAGTTCTTCTATGGAGATTGTACTTAGATGAGACAGTGTGGGGACAGGGGGAGAGACTAGTGTAGGCAGAACAGCTATGGAGGAAGAGGTAGAGGCATGGCTGCGTGTAAGCAGCCATGATGAGCAGGTTGGTGCCTTGCATGGTTTGGTTTCCTTTGTTGCCAGTGTGTGTATGTCAAATACACTATAGTGTGAGAGAAAGGAAACTGTCTGGGTGCTCGGAACTACACTATACTGAAAAAGCGTGTAAAGAGTGTACAAATGTGGAACCTGGACCTGCTATATGAAGAGTATCTGTCTGTGGCAGAAAATGTTGGAACTTATTAATTACTGGTGTACTGACTGGCATACATGCATGAAGTACTCATTCCCCCCCTTGTTTTAGCCTTAAAGGGACGTTTAGAAGATTTATGACACTTTCCTGGGAATCTTTGTGTGTGCAATATGTGGGTTTTAGATATTTTAGCAGTGAGCCCAGTGTTTCTGATGTCATGGGACACTGGGCTCACTTACTTCCTGGACTACATCAAGGAAGCTCTGAGAAGGGAGGGAAGTGGTCACGTGACTGGGCTGCACCATGGCACTTTCATGGACACTTTCATGGGAGCCAAACTCACACAGGAAGTGCAATGAATACATGGCAGTGAATGGAGCCGGCTGGACCAGCTCAGGGGCGGCGGTGGCTCAGGGGTAGAGTGCCTGGATGGTAACCGTAAGGTTGCCAGTTCGAACCCGGGCTCCCCCAGAGTTACTGTCGAAGTGTCCTTGAGCAAGACACTGAACCCCTAATTGCTCCCGATGTGCTAGTTGGTGCCTTGCATGGTTTCCGCTGCCATCGGTGTGTGAATGGGTGAATGTAATGCACAATCTCTGTAAAGCGCCTTGGATAAAGGCGCTATATAAATGCACCATTTAGCATTTATAACAAACATTATTCATGAACAATAAGACCTTTTGTAAAGTAATCACTTCTGGAAAATAACAGAAGACATATCACAGGTTGTTTTCTAATCACTTACTTTTCGATGTGCACAGAGTGCACAGAACATCATTTTATCTGAGGATCTAAACAGCAGCAGGTATCGTTTCTGGCTCCGAAGTATCGCAATATTTGGCTGCCAGACAGAAAACGGTCTCGCGTTCAGAAATGTACTTTGTACTTTATGGTATCTCTATTTTTATAGAGATATCATACCTCTATAAAAATAATAATAAATTACACAGTGTACACATCGAATAACAACACAGCAGACAATAATGTGTTACATGTCTTCTGTTATTTTCCAGAAGTGATTACTTTACAAAAGGTCTCAATTGTTCATAAATAATGTTTGTTCATGAGCTGGTCACTGAGCTCTCATTGACTCCAATGCATTCTGCCAAACTTCCGGGTAGTTTGGCTCCCATGAAAGTGTCCATGAAAGTGTCATGGCGCAGCCCAGTCACGTGACCACTTCACTTCCTTCTCAGAGCTTCCTTGGACTACATGTTGTCTCAGTAAGGCAGCCCTCCCCCTATCCACAAGGAGGAGCAGTGCATCAAAGCATTATGGGAATTGTACTTGTAGTCCAGGAAGTAAGTGAGCCATGTGTCCATGACATCAATCTTCGCCGGGTGTTCAATATTATTGATCAACCCAACGATATAGTCAGAAATTATAATATCAATGGGTGCTCACAAGGCTTTTGATATGATTGAATATAACTACCTCTTCACCACACTGGAAAAGTTTGGCTTCGGCCAGGTGTCAGGTGTCAGGCTATAAGTTAAATCTTAACAAAAGAGTCTTATTTCCCATTAATGATAAAGCACGTCAATTGTCGTACCGGATTTTCCCCTTCTCGGTCAGCACGGACAGTTTTATTTACTTAGGAGTCTGTGTTACTCATAAATACAATGATCTTTTTGGAAAAAATGTCAAAACGAAACTCCGAAAAGCCAAACAGGACATGGAAAGATGGGCAGCACTTCCATTGTCACTAGCTGGTAGGATAAATTCAATAAAAATGACTATTATGCCTTGGTTTCTGTTTCTTTTTCAGGCAATCCCAATGTTTATCCCAAAGGCCTTTTTCAGGGAACTTAATAAATACACATCCACGTTTATTATTTGGGATAGCAAAGTGCCCCGCATAAGGAGAGAATTTCTAGAGCGACGAAAGGAGGAGGGTGGCCTAGCATTACCTAATTATCTGTATTATTGCTGGATCCCAACCAGTCCGGATTCAAGAAGGCCCACTCCACAGAAACTGCCCTGCTGGCAGTCACAGAAGCACTACATGCTGCCCAAGCTGCTTCCCACTCTGCAGTACTGATTCTCCTAGACCTATCGGCAGCATTTGACACAGTGAACCACCAGCTGCTCCTAGACACCCTAGCGGATCTAGGCATCGGTGGAACGGCACTAAAGTGGTTCTCCTCCTACCTCACCGACCGGACCTACCAGGTTTCCTGGAAAGGCCTGTTATCATCCCCCCGAACCCTCCAAACTGGGGTCCCACAGGGATCTGTACTTGGTCCCCTCCTTTTCTCACTGTACACTAAATCCCTTGGCACTATCATCTCTGCTCATAATATATCCTATCACTGCTACGCCGATGACACACAACTGTTTCTATCCTTCCCCCCCTCTGCCACTCAGGTGGAAGAGCGCATCACTGCATGCCTGGCTGACATCTCACAGTGGATGTCCTCCAATCACCTCAAGCTGAACCCAGACAAGACTGAGCTTCTCTTCTTCCCAGCTAAGTCCTGCCCTATGCGGGAGCTAACTATCTCCGTAGACAACGCCCTGGTAACGTCTGTCCCAAAAGCCAGGAATCTCAGTGTTGTCCTGGACAGTCAGCTCTCGTTCAAAGCTCACATCACAGCTGTCACTCGATCCTGTAGGTTCACACTCTATAACATACGACGAATTAGACCGTTCCTCACCCAGGAATCAGCCCAGCTCCTAATCCAGACAACAGTCTTGTCAAAACTCGACTATTGTAACTCCCTCCTTACTGGCCTACCAGCATGTGCACTTAAGCCTCTCCAGCTGATCCAAGATGCCGCAGCTCGCTTGGTCTTCAACCAGCCAAAATTCACACATGTCTCCCCCCTGCTCCGCTCCCTCCACTGGCTCCCGGTCGCTGCCCGCACAGAATACAAAACTCTGATGCTGGCATTCAAAGCAACCAAAGGTATGGCTCCCCCATATCTTGCAAGTATGATTGAACCGTACAAACCCTCCCGCGCACTCAGATCAGCCAACGCAGGGAAGCTGGAAGTACCCTCACTAAAAACGCCGGGACAACGCTCCACACGTCTTCCAACGCTCCAAACTCTTCTCCCTTCTGGCTCCAAAACTGTGGAATGCACTTCCCATTGCAGTCAGAACTGCAGCAGCAGCATCACTCCCAATCTTCCGCCGTAGTCTGAAAACCCACCTTTTCAGACTCCATCATGGCCCATAGCAATTACCCTACCCCCTTAGATAGCATTTCTGTAGACTTAGATAGCATTTGATACAGACTTATAGCATGTTATGTAGACAGCACTATAATTGCATTGTATATAGTCATAGCACGCCATAGTACATATGTATAGCATAGTAGTATATATATATATATATAGTTTATATGTATAGTCTCATAATATAGATATTCCACTGTTACTTTCTTAGCTTACGCATGTTTCATGATAAATGCTTTTTTGTGATGCATTCCCATGCTTTTTGTTCTTGTTTAATGTAAATCGCTCTGGATTAAGAGCGTCTGCTAAATGCCTAAATTGTAAATTGTAAATTGAATTACTGGGCAGCTAATATCCATATGTTAATGTTTTGGATCTTCAATCTACCTGAGACTGAATCCCCAATGCAAACATGCAAGTAGCCCGGTACTGGGCTCTTTGATATGTGCCCAATTACCTCTAAGTAAACGTCAAAGGACAAATAACCCAGTTGTTCAAGGTTCTCTGGAGATTTGGGGCTGTATTTTGCGTGTCTTAAGTACCAGGTCTTATTACTTAACTTAAGACCTGGAGGTGTGGTCAATGCTCTTTGGCCACTCAGAATAGCCAAATGGCATTGATCACGCCTCCAGGTCTTAAGTTAAGTAATAAGACCTAGTACTTAAGACACGCAAAATACAGCACCTTGTCTCAGTTCAGAACCCACTTCAAACTTAAAAAAGCACTTGTCACCTCCCCCATTCGAGCCAACTGCAATTTTGTTCCATCTCTTACAGACCCATTTCAGCAGTGGCATGGAAAAGGAATTAAATTTTAATTCACACATTTAATGTGTGAAAGACCTATTCAAAGATGGGCACTTCCTTTCTTTCAAGCTAATGAAGCGGGTTTTTAATATTCCAGTCAAACTTCTTTACGTATTTGCAAGTAAGTAGCTTTGTTAGAAAATATTTCACTTTGACAACTTGGTAGTACTTGGGTAGACGAGTGTTTGAGTTGGGATCCGGTTTACAGGGGCATAATATCCAGGCTATATGACTGCATTCAGAGGGTGGCTTCCCCATCACTTGAACGTGTGAAAAGGGCATGGGAGGAGGAGTTAGGTATGGATTTACCAGATTTAACCTGGCAATTGGCAGTCTCACTGGTACACTCATCCTCGATATGCATTAGACATTGTTACAATTTAAGGTTTTACATAGACTACATTTATCCCGTAGCAGACTAGCCACAATTTATCCACTCAGATCCAGCCTGTGCCAGGTGTGGTCAGGAGTCTGCTACGCTTAACCACATGTTTTGGTCATGTCCCAGATTAATAATATATTATAATAAGATTGACTGCATTTTGGACAGAGATATTTAATACCTTCTCGTATATTTGTAACTCAACTATAGATCCCAATCCAATGACGCCGTTGTTTGGTGAGGGAATACAAATACCAACTCAACAGGCTGAAGCTATAGCGTTTTCCTCTTTACTTGCCAGACGCCACCATCTCACAAACGCTGGGTGGAGGATGTTATGTCACATCTCAAACTCGTAGGCCCTCATTTATCAACGGGGTTATGGGTGTACACAAGGTGCACCAAATGTGGGTGTACACCGCGTTGATAAATGAGGGCCGTAGAACTTAAATATACAATCAGGGGCTCCACTCAGAAATATACCAGTTTGGCAACCGTTTCTAACCTACTTTGCGGTAGTATTTTCTACTTAGACATTGGCCATCACCCCCCCCCCCCCTTTTCATTTTTATTTTATTTCAGTTATAGTTTATTTCATTAATATACCATTTGTGGTTTTTACATTGCATTTCAGAATTATTTACTCTATACATGAATGTTGAGTACTGGTGTTGTTTTGTTCTGTATCTGTTCTGTATTTGTTGTCATGTATCTGTTGTCTGTCCTTGAATGTGCAAACTTCAATAAAAAATACTTGAAAGATTAACAATTTAACAAACAAAAAAAGTGTATCACATCAGAGCCACTGGGCTCACTGCTAAAAATCTAAAATATCTAAAACCATACACACAAAAAGACCCCCAGGAAAGTGTTCTAAATATTCTCAACGTCATTAACATATATTTTTTTGCAAAAGGGGTGAAGTGTCCCTTTAAATGGTCTTTTTTATTAAGCATGGTTCTCTTACTTCTACAGGCTGAAAGTGGAAGTGATGAAGTCTGAACAGAAGAAGCCTGTTGGAAGGCTTGGAAAACAGAGGACGACAGAAAGGGCTTTTCAGAAATGCTGGAGGGGTTGTTGTTGTAGTGTCATCGCCAGACAGTGTTTGATAACACCAGGGAGCTGTCGTAGGAACACATTGTGATGCCATGCTGTGCCATGTGACATGCAGAAGGGGCCTCCATTATCATTATCATGATGGGTCTGTACTCTGTATGGATGGACATCTGAAGGGCTTATCCTTCATATATCAGACTGAAAATACCAACCAAAGATTTAAAAGAAAAGGAAAAAAAATCCTCAGATTGAAATATGCATGCGTTTGGTTCTCCTGGACATTATCTTTTAATACAGCAAGACACATGGCCATGTATTTGAATGATTTTTGCATAGGGCTGTGCAATAAAGCATGTGATACAGAAGTAGGAACTATCCAAAAGAGGACAGAACTGGAAAACAATCGTAAAGATGAATTGATGTGATCCGATGACATGAAACCACCACGCGAAGGAATCCCCATATATGAAAATGTAGTCTAATCATATTATCATTATTCCTACTATTGTTCATACCGTCTGCTGATCATTATTCCTACTATTGTTCATACCGTCTGATTACTATGGTTGCATAGCTTTCTCGGACCGTTCCGATCTATAGGCTATGCAAAGCAGCATGTTCATTATTCTATTGTTGATGCCAAGTAGAGAGAACACATTATGCATGCATTTATTTTTATCCTGCCGTTGTACGGTGGATTGGAATTCAGTCCATTTAGTAATTAGCCTTTGTTCCCTAGTGGGGCAATAAAGACTGAAGTGAAGTGAACTGTACTGAATTTAATTCAAATGCCTCAGTAGATGACCTATGCTCTCCTCTCCTGCCCCTCAAAACTCCAGGAGCAGCCTTCTGGCCTGCCTCACGGCCAATATCAAGGCAAGTCCTCAGGAGTTAGCACTAGAGTTGTGTACCAACTCTCCTACTCAGTGGATACATCACACATCTAGAAAACAGACAGGGTGTGTTCATCTGTTTAAAACAGTTTTTTTTTTAATCGAAGAACCACTGACATAGAAACATAGCTTTTTCAGAAAACTGTCAGGATGTAGAAGACATTTTTTTAATCTGATCTCAGGTCAAAATGGGTTAAATGCAACTGGCAAGCTCCTCTGTGGAATGCTTTAACTTAACACTAGTGTTTAGTCCTTTCACTTACTGCTCTGTGACACTCTTCAGTTCTCACTTTGGTCAGTTTTCCCTTTATTCCCAACAACGAGAACGCGGTGCTGCTCTTGGAGATTGCCAGACATCAGACATCAGAGCGATGCCGTGTCCATTCATTGGATTCATTTTAAGCCAATTATTTGGCTTAATTTTTGGTGTGAAATATAAAAAAGTGGTATCATACCACGTTTGAAAATGTATTTTTTTATAGGATATTCTGGACAATCACTTTATTTTTTATAAGATATTCCACATTGATTCATTGGTTATAATATATTGATCACATGATCACTCCATGTGTAGCAATTTGTGTGAGTTTGAGAACAAAACTGGAGCTTTAGTGTAGTAACAAAAGTGTAAGAAAATATTTATGGCAGAAAATCTATTTAGGCAGAAATGGGCTTGGCTCCTTATATGGGGATTTATTTCATGATCCAAGGAATCGAGGGAATATGACCGAAGGTTCACCTCAAAAGTTATAGACCATAACGTACAGCGGGTCTGGTGCCACCATGAGGCTGATTTTAACTTTTTTTGAGTGGTGCAACCACTCCTATAGACAGCTATACGCACGCACGCACACACACACACACACACACACTGTTGGGGTGTTACAGTACAGTGAAAGTACAGTACAGTAGAGGGACCCCCCACACGGTAACCCTGTCATTTCTCAACGGGGTGGCTCGCTGAGCTGGCACCCTGGAACTTCTGGGGACCCCCACACGGAGTTGCACCACTCACATCACACAGGTGTGATTATTTGTGTCTTCCTTGAACTACTGGTAGCAAAGTTTTACAGCGTTTGGTCCCCCTGACCGATTAGCTCTGGACTCACAGAGGCTAAATTCTATGCCTCCTGGCCCGACTTCTAGGAAACAGTAGGTCCACAAAGCCAGTGGCAAAGGGTGAGTTTTACTACCTTTTAAATCAAATTGTTTGCCCCTGATCATGGCTTATCCATAGATAGATCCGTTTTCCTTAGCAGTATTTCCTATTTGGTATACTATGAAGTGACCAAACACTAGATGATATCTAATCTTGCTGTGTGTGTGTGTGTGTGTGTGTGTGTGTGTGTGTGTGTGTGTGTGTATTTTTTGTATTTCGTTTGTAATTGTATTCATTAGATCATGGATGGTCTACAGAGGAACCTGATAAGCACCCAGAGAACGAGCTCTATGGGATGCACACTGTGACAAATAAGAGTGCTCCTTCCAACAACTGAGTAAATGAATAATATACGTATTACATACTGTATATAGTGAGTAAGCCAATTCACATGATAATTACGACCAAGCACTGCCACCACATTCAGAGAGCCCTTTACAGAGTGTCCACAGATAATACTTTTGGACACTCACAACCACCACGGAGGTTGTGGGTTAGAATCCACCGTGGTGCAACCAGCTTTTCCGGGCATCAATGCAATTGGCCCGTGTTCAGGGGTGGGTGATATTGGTCATTGCATGTACTCCTACGGGCTAGGGCGGCGAGTCAGTAGGATACAATAGCAGTGACAACACATAATGTGTGTCTGGGGAGGAATTCATTGGCATAACGGGGTTATTGGGGTACAACTTTGGATGCTCCATGGGCCCTATAGGCCTCATGACTCGGTAAGGCTTACTTACTTTTGATGCTATTCTCAAATAGACTACAAAATGAGGCTAACCTAGACACACTTGTGAACCAATCTGATAATCTGTGAATGTGTGTAATCAATCGCTAATGTACAGAGTTAAATGTGGCTTAATATGAGCAGCAGAGAGTGCCACAAGCACATATAAGCTTGCGTCATGGTAGCGTTTATCAACTTAAATAGACAGGGAAAGTCCCTTATTTGCATTGGGGGTTGATGCTGCTATTTGAATCTAAAATGAGGGGATTCCCCACATCCATTTTATTTTTACTGCTCTGCACGCACAGTGGCACACACAGTGCTACATTAGGCAATTCGTTTCATATCCTACTAGGCAATAAGTACAGTTCTTTAGTGCTTCAAACAGTGTCTATTGTAAGATGATATGGGTATACAAAGTCTTTGATATTGCTTGGCTCAAGAAAATGGCACAACTTATTTTCTCCAACAAGAATCTCTCCGACAAGAATCTATACAGGGAAACCAAACGTTTTTCCACAATCCGTGCACCGAGCCCCGTCCCCATGGGAATAGTAGTAACCTAAAAACACCCGAGCCCCATGGGAATAGTAGTAACCTAAAAACCCAGGGTTAAAACAGACATTAAGCCCCAAATCCAGCTTCATAGAAGGCCCCAGCTCTCTTGTTCCAAATCATGTTTAAATAACTATTTAAAATTATACTAGAGGGAGGAATCAGGTCGTATCGGGGATAAGAAAGTGCTTGTTTTCTTACACTCAACATCCTCCTGTGTATGGTGATGGTAAACTATTCCATCCATCAACCAACACAGACACATCATGCGTCAGGTCTTGCAGTCACTGATTGGACTTGCTATTGATGCCGATGCCTTGCTTTCATGATATGTAAAAAGTAATGCATGTAAATCTAATCTTTATTCATTCGAGTAAAAACAGGTGCCTCCCCCCATCCAATCCAGCAATAGCCATCATAGAGCTTTTTTTCTCTTAAATTCTTATCCCAAGATTTTGTAACCCAGTTTTCTTTTCACCCAGTGGCAATGTAATCCTGGGCGCTACACTTCCTCTGCCAATCTGGGGGGGCAGCGGACTGACCTCATGCCTCCTTCTATGCATGAGGAGTCCAAGCTGCTTCTTTTCACCTGACAGAGGGGAATTTCCCCGGCCGGACGTAGCGCGTGGAAGGGACACGTTATTCCGACCAGTTCCTTTCCCCTCCATCAGGCGCCCCGGCTGGCCAGGGGGAGGTAGTTTTAGAGACCAGGATTACGGCATGTTTTTGTGAGGGTATCTACCCTAGGGGACTCGGGGAGAACATGCAAACTCCACACAGAAAGGCCCTATCGCCAACCCCCGCCTCGGGTATGGGCACTGATGACGCGGAGGAGGGAACACGCCGCCAGTGCCCACAGCGTCCCCAGCGGGAATCGAACCCAGGACCTTCTAGCTGAGGCGACAGCACTACCAACTGTGTCGGCTTGTGCTGGCAGCCTGGCAATCATGCTTATCCCCCCCCCCCCCCCCCCCCAAACACACACACTTTTCCGTCTGTCTACATTTCCTAGAAAATTTTCCTAAATTTACCATGACATATGAACTCCTGAAATACCAAATGAGGAGGCATACCTGTTTTATGAGCATGTAAGTCTCCGACATGATCTTCTCAATACGTGCCAGGTCATAGGTCATGACCTTCTGGCCCTGCTGCCACACCCTGTAGGCGTCCAACAGAAGGGTTTTGCCCGACTCCACGTCCTCCAGCAGCTTCCTCTTTCTGTTGGGCCGTCGCAGCAACAGGCCCTGGTCCGGCCCGCAGGCAGCCAGCGGGCTCTTGATTGGCAGAGGCGGGAGTTGCTGTTGCCTGGAGCTGATGCTCAGCTCCTCCAGAGACAGCTCTGACGTTGGCCGGCTGCACTCGGCCACTTTCTCCCCAGGCTCCACCGCAGTCCTGGGGGCCTCGGGCACCGCCTGGTTGCCCTGAGAGTCCACAGCGGTGGAGGGTTTTCTCCAGTGGCCTGTGACCGGGTCCAGCTCCATGGGCTCCTCGGGCTCTACTCTGGCTCCTTCGCTCCCAGCAGCCTCCACCTTCCCAGGCTGGAGGTCCTGAGGTTTATCCCCCCTGTCTGTGGCCAGCAGGACGGAGGCAGGCGGCGCTTTGCAGGCCTCTCGGGGCCCTGGGTCGGGGCCGCCGGCAGCGCAGGTGGCCTCAGCGAGCCCAGGCTTCTTCGGCAACACATGTTTACTGTCGTCTGCTGCAGCAGCGGCGGGCCTGTTGGATGCATCCGTCGTGGTCATCTCCCCCATGGAGGGTGCAAGCACTTTGGAGGGCTGCTCAGACACCTGAGAAAGAACAGAGCCTGTCACAACAAGACACACAAAGCATGCCAGAGGTGTAGAACACTCTGGAGATCTCAAGAGTGTGTACCAGGCAGTGAGCATTACCCCAGCGAGACTGTTCAGACTGTCCTCCAGCACTTTTACAGTTAGGAAAAACGCTCTCTTAGCCAAAACCTGGCGGTCCACATCCCGTAAATATTTCCTTCAGAGAGAGAGAGAGAGAGAGAGAGAGAGAAAGAGAAATGGGAAAGGAAACTGAGATCAGTTGTAGAACAAAACATGTAATCCAGAGGAATCTCTCGGCAGGTTTTATCCTTACTTTCCCTGGTCAGGTGTTCGCTGGAGCGTGAAAGAGACTTTGAGCAGTGTGTCGTGATCCTTGAGCTGAGACAGCACCTCCAGCAAAAGGACGATGGATCGGTTCATATGAGATGCAAAGCTGCCCGGGCGATCAATCTCATCCACTGGAATACGCCAGATGCCCTGTCGGGAGATTGGAGGAGGAGAAGCAATGAGAGAAGGAATTAGTTCTGTGTTGCTGCTGTGTCACAAAAAAGCTGAATAATAAACAAAAACTTCCTGTGGCGGGGGCATACTAGCTTAAAGAAAGGTTATAACCCCAAACAAACAAACAGTGCGGGAGCTGGCTGGAGTCCAGTGCGAGCTGGCACAGTTTTGCAAGAGTCTGTCCGCCTTTCTGAACAGCTAATCTGCTGGACCAATCGACATGAAACTTTGTACACACATTCGCTACAGGCCAAGTAAGAACTGGCACCCCCCATCTTTTTAAATTGGGCTCATGGTGGTGCTAAGTGTGGCTTCACATTTTGGCCTATAACTCTCGCACAAAAGTAGCAAATAGCACATCTACAATCTCAAATTGCTTTGTTGAGTTTATAGATCTTCTGCCAAGGTGAAAATCTGAGTTTCATAAATATTTAACCAATGAAAAGTATTAACAAGCACGTGTGACTAAATAACTGCATTGGATCCAAGGAAACACAGGTTATTTTTACCCATTTCCTGAAAAGTAACTGTTTTGGACAAGGTTTCGGCCCAACAACAACTTTATATCATGAGACATGGAAAGAAGGAGGGAAAGAAGAGAACAAAACTGTAGGAATTAATTTGAGCTAAAAAACATGGCATTCATCAAGTAAAGTCCTAATGAGAGAATGGAAATATTTTTGACAGAGAGGATCCTGTGACCAGGCACCTCATTAGTGCACTGCTCTGACCTCATCAAACCAATATGGGGAACTGAGACCCGCTATACTCATTTCAGGCAAAGCAATACAAGAATAAAAAACTAAAACAAGAGTCCGTGCCCAACGAGGACAGCCCAGATTCACAGAAAAATAGCAGGGGTTCATGACAGGCGAACTGACTGCACGACCAGTGCAGAGCACATGTCCACCCAGTAGGTGAGCTGGGCTGGACCCAAATGCTCCAAAGCAATGTGAGCGAGTGCAGATGGTCTGTCATAGTATACTTGGCACGGCTAGAGCCTTGCAAGGAGTGCGTGAGGGAGAGACTCTGAGTGAGAGAGAGAGTACAGAGGGAGCGAGAGAAGATGACGATATCAGCAAGCATGGAACAAAACAAACGAGATGGCTCTATCAGCTTCTGCAAGCTCCGGCCGGCGAACCTCCTCCTCCTCGCCCACTGAATCAGACAACTCCAGATTGGCAGATGATATTTCTAAATCCACCACAGAAAAACCAAGCAGGGAAAAAAAGACGGGCTAAACAAATGCATCCACTGTAATTGGACTATTCACTACAAGGCTGGCTATCAGAAATGTAATATATAGGCATGGTTGTTCACCAACTGTATGAGAAGAACCAGCAATATGATTTATCTTTCATTCCAATACATTTATTAGAATGAAGAATAAATGCAGCATTTGAACTGTCCTGCTATTGTTCATTCTCACAACTGGGTGATTAAATCCCATTGAGAGGTGAATGATTGTTTAATGTTGATTGCCAGTGGCTGGAAACTGAATCCCAGAGAAGAAACAGCATCATGTGTGAAACAGAGATGATGTATTATTATATAATGTCATCATTCAGTGCTAGGGAAGGTTTTAAGCTTTCAATGCACAGATTAACAAACAAAAAAAAGAAACCATAGGTTAGACGGCGGGGGGGCTGTTCACTGGATAAACTGCTCTAATCTAATGGGAGGAGAGTTGTGCCTCAGCAGAGAACCATCTGACCACAGGAAATCTGTTTAGGGAGACCAGAGCCATGGCTTTGCACAGATTATGCTATAACACAACAGATGAGGCAAATTTTGACTTTCCCAGCAGCAATGATTTTTTTTTAATTTGTACGTAAATCTTTTCTCATAGCGACTGACTGATAGTCTGGATTTTCGGTGGTGGGGTGACCACCGCTCCGGTGGTGAGCTGACCACCGGAGCTGAAATAACGTTGAGTGGTGGTAAGTAAAAACAAGAGAAGGCCTGGAGCGGTGGCGGTGGTTTGCTCTTCAATAGTAGTGGTTTACTACTATTTTCCCCCGTTCAACGCTTATTTTGAAGATCCAAAACACCATGACCGGATGTTGACATAATGGTGTGTGTGTGTTGTCGGATTAGGTGTTGATCTCGCACTAGCTGAAGAGGAGTACAGGCCGGAGCCATTAGAGCGACCGCTATGCTCCGTGCAATAAGCCTTGTTTTGACCAGAAATGCCGCCTGGGATGGGGAATTGGAGATAAAAGCACCTGAAAGCGTGGGTGCACGCGCGGATCAAGATGGCGCAGTCCAGTGTTATGGATAACAACAGATAGCCATCCGAAGCTAAAGTGAGTAGCGTTTCGACTAGATCGGATCAAAACATGTATAAAACTGAATTAACGTAATTTACGAGTATTGTCGGTTCGGCCAGACAAATCAATTAACTTAGCTTACGTTAATTGGTGTTTATGTGTTAATACCTGTAAACTACATAGCAGCTATTTGGTACAGACATGTGGCTGAACAAATTAGATCACTCGGGAAGCAAAGAGAGATTAATAGGGGATTCACACTATGGTCCCGGTTGCGCACTCGGGACCACTTGGCAGATGTTGTGGTAGTGTGAATGATGCGTACCGTTCCCGGGAGCGGATCGCCCAACCGTCCCCGGGACCGCATGGGGGGCGGGTCTCTGGACCGTTGAAGTGTATTCAGATACGGATCGTTCCAATGTGAATGCATGCGTACCTAAAGAAGGAAGTGGACTGTTTTTTTTTTTAAAGAACGTGACTTAATCTCTAGTCGACGAGCCAAGCCTCAACAAAAAAAAAACACAGCCGCTGCACGACGCGTAACACCAGCGCATTTCTCAACGCCGCCCGTCTCCTGTTGAATCTGCGTATACGCGCAGCACCGCAGTACGCGCTGATCTTATTCTGCGGACTACACGTGGCTCTTGGGCTTTGCTTGGCACAGTTTCCAAAGTAAAACAAAATAATAATAATGCTGAAGTAGAATCCATAGCAAACTAATACACTGGAGCACAGAACTGACTGACACAGTGAATAGCAGGCAGGCTGACAGTGAAGTAGTATAACGGCAAAAAGCCAAAGAGGCAATGCAATGCAGTGTGTCTGGATTTATTTGAGACAATGTCGCAGAGTTGATGGTCAGTGTCCGTGCGCGCCAGCCATCAAACAAACCGCCATCTGGAGGATTAAAGTGTGTTATGCAAGTGTACCCGGTGCGCTGTTGAATCTCGGGCAATGTGAATCATGGCCATCGGGGACCAGGCAACCGTATTCGGAAACGGTTCCAATGAAACGGATTCAGTCCGTCTCAGTGTGAATCCCCTATGAGTTTCACTACAAAAGAGGGATGATTACCAATAGGAACATTACATTCAAGCCAAGTCCAGCAATTGTTGGCAAACAAGTTGAAACGCCATCAAAACAATTACGTTTTAAGTGCCCACTAAATCAAGCATTAAAGCATATTAAGCAAGCTGTAAACATACAGTATATTAAGAAAAACAAGACACAAAGACTGAGAAACCTTTAATAAATGCAAAAAATGTAATAACTTGTAACACTGTGATACAGACAGGGGATTCTCCCTCTGGGAAATCCTGAGCCATGACACCGGATGTTTCCCAAACAGCAAACAGCATGTCTCAGGAAAGCCCATGGCATGACATCTTAGCCATGTAGTTCACAATCTCTCTGCAGTACACCACCAATACCAGTTTTCTTCCCCTTTTCTACTCTGTACATAGCCTCGATACCCAGGCTTTCATTTCGTCTGCGCGAAAGATGAAAGCCTGGAAAAAGCCGTGGGCTGAACCAGTCTAAAAGTGGGAGTCAACCCTTCCACGTAGGCGTCGCTCTAAATGATGTGACGTAGCGCTGCACTAGGGGGGAGAGGAGGGGCCGGGGGTGACGGACAGATCGATGAGATCCAATCAGGGTGCGCGCTTTTCTGAGACGCGACCCTCCCATCTAGGCCAGAAATGTCTCTGCTTAGGTCAGGCTACTCTGTACATAATATTAGTGTTTTATATTTGTTGATGATATACTATACGACTATACGACACCTTGGCAGGGCAAAACTAATATAAACACTCACAATACACACCACTCAGTGTGTTCCCCAGGTCCCATTGGCCCGACCATGTGCAGCAACACTGGCCTAAGTTTATCAACTGCACAAGAAAAGCAGGCAGAGCGTAAACACACATCAGTTTTTCTACTGGCCACTCGAACGACGGAGTAAAACAGCTCGACTCCAAGTACATCACCATCTCCACAACATTGCAGAGCAACTCTACTCATGTAAACGGACAACGACCGTACACTAAAAAGGGAAAGCAACTCACCATCACCAAGGAAAGCTACTCCACTGGCGTCTGTTAGTATTCTTTTGGACAGTTTCCTGCTGGCTGGTGCAGCACCAGCAGCAGCCCCCTGGCAGCCACTCTCAGCCTGAAAGCAGCTCACGCTCAGACAGCGAGGGGTGGGCTGCATTTAAGCGCTGGGGCTACAAGAGCAGCGGGAGGAAGGAGGAGGGAAGCACAGCTGCACCGAACAGTATGGGGAGAGAAGGAGAGGAAGATGAAGTGGACAGTGGCAAGTCTTGATACGAGGAGAAACGGAGCTTGGCGTCAGGGTCTGTAGAATCATTGTACCGCTGACAGACAGCGAGATGACTTGTTCCTCTCCCTCGTTCGAGCCCTGCCATCTCAAAACAAAAACACCCACGCACTCCCTCCATCGCCGCTCTCCCCTGACCCCAGAGCCTGCCCCCGGATCCTCCTCCCCCTCTCTCCTCCTTTTCCCTCTCACTATACACAGCACGCAGCAGCCAATCAGTTTAGGACCAAACCTCCAATGGGAGACTGAGCCGCGTAGCGCCCGCCCATTAGTGCACACCCACACAATACATATACAAATAGAGGAGTGAGTGAGAGAGAGAGAAAAGTAATGAGGAAAGAGCGCACCACCAGTGCAACAGAAAGAGAGAGGGGGAGTGAGAGAGGGTAGAGCCAGCAAGAGGGAGGGGTAAAACTAGGCACGATCACCCTCAAGACAGAGAGAAACAGGAAAGGAAGGAATCCAAGAACATTGAGCTGGTTTAAAAACAAAACAACATTAAATGGAGCAGATAGCAAGCAGATCAATGTTGTGGGAAATGCAGAGAGCTGCAACCAAAGACGGGGAAGAAAGAAACGTACATAAAAGCCCTTTGTGATCAACAAGGAAATAAAAGACCCAGGCTGAAGAAGAGTGCCGTTGCCTGTGCAGACAAGATAGAGCAGGGTAAACAAAAATGTTTTCACCTCAAGCAAGCTCGGCACGCTGAGTACCTCACCTTCCACTTTGGCTCTCATCCATCTGTAATCGTTTCTCTCCACCCGGGCAACAAACATTATATGCTAATAATTCTCTTTTATCAAAACAAGGTTACAAAGTGTTTTACATAAAACTGAAGACTAAAGTATAATCAGAAAAAAAAAGGAAAACACACACACACACACTAGGAAAACGCACCTTGTTTTTCCTGCTTCCTGCTGCTGCTCGAGTCAAGAGGCAGGAAAAAAAGAAAGAAAAGGAAAAACCCTGCTGAAAGAATGTTGAGCTCACCAGAAGTGAGAGCAGTGCACGTTGATGGAGAACACAGCACTTGGTGGGTACAGGTAGACTTGAACCAAAACATCAACTTCTTCAACACATGCATTCATCTGGCTCAACACTCCTCACTCAAAACGAAGAGTGAAAAAAAATATATCCATAGTTGAGCTCCACCTACTCTCCGATGCTGCACAGCTGAGCACACAACATGTAATAGGCACTGAAGACCAAGTTTAAATGAAGCCAACCACCCATCACCGCCCCTCCACCCCAAAGAGACAGGAACCCAAAAAACCTTAACCAAAAAGTTAAATAGTAATGGAACACTGTTAGGTCAACAAGTGCATCCATTTTCACTGGAGCTTAGAAGAGAGTATAGTGAGTGTGTGGTGAAATATGCAACTGTGTGTGTGTGTGTGTGTGTGTGTGTGTGTGTGTGTGTGTGTGTGTGTGTGTGTGTGTGTGTGTGTGTGTGTGCGTGTGTGTGCGTGTGCGTGCGAGCGTAGAACACGGGCCACTCTGCCTGAGCAAGCACATGGTGACTCCACAGGATCACACAATAGCAGTACTGTGCAGTCAGAGGGTCCGGAGGGATTTCCTGTCATGACGAGTAAGCACTACTACGGCCAACAGCAATTTAATGAAATACGATATTTAGTCACGTGACCTCAGCCCGGGTATTAACTTCTCAACCTCTTTTACATAATCCTGTTATGTGTCCCCTAAACAAACCATAACATCTGTCAAAGCACCATGACTTTTACTAGAGGAAAGAAAGTGACTGCACGATTGCCGATACTTATGGGCTCATTATTAGCTGAATGTGTCACTGGTCCTCCCAAAAACCACTGGCATTGGAGGCTTAAAAGTGATAAATAATGCAACACTGGGCTTCAACTGATCTGGAACATTTCAAAACAACAGTTATATAGGTTACTTTATGTAGGCCCGCTTGATACAAACCAGCCAAAGCAAGAGGGAAAGTAGGGCGCCATGACCTACATAATAAGACTAAGCATTCACCAACACACTCAGTGAAGTGCATATCCTGTTGAGACAAGTCCCTTGGACATCCATGCCCTCACAACTTTTTGATGATCCACAGTCTGTGTCAACTTCTGCCAGTACACATGCCCTCACTTGGTCATCCCGTCACTGACAGAACACAGCATAACAGCTGTGCTCTCTCCTCCCAGCACAAGGCAAAACATAATCATGTTACATGGGCAGTGATTGATCGATCGCAGATGGGTCACAACCAATGTGAATGAGATATTACAGCCAATCAAAGCCAATCAAAGCCAACCGTAGGGCTACTATAAATTATATATCTCAACTCTACTGTAACAACTGTTCCTTTACTGTGCCACTCTACTGTCACAAATAATCACTAGAACTAAGAATACGACTTTTAATTCATGATGGATGGAGATTCCACAGCATCGTGTTGGAAAGAGCGGCCTTAGATCAAAAGCGATTTGTAAGGCTCGATTGATATACTTTGCCGTGTGTCACTGGAGTGCAATGAAGTATACATCAGGCTTAAAGATGTCATAGTTGCTTTGACCATAGATATTTAAAAAATCACACCAGTGTGAACCAAGTGGTGCAACTCCCGTCTATTGGTTCTCTGTATCGTTCCAATTTGTATCATTCCAATTTCTTCTCTGTATCGTTCCAATTTCTTCTCTGTATCGTTTGCATCCAGCAGGTGGCAGCCATGTCACATACTTCTCTCGTTCCAATTTCACGCATGCGCACACCACTCGTGCTCACACAGGTACAATGGTACATCACAAACAGGTACACAGCTACACGGACATTGCATGCTGGATGTAGAAGTGGTTGCACCACTTAAAAATAGATGCCTCATTGGCTGCTGCAGTTCGTTGGAGCCATGTGTGTTGACGGGAGGGTGGAAGAATTTACACTGGTGCCGGAAGAGTGGACGGCACACTACGACGTCACAGCGCATCTTTTAGCTGTTGCCAGACTTACCAGACAGCCGCCGACGTTTTCTCTGTCGGCCAGCTTCTTTTCCAGGTTTTTAGACAGCTGGTGGATGAAAAAGAAGCTCCACCCACGTGGCTGACTGCCGCGGGGGCAAGCGTTTCCGGAAACGCTTGCCCCCGCGGCAGTCAGCCACGTGGGTGGAGCTTAACTTCCATCCACCAGCTGTCTAAAAACCCGTAAAAGAAGCCGAGAGACAGCAGAAAACGTCCGCGGCTGTCTGGTAAGTCTGGCAACAGCTTTTCCGGGACTTATCAGACCCGAACATGCGCTCTGTGACGAACACTCATGCTTCCACGGGTCTTCGCAAGGAATATCGGGAATATTTTGCCCTCCCTTGAACACATACGCTCCAGAGCCGAAAGGGGCGTCTACCTTTATATGTCTATGGCTCTGACTGCCAGGGTAGCAGATTTATCTCCAGAAGGGGGCTCTCTCAGAACTCTCAGTGGGAACCAAGGCCTGTCCCCCAACACACACACATACACACACACACTAAATGGGTTAAAGGACAACTTTAGTTTTTTTCAACCAAGGTTCATGTTTTAGGTGGTTATTAGAGAAAGTAAAAGATGAGTCTTAATTTTTTTTTCATTTGCTGCTTTCTTTTGTTTTAGGGATTTTAGCTCTTTTTGACAGGGGGGCGGGGGCATTCGAGCATGGGGCTAAATATGTACTTTTTTACATAATTTTACGGTGATTTCTTTTTTCATGGTTTACTATAGTCCTAATAAATGCCAGGAAATTACATCTGGCCACAGAAGATCACAGGATCTACTGAATGTGAAGGTAGCCTACTGGGGGAAGGCTTATACTGTGTGTATAGGCTCAATATGTCAGTTTGTCACATTCAATAGATCCTGTGAATCTTTTGTGGTCTGATGTAATTTCTTGGGGTTTAGTAGGACTATAGAAAATAATAAAATAATAAATCGCCATAATATTTTGTAAAAAAATACATATTTAGCCCCATGCTCGAATGCCCCCGCCCCCCTGTCAAAAACTGAAAAATAACACTCACCTTTTAGTTTCTCTAATAACAACCTAAAACATGAACCTTGGTTGAAAAAAACTAAAGTTGTCCTTTAATATGTTACATGTTTGGAACATTTTTTGATTAACTAAATCAATATCCCAAAACAAGCATAGCCAAATATCTTTCCAGAAACCTTTTCCAGGACAGGTTTCATGACCGTAGGAAGTTGGGAATGGGAATCCTGAACTGCTTGCGAATACGTTGGTGCCTTAATAGCATGACAATAGCATTCATTGAGCGAGTGTCGCCCATCACTTGTGCATGAAATAGGAAGATTAACAGGAGAAATTAGCAGTGCGGGAAAAAATAGGGAGTGTTGTGTCTTCAAGCTTTCCATATATAAAACACACACACACACACACACACACACACACACACACACACACACACACACACACACACACACACACACACACACACACACACACACACACACACACACACACACACACACACACACACACACACACACACACACACACACACACACACACACACACACACACACACACACACACACACACACACACACACACCAACGTGCCCTTTGGTACTCCTTTCAAGCAAAATGTGAAAAGCGGTAAATGACAGATTCACAGAGTAACCACCCTCGTCCCCAGTCCACCTGTCGCTACAATCCTCGAGAGGCCTTTCTGTTCTGGGAAGCTGACTATACCACAATGACCCTCACGTGTCTTCACATTCGGTCGTGTTTTGTACATAGACCCATGATTCAGACTTGTTTTGTGCATCAAATGGATTGGAGTCATGAATTGAATGTGAAAATATAAATATTCCTTTGCAATAGGTGTGTCAATGAAAGAGATGGGGCGTTCCATTATGTTGAAGCAGTGAAATCTAAATATTCCTGCATCAATGGCAACAAAAACCAAGGCCCTATTGCACAAAGGTCACGTTGCTTTTATTGTATTTGAATGCCAATGACTAATCAATGATTATAATTTTAAGATAAATCTATCTAAGTGAAAATAATTGAGATTGTACAGTAAACAAAGAACAGTAAACGATATACATCTAGTTACAGGTGTCTCCAAAATACACTTAGCAAAAGTCACTACGTCACTGCATATTTCTGAGTACAGTGCGTGATGGGAGTGGAGAAAAATCCAAGCAGGCTTCAAATCTCTGACTTACATTGAACAGGTTTGTCTTGTTTCTCTCGCAGAAAAGTCCTTGTGCTGGCATGTGCTTCAGCGGTTGCCATGGGACACTGCTTCCTAGCAACACATCTCGGGCCCACTGTAGGTTCTGTGGAGGGGGAGGGGGGTTACATAATTAAAAAGGAATACAATTTCAAAATATAGGTTATCAAAAAAAGGGTTTTCCCGCTCATTCATTGAACAAGGACTGACATATTAGAGCAAAGACAAATCACATATTTAAAACATAAATGACACCGCTGATAAGATCATGCAGACAGGATAGAGACCTTTAGCAGCATAATGTGTCTCAGAAATCAGTGCCTACAACACCAGTTCTTTGTTTTAAATTACAGCCAGCTCACAACACGATGCATTTGGAGCTCTGAGTCTGCGCCCCCGCCCTGCATGGCAGAGAACATGATCACATGCTCTCAGCTCTCTCCTTCTTTCTAGTGAAAGCCACACTGGACTACAGCTGTGGCAGATGAAGCGATTGTCCTGTGAAATAGAGGTCTGTGGACACATTTTAGATGTAAGGGGGCGTGTGCACGAATGGCACGTCAACACAGCCCAGGGTACCTTACAAGTCCCTCTTTTGCAATGTTTCCAGACATATTCAAGCCTAATTGCACTTGTTAAAGGAGTAGTTGAATCTTTTGGTTGTTGGCACATTCCTAAACCAATAATTTGATGACTGGCAAGGAGACTCCGCAAGACTGCCGGTCATCATTAGCAAAGAATATTAATACAATTCCTTTCTACCAAACGGCCTGAGGAAGGTCCGGAGGGACCGAAACGTTGCTTCATTAAATAAGAAAATACTCATGTACCAAGCAAATACACAGTGTGCGGCTGTACCTTATTGCTTTCATTGATGTCCACTGGCCTATGCACCTGTGCATAAGCCTGATTTCTAGGTGTGCGAAAGTTTTCTCCTACACTTTCTATAAACATAAAATATGTAATAGATTTGGTATTTTTTGTTTTTTATTTCAATATTGTAAAACCCTCAGGGACTGCAACAGTGATATAAATACATTTGAGTCGAGTATACTACTGCTACGTCCTCCCTAACCTGGCGTTATTGAGTAAGGACAAGATGCAGTAAAAGTGCTCTACAAGCAGAATGCTGACAGAAGGACGCCACCACAGTAAAGCTCATCACAATCTCCCTGTGCCAAGTTGGCTGAGAGAGCACTGCGCTATCGCCCACGCACTTCTCTGCCCACAGTGCCTTGTGTCCTACACACACAGTATCAGCAACTAATGTACAGTGCAGAAAAGCCCACAGGCAAAAAAAAAGAAAAAACAACAACTAAATAAACATGACAGCAGTGTGATGTACGCAACAAACAATAGAAGGTTATTGTGTCTGTCATGGAATAATAGGAATTGACGTAGGGAAATAATGGCTCCATCTTCTGTAAATGTCAGCCTTAATGGCAAGAAACACTGATGACAGGTTCATCAGAGTGAGCTGACCCTGTGATAGAAACAGAGTAGAATGTGGTGTGTGTGTTGCTGTAATTTAGCTGGCTACTGCAGAGCTTGGACTGACCTGATGGGCCTTGCTGTTGGTGTAGAAGAAGGCCAGCCGGTAGAGGCTTTTGTAATGCTGGGGGAAGCGGCCCAGGCAGAGGAACAGAGCACGGACACACATCTCCACCAGCATGCGCCTCTGTTCGCTCCGCTCCGCAGGCAGGGCCTTTGGGATCTCCACCACCTCAGGGGGTGCCTCCGGCTTCCTCTTCCCGTCACTGGCCGGGGTCTGAGGGGTAGCCTGTTGGGAGGGACTTGGCTTGGGAGGGGTGACCATGACTGGTAGAGGAAGAGGACTTGGTTCGGCAGAGGTCTTGGGGGCGGCCGTTTCAATCAGTGGTGCCGACACGGCTACTGCATCTTGGGTAGCTTTATCCTCCATCTGGGCGTCAGAAGCTTTGCCTCCTTCGTTGTTTTCCTCACCTTGAGAAGCGAACGCAAGATTCAAATACAAATTATATATTATTATGTATATAATTCAACTATTATCTAATTACAAACACACATCAACACAAAATGCACTACACTTTTCTGCACCTGTGTCATCAGTCGTAGGCTGTCCTTCTTTCACAGGTGTGGTGTTTTCCGATGAAGAGGAGGAGCTGGCCTTCACACAGGCTGGTTTGTGGCCGCTGTCCTGGGAGCTGGCGGGGTCTGTGAAGGCATCTTGTGTAGAGTTGGAGTCAGAGAGCATCACTACCTCACTGTCCTGACTGCGCTCTGTCAGAGGGGATGTGGCACAAAACATAGGTCATGTGGCAAGCTGCCTGGCCATGTGGCCAGACCCACATCTTTATACCCTGGAATATCAAGGAGACCCTGGAGGCCACGATGGGCAAGTCTTTTCAAATACAAAAAGTACGCAGAGCCTCTGTCTTTGGTGCAGAGCCAAAATGCAAAACAGCAAAATCGTGAAAAACAAAAAAGGGGACTCGCAACTCACTTTAAAAATCTTTTTTTCAAAAAAGTTTTTTGTTTGTTGCTGCTGTGAATAACAATGTGAGTCCCCTTCCTGTTTTCCAAGTGTGACAACAGTGGTATCAGTCAATAAAGTGGGAGGTTTTTTAATGAATTGGGTAAAAAAAGGGCCTTCAACTCCCATTGCCGTTTGTGGTTCCCCAGCAGCATGCTGCTATACCTACTAGGAAGTAGGAACTAGGTATAGGCCTACCACTTTGTTGGAGAGAAATCGTGCTAGCCAGGGATCTATAGACTAGTCACTAGAGCCTTCAAATACTAGAAAACCGCAAAATGGGCATTTAATATTTATTAAATATAGCATAATTAAAGACAATCCAAAACAAACTTAAAACGAATTAGAATTGCGGTATAGTCATCAGCCATGTTAGTTATTATTTTATTGTTTTTGTCTTTTTCTTTGATGGTTATGTTTTGTCTCTTTTTATTGAAAGTCTCTTGTTTTGTTTGTTTGTATGTTTCTGCTATTCTTTCCAATCTGTAACCTACTGGTTGAAAATCATAATAAACAGATTTAGAATTGCACTGTGGTGCTCGCTATATATATACATATATATATATATATAATATCTGGTGGAACTGACTGGAATGGACATGTTCTGTAAATAAAATGTGATGTCATGCATTCTTCATCAGTTCATCTGATCCATGGGATCTTCTACAAATCAAGGTGTTCCTCATGATACCCGAAATACTAAGACTAAATAAAACACAATTTGTATTGCACGAAATTATTGCTGCACTTTCTGTGCTACATAATGATTGAACTGCTGTTGCCTGTTGTCATGTACTAGTTTTGATGTTGTGTGGGCCTTTGTCATCATGTACTAGTTTTGATGTTGTGTGGGCCTTTGTCATCATGTACTAGTTTTGATGTTGTGTGGGACTTTGTCAAAGTTCTGCGTGCAGATTTATGGAGACGGAAAATAAACACAACTTTACATTCAGATAAAACTAAAGAAAACAGACACTTGCTAGAATTGCTATAACTGAATTATGATTAACAATTCCTAATAAGAGAATTTCCATCTTTACAACAGTAACTACAAAGTTCTAATCGTTTTATTAAAACAAGGTGGTCTGATTTTACAAAGTGCCCAAAAGTAAAATGGCAGCATTCCTCTTAATTAGGCTACATTGTGCAGCCTCAGCAAGAAAGATCCTCTGCAGGCGACTGTAAATAACACAATTAACAAGAGCACAACAGGGCTCTGCAGTTTCAGAGATAAATGATCGCATGGGAATATTCAAAAGATTCACAGTAGCCTCAAATCCAATTAATATCACGAGACAGTGGAAAATATATGGCAAACATAAATCATATAAACCAAATAAGATATCATAAGTTACTAACAGGTAACTCAAGTGGGTTTCATTTAGCCTCCAAGTGATTTGTGCTTCCTATAGGAGTAAATTTACTTAACCCATTTAGGCCTGAGGCTGATTCTAAAAAGGCCTTCTAAATCCTGAAGTTTTCTGAAAAACTTCAAATATTTATATAGCAGCATCACATTTTTTACATTTTTGAATACTGTACATACTGTACAGAACCCCCACTGTACAGAATGTAGCCGGGGAGCCCAGGCCCAAAAGCTCAAGGAATAGAGATGAACCTGTGATGTCATGACATACTTTTTGTTTGTGCTTTTTCTAGTCACAGAATGAGAGGTCTGCTCTGCCTGAAACATCACAAAAAAAGTTTATGGCCATTTTTGTATAGCACAGACAACCAATATAAGGCAAACATTTCCAAATTTAATTATATTTTAAGTAGTATGTGACATGTCAAACAAGGGGGTTCTCATGATTCTGAATCCATTCCAAGCATTAGTTTTGCATGAAAAACACTCCTTGGCCTAAATGCGGCCATCACACCTCATCACATTTGTGATGACGGCTGTGGCAGAGCCAGACCTCTCATTCTGTGGACCTTAATGACCAAATCAATAGAAAAAAAAAACACAAATAAAAAGTATCACAGGTCCTATAACCTAAAGCAACATTCCTGTTGGATGGAATACATAGCCTCTTAGATTTCAGTGGGTATTAAGTGCAGTACCATTCAGGGAAGCCAGCCATATTGTAGACCTGGGCAGGCAGTAATCATGATCAAACTCTGGGGAGGCTGTTGAAGATACGGGGAGGTTTTAAAACATATTCAAGCCAAGCTGTATCCTTTTTTTTTGGCAATAATGTTTTTCCTTTAATCCCCCCCCTCCCACATTTTCTTCCTCCCAAATTAAGCAAAATCACACTATGGTTTGAGTTATGTAGATACCGTGCCATGTAAAATCAAATGTTGGCGACAGATCTTCAATAATAGACATTGGGCTCCATTTTCGTCACCGCTAAAACCCCTTATCCCTAAACTTCTTTGCCTTTTTCTACTATTTTGAAAAAAAAATGTAATAGTTCAACTAGCCAATCTACATTGACACGTTGTGAGCGTGTAGACTGGCCATTTTAACTATAAAAAAATGTTTAGCAAAATAGTAAAAAAAAAAAAAAAAGGCAAAGAAGTTTAGGGATATAAAGGGGTTTAGCGGTGACGAAAATGGAGCCCATTGTTCCTACTTCCTGTGGATTTCTTTAGATTCCTTCTTACTATTTTAAGATCTGAATCTGGATCCATGGAACCAGTCCGAATCTTCATCCTAATTCAAATAGTAGAACCAGAAGGAAGTTGACATTTTTATTTAAGAACCAAGAAAAAATAATGTAAGGTTTCGTAATGTTGCACATTGTCAGAATCCGCTTGCATTTGTTTATGTACCAACGCATTTGTTTATGTACACAATGACTTTGAGACCCCCGTTTCACTCTGCAGTAAAAGTCAAAGGGGACAATATTTAGAGTGATCAGTTTCTAATCAACGGAGCAATATCAAAGCTATCTTCCCAATATTTGGAGTTGCATCATAGCAAGGTAACTACACAACCCAAACCTCTGCCTAAGGTTGGCCAATTCCCCATGTGTTCTAGCCCCTTGTCAGTTGTCACTGCTAACTCGGTTCTAGGGAGAGCACAGACCATCACGTCTATCCTCCGATACGTGTGATATCAAGGCTTGCTTCTTTTCATCCTACAGTGAAGAGTTTCACTGAGAGGACACAACTCATAATGGAACACACTGCTCCAGCTAGTTCAACAACCAAATGAGCAGGCTGCATTCACACAATGCAGCCAATACAGAACACGTGTTTGATGGCCACCTCAATGCATTTCCAATGGAAGTCACATTGTTTGACCAAACCTTTTTTTTGATGGGGGGGAGGAAGCAGACCACAGTCATCAAACAAAAATGTTTGTTTAAAGTTTAAAGTCACATGGTTTAACTGTTAAACGATGTGACTCCCATTGGAAATGCATTGGGGAGGCCATCAAACACAGACAAAACAGGTGTTCTGTATGGCCTCATACACACATATCAAATGAACATGCTCTGTTCCGTCTGTGTTTCATGGCTCAATGCTTTTCCAATGGAAGTCACATGGTTTGACCAAACACTTGTTTAATGGGGGGAGGGGGGCAATCAAACAAGAGTTTGGTCAAACCACATGACTTTCATTGGAAAAGCATTGAGGCGGCCATGAAACACAGACGGAACAGAGCATGTTCGTTTGATATGTGTGTATGAGGCCTATGTGTTTATGGAGCCTAGGAGTATCTGGCACAGTGACAGAGATCAACCCGCCCGGCTTACCTCCCGTGAACACGGCCAATTAGCCCTTCGCAAAGTCCCTCCCCAACCAGTCGTTGTCCAATAGGCACGTTAGCAATGGTTAAGAGAGGCGACACGGCAAGCTTTCCTTCTCACCCATTGAGATGCATGTTAAATTACGGGATTTCTCCATATAAATAATCGATCATCAGAGGGAGAAACAGTATCCTCAATCAACTTTAACAACCATCCAAAGTTTTCATGTAATGCACGGTAAGACGAGACTACAGTGATTGTGACCGTCGCAGATTACTATGAAAACCTGCAAAACCCGCCCGTCAGTCGTGTCACGCCTCGATATATGGTTAACAGTCCATCACCCCTTGTGACATCACGTTTCCATATGGCCGTCTCCATATATGAAGATCACGACACAGATCTCATCAAACCCTGGATAGCCCTACATCTAGATCTGCAAATATGGAGCCGGCCAGCAACTCTACGTCTGACCTCAAACCCTTAGATCTCTATATATGGAGCTAACCTGTTCTGACATTCCATATGTTCATCCTTAATCCTTCTCCACCCGTCCTTCCTCTTCAATGTCTCCCTTTTGACTGATACCCGTCCATTCAACAAGCACGAAAATTAAGGCCCGGCCCTACCTGGGCCCTCATCAAACCCTGTACAGTGTACACTCAAGACACTGCCCCCGCTGCCACCCTTAGATATGGAGTTGACCTGTTCTGACATTCCATAATGTTGATCTGACCTCATCAAACCCTGTACACTCAAGACACACTCCATATATGGCCAGTACAGAATTCATTCCATATGTTGATCTGACCCCCCATGCCAAAGCGCCAACACAGCAGTCTTACTGCTTAGTATTATTGCCATCACCTGTGTGGCTCAGTCGTGTAACTTCCCCGACGTTAGCCGTGTATGTGTTCAACAACACAGCCATGCAAAATAACACCAACAGCTATGAGGTGACAAAAGCTTGACCATCCTTAGCAACGGTTGCTAAACTATTTGGATTGGCATTGGACAATCGCTTTTGGGGTGGGGTTTAGTGAAGCCAAGGGCTAATAAGGTTCATATGGACACCCAGCCAAGCCGGTGGACCACAGAAGACTCAAACCTCTAGTGTCTAGTCTCTGCAGTTGTGGACAGGAACTTTATCCCTGTGCCACCTGAGCGCTGAATTGATTAAACAAGGGCTGTCGCCTTTTTACGTCTGTCTTGCTATAACATTTGTGTTACTAAATAATGGTTTGGATTCAGTTCAACTGCATAGAACATTATATTTCTCAATGATTACAACTGGTAGGGATCATTACTATCATTAACTATCATCAATCAATAGTTGATTGACCTAATCCAGAGGTTCCCAACCACCGGTACGGGACATGTACCACCGCTAAGTGAGGTGCGAGTGAAAATAACCTTCCAGCCGAGAGAAGTTGACTCGTTCATGAGATACCAATACCAAGGATTCATGAATCGTCAGTGTCACTGTGTTTTTTTAAACAGTTTTGAGTCTGTGCTACTTCCGTGTTGCATAACAGTGAGTGGCATCTTCATCGTAGCATTAGTTTCATGTGCAGATGCGTCACAAGAAGCCGTCCTATTTTGTCACGGTCACGCTAACACTAAACAGGATTATTTCATGTCAACATTAAAGTACAACTATCAGAAGATGTAACACAGGTAAAGTAATGTGTCACTTTGCAAGTTTTACACCTGTCCAAAGTAATTTGTGATACAGACAAAATTAACCTTTTTTAATCCTTGTTGATATAACGCCATTCAGGTCAATGATATAACATAATATATAAATAGCAGCCAGCCAGTCACGACTAAACCGCACGACACCCTCACACACACACACACACCCCAAGAACAATGCCAGTCCGCACATTTTCTTTTACCTATTAGCCGGTCAGTGGAAACAGAGAGGTTGGGAACCCCTGACCTAATCAATCAATGTCGACTAATTGATAAGCTGTGATTTTCCTGAGAACCTGAATTTACTTAAAATAATGTCCTGAAATTTAACACCTTGTAAATTACTGTCAACCAGAGGCATCAGAAAAAACATGAGGTGGCATAAATAACTATTGTTCACTGTGTGAACTAAAGCTTTTGTTCCCCATCATAACACATAAGCAATTTCAGAATCAAACAAACACTGTTCAGGAGCAAAAATAAATCAAGTACGTGATCATGGATGTCTGTTATGAACACTGTTACTGAATATCCGAACTCTTTCTAAAAAGGTGCTTTCAGACAGGCATCGTTTTACAGACGTTGTCGCCTGGATCAACCGCAGGTCTGCTCCAGGTCTGCCCAAGTGGGCTGTGACAAGTTAACGCAGGCGTAAAAGAAAAAGCTCAACTCATTCCAGGTCTAGTTAGTCGCGGGCGTGTGCACAAAACGAGCACGCACGTGACAATTTCACGGTAACGCACTCAGGTAAATACGCTTGCGTATTTACCGACCCTCTACATCTCCTCGACTTCTCTGTGCGTACAGAAAACAAACGCAGGTCTCATTGAAAATGAATTACTAGGCAGTAGGCACAGCCCATCTGAAATGACCTTAATGCTAGGTTTTAAGTAACAGCTTTGATTTTACACCGTGAATAGTTTGGTTGCAAAATAGAGGGAGAGCGAGTGCATTTTCCGGCAGGGGCTGATGCCGTGGAGTCGCCGCCAATTGCAGACAACATCCGCAGACGTGCTTCTCAGTCCAACACCCTACCCCAAACCCTAAACCTCACAGGGAAGCCACGGCTGATTTTTAACCGGCAGCGCATGTCAGGAGCTACAGGTGAGTTTTAACCAGCGACGCTGACCCCTACCCAAGGCCCAGTGAGGCTCTCCAACGTTGAAGCACTGGACACCAAATGTGTCCAAATAAAAAAAGGCGGAAATAGGCGGTTCTTCCGGGTGCTTCAAAACACCACTGAGCAACTTCCACTGACATGAATAGCGGGGGGGGTATCGTGCCGGTTCAGTCTCTATCCTTCTTTATACTCTATGCCGCTACCCCACAGGGAAGACACAGTGATTTTTAACTGGCAAAGCATGTCTCGGCAGTTGCGGCATATGCCTATATTATTGGACTTTTAGGCCATCAGGCTGAGGTTGTGAGACACTCTGCTACGCAGTGCATGCACATTCTCATTTATAGGATTTGGCTGCTCCATTGCCAGGCCACCATTGTAAATGAAAAATTGTTCTTAATGACATGCCTGGTTAAATACTGGAAATTCCTGAGTGTTAATTTATCTCCGAGTGTATCTCAGACTCTACGAAACCATTTAGTTATATTTGAATGAATTTCGGGCTTCTTTAATGTATGACGTTTATCATCCAAATGAGCTTCATTTCACCCCAGTGCTAACATAAAGTGCTGAAAAGAAATGTATGTATTTGCTGTCAGCAGAGCGACTCCTGTACTTGGGCTGGCTCTGCACCCATCAGGACGGAGGTTCCATGTCCTCCCAGTGGGGGCTCCTCACTGACAGGTGAGCCAGTAGGACACAACAGCAGTGACAACACACAGAACTGTGTGTGGGGAGAAATCAATTGGCATAACAACTAATAGGGGGTAAAAAAAAAAGAAAAAATATACATTGAATTTTTTCAACTGCTTTTCTAAATCTAATTCACAAATCAATAACATTATAGGTATGTCATACAATAGTTTATATGAAAAAGTAAAGCAATTTAAGTTTCATGCCAATCAAATGGAGTCTGAATCAGGCTCTTCCAAGTTAGAACAGGCCTCAGACAACAAGGATATGACAGTGACACCCACCAGCAAACCTGCACACAAGTCTATTTGTGTCTTCAGAATCAGAGTTGTGTGCCAATAAGGGGCCAGCTACATTCTTTCAAACATCAAATTAAGTGAGCATAATTAGAAAGGCAATAGTGCACTTCAAGCCAACACCAAACCCAAATCGAATGTGGCCAGACAGACTATACCATTAAGTGATCCTAGAGAAAGTAGAGGCAATCCCTCAGTTAGATCTACATGCATATATAATAAATGATAAAGCAGGTGGTAGAAGCAAGCAGGCAGAGAGGTAGCAGGCAGGTAGGTAGGTAGGAAGGAATCTGGAGGGTGACAAAACTGGCAACATGGGCAATATGGCTGCAATATTTACACATCCAAGTTAAACATGATTCAGAGTATGGAATGGGTGAAAGAATGTCTTCAGTTGCACTTTTATTCCATGGAAATGAATGAGCCAGGGAAAGATTTCCCCAAAGTGTCTCGGCATCTTTGTTTCCAGACCAGTTTGTTCTAGTGCCCGTTATATTTATTTCAAGTTTGGTTAGGATACAAATTGTCAGGGCCAAACCCTAGAATGGTTCATCAGTCTAAAAGGCTAAAGTCTGCAGCATAATCCAACCGAATGTGTGTTTGGCTACGGCACTGTAGGTCAATAAGAACGAAAACATGTCAAAAACTTCAGCAGTGCCTTTCAGAACATTGGATAGTAGTTCATGGACCTCTCAGGGTTTGTAACTAGCCGAGCTAAGATCTTAGCCAAACGTCATGTGTGACTGATCAGAAGTGGGCACTATTCATTTTGTTTATGTATGTTTCCTGTCCAAGGTTTGATTCTGCCAGAAGAGACGTTGACTGAGGAGGTTAAGAGGTACTCAATCTGGGATCCCATCACCCCAAATAAATAAAATAAAAGTTTTTCCTTTGAATTTGCTCCCCGTGTAGAGACCAGATGTCGGCCCGTTCACTCTAGTTCAGCCCTCCTCTTCCGGTGGTTCTCCTCCCACGTAATGGGAGTTGCTGACAGATTCAGCTGCAGAGCTCTGAATCTGTCTTGAGAGATTAGGAGGTACTAGCCTCGTGGTACAAGCAGCTCTATGACCCCAGTGACCATAAACATGTGTGGCAATAAATGGCAAAATCTGCATGCCACAGCGCGTAGGATTGGTGAAACCAGCGGTTACAGCACTGTACACAACGCTTCAGTGGCTCGATTGACGGAGCGAGTCGCAGTGTTGAAAGGCAGATTGCAGAGTGGGCTGGGTCTAGCGTTCAGAACACAGAACTGAACTTGGGAAGTAATAAAAATGCTTTTGTCCAGAACTTTGTTCCACGTCGGCAAGCTCTGGCAGATGCTGAACAAAGTTCTTGTTCCGTTTGAGTGTTCTGGAGCCGTAACCGTCTAGAAGAGGGAGTGTCTGTGTGCCTGCTGCTAATCTCACAAATCGACTGGACCGAACAGCACCACATTTCTAGTGCACACGACCAGTAGGGCACATATGTTTCATTTTATATATTTTTAAAATTTAACTTTAATTTTATAATGGAAGTCAAGGGCTGAAATCTCACCCAAATTGGGACTCATATGTCACAGATACTGTACGTCACATCACAGGCTGGCCACAATACGATGTTCACATTAGAGCCACACCGTTGTGGATCCCGAGAGGTTTCAAAATGCAGCAAATGTTAATGTAAAAATAGACAACCTTCTCTACTCAGGTTCAAAAGAAATGTAGAACTAGAAATACTATTTTAACACAAGACATACTTTACGTTTACCAGTATACGTTTATTTCTATTTATTATTTTGTATGTATTATTTGGTTATAATTGTATAATTTACCGCAAACCTAATGCTCATGTGATGTCATTCTATACATCCATTGTTGTGGAATAAATGTATACGTAATAACCGTGAAGCCGTGATTTTTCCATACAAATATACTATAATTGCATCCCTATTTATGAGTACAAAACCATTTTTGCTTTGCTCTCAAGTTACAGTAATTATTTCTGACATCCAATGTTGCTGCGGCTGCCATTCAATACCACTGCAACAGTTCACTAAATGGATATAAATATGGACTGTGCGTATGATAGAGAATGTAAATGAGATGGAGTAATGGAGTACATGATAAATAGTACGTGATGTGAACTAAATCTATTCCTTCCTTTCAATACACATTAAGGTCCTCAACTATGGAGTCTAACAGCAATTATGTAGATGCACTCCTTTTCTCTGTTCCAATGCATAAGGAATTTTACAATTCTCCATTCTGCTAGGATTGTGCAAGACCAAAAAGACTAGCATAGCCTTAGCCTATATTAAGCCTCTGAATTAATTGTCATGAAGGCTATGGCAAAAGTATATTATACTATAGCATACATACCATGAGCAAAACAAATACTTATGAACAAAGCTTATGGTTAAATATAACTAAATATTTAATTGAACATACATTTATGGATATAAAATGTATCTAATCATGCCATTTACAATAAAATAGGTGACTGACATGCTCTGATGAAGGCTGCATAGCCGAAACGCGTAAGCGTTCCTTTTTGGTGTGTGCCAATAAAGAAATGGAAATGTGACTATGTGAGTACTTTGTCCGCCATTTGTTAAAAAAAATTAATTCCTATTTTTGAGTGGTGCAACCACTCCTACAAGCAGCAATGTCCGCGTACCTGTGTGTGTATGTACCTGTGTGTGTACCTGTTTGTTTGTATGTATAAGTGAGCACAGTGAGAGAAGAGGGGAATTGCAACACTCAGTTCACACGTGTGTGATTTTTTTTATGTGACTGACTATCTTTGTTCCATAAATGAAAATGTTTTTGACTGCTAGTTAAAGAAATTAATCATTCATTAATTTTATGTTCTAAATTAATTGGTTTTAGATTAACTGCACACTAAAATAAATATTCATTGACTATAACAATAACCTTAGTTGCAGGCATAAACTGCTTTAAATTGCTTTATGCCAAGCAGTATGGTGGTAACTACTTGTCAAGTTTAATGACCTGGGTGTCAAATTTACAGCTGTAAGATTGACAAACTATTATGCAGCAGTATTTCATGCCAATGTCGTTTCAAAATGGCTCAAGTAAAGTTCAGTTGTAAATCGTTTTACAACCAACTGGAGATCTAGAGATGCAAGGGAAGAAGGAAGGCAAGGAAAATAAGAATGGTAAAGAATAATGCAACTTGCACAACACACACACACACACGCACACAGACACAGATGCTGTCTACCAAACCTCTTCACACCCATGTACTGTTTACATTAATACTTCTGTTATTTTCAAGTGCAGCAAAGCAACAAATAATCAATAGCCATATTGCCCATTTTACCGCATCCCAATCACCCAGTGTGCAGACAGGGGATTATCATTATTACTGAAACCAAAGCGATTAGCATTGTGATTAGCCTTCTGAGCACTCCCTATGATGGGCTTCCTGTCCCAGTGCAAAAAGGGGGCAAACAAAGGGCCCATCCCCAGAGACTAGTGTCTAGGACTGGGACTGTACCATCGGCCTGCTGCTCCTCATGCTGCTGCTGCCACTGTTGCCGCCGGAGTGTTTTACGTTTGGCGTAATCGTGGTCGACCGGTGTGGAGATGTAAGGAGGGGATGTCAGACCTGGTGCGGCGCTGTGCGGGAGGGAGGCACCCATGATGGCAGCCGTGCAAACGGACGAACCCAGGGAGTCTTCGTCCAACGCAGAAAGGGGCTTCTCCCTGGAATGAAAAGGTGGAGAGAGAAAGGGTCAGTATGGAGGCTTCAACAACAGTTAAGGAATCTCGTTTCTTCTTGGGCAGGGGGATAAATGTTTTCACATCTCACTTTTCATGCGACCTGGGCATGCTCGGCATGCTCTTCTCCTCCCCTCTGGCAAACGGCCCACAGGCCGCCTCCACCAGCTGGGTGAAAAAGAGCTCATGGTCCAGGTCGGGTTCATTGGCTTCCAGGAGCTTCAGGATGGTGGCACTCATACGGAAATACAACTGGAGAGGTGATGGAGACAAGGATTAGTTAGAGGTTTATATTCCACTTAGTTTATTATACCTTCAGGGAATCTTTGCTGGTCAACTGCTGTGGAGGGGGAAAAAACAGTATAAAGTAAGTATACCTACATGAGTTTCACCTAGAAACTCCATTCACACTTTTTATAATTCAGCTGACTGTGGAGACACATGCTGGAACTTTTTACTTTGAAATGTTTTAGAGTTTTAGAGTTATTTAACTTAATCGCCCAATGCATTCTCAATGGCAATAACACAAACTTTGGCACCACGTATTAATAAAAAAACGTGTTAACATGCACCCACTCACACTGTTGAACCACAATATACATGGACAGTACAGTAGCTTACCTCTAAGGCCTCCATCGCCAAATCAGGAGGATTGTGGTAGTGGATTTTCCGTGGGTACCTGGCTGCCTCCTCATGCAAATAGTGTGCAGCCTGTACAGAGACCAATATCTCATTACACCTTTCTCCGAAGGTCCCTCAGGGATCCACAAGATTAAACAAAGGACAAAAAGGTTTAAAGAGATAATCATGATTATTCTGCATTAAAATTGAGAACACCATTATCCTTTACACCTCATTAGTCTCACCGACTTGGGGAATAAATATACGCTAAACCATTTTCGCATTTTATATTACTAGGGTGAATATTTTCAACCACAGCAGGCAGGCATTCTATATATATATATATTTTAGATATTTTTTTGCGGCTTAAGCCTTTTATTGTTTGTTTTTTTAAGGGACAGACAGTAGGCCGGGAGAGAGATGGGGGAAGACATGCAGTAAAGGCCGTGTCGGCCACAAACCATATATGGGGGACTAGGTTGGTGGAGGGTGTGTAGAGCCCAGGATCACATTAGATGATTGACACAGGGGTGAAAAATGGGTTACAAAATCGTGGGATAAAATATATATATATAAAAAAAGAAATTATAGAAGAATTGTGGTAAGCAATGCACACACACGTTTACTTCAGACCTAAGGGGACTAGAGACAACACATGGAAAAGAGATGAAATGGAGGGAATAAATACTGTAGCAGAGCTTCATGAGCTGACATGGTGAGTTCACAGTGTTCCCAATGGCCCCCTCCTCCTCCTCATTTCCACCTCCTCCACTCTGCCGACCTCCACAAACCCTTCTTATTCCTGTGGGCTCACTGCCCTCCACTGAACAGACCTCTCCATACATTGTTCTATGGTAGAAAACATCACATCACCTTTTTGTAGAGTTCTAGGTATTCCCGTGGAGGCTGCTTGCGTTTCTCTGCTATCTTTCCCAGCATGTAGTTGATTAGCCACTCTTCTTCATCGTTGTCACCCTCACAACGAGAAGCCCCCTGGAAACATTGAGAGGCGGTCTCCAGCATGGAGTCTCTCCTTTCCTCCATCTGGAACAGTACACGTACCGACGTACCGTAGTTTAGGCGCAGGCATATGCAGATAGCCACACACAATTTGGGGAAATGCTCATCGTTTAATTTATTTCTTGCACATATTTATGTATACAGATTTATTGGAAGTTTGTATTGTAATATTTGGCGATACTGAAGTAGAGCTTTCGATTTGACGAGCAATCACCCAGGACTAGCCTGCCGGGTGAACATATTCATTGGGAGTCACTATCAGCCGCTAAAAGCTCAAATAGAGGAAGAGGGACTATCAAGTACCTCAAGGGAACAGATATACATTAACTCAACAGTGAATTCTCAAGTGGCATGACCACAAGTGACAAGACATGGCATTTAGCACACTAGGGAGGGAAACGTGCTCACTGGGCCCCGACAGTGGACAGTGCAAAACTGCACCCTGGCATGAAGTGCACGTCGTCAGGTTACCTGTTTAACCACGTCCAGGGGAAGCTCGCTCCGCCACTGCTTGAGCTGCCGCGAGGCGAAGGAGTGCAGGGCATAGCACATGGTGCCATATTCGATCCACAGAGACAGGTTGGAGCTGTCTATCTCCAGGGCCCTTTTGAAGCAGATGAGCACTGCTTGGGAGTGCTTCCAGATGGGCCCGTCGCTCTTCAACTCGTTGGAGTTCAGCTTCTCCTGGATGCGACTGGCCCTGGCCAGTGCCATGCCAGCCCAGGAGTCAAACCTGAACGAATACACATGCATGACATACGATCGTGCATCGTATGTCAGTGGACAAAAATAGTATGTTCTGTGGATGCCGTGCACATATGCACATTCAAACGGAGTTGGTAGTATACTAGGGACGGGAATCATCAGGGCTCTCCCGATAAAATCAGTTCCTACGCACTGATTCGATACTGTGATTCTGTAAGTATTGTTATTCTGTAAATATTCAGACTGAAAATAAATAATGTAACTTTTAAAATACTATGAATGACTATGAAAAACAGTCCGTTGGAACTTTCAATGACGCATACGTAAATGTTTAATAAAGTGCACAAACTGAGCTTTGTATCATCCATTATGCTTACATTGCTTTCTTTCTCCCATTTTTACTCACACCTATCACCAGAGAGTAATACGCAGACTAAAGATCAATTTGGAATAATTATAGCGATATAAAACAAAAGGGTGGTTCTAAAGCAACTTGTTTGTGTGCCGTTTGTTTTTATGTAAAGCACCTTTGAGTTCAGAATCAGTCTGAAGGATGCCATACACATAAAACTTAATGTGCCACCACCAAGACAAATTCTGAAGCACGCAGAATTGTAAAACACCAGAAAATAGGCAGATACTGTTTGTTTTTTTGCTCATAATTCTAACATTTTTAAGTGGTATAGAGACCATCACTGATGATGCCAACCTGTTGGGACACACGCATATATCGTGCATGTAGAACTTGATGGCTTTGGACTGCTCCTTGTTCTTGAAGTGGTAGTCGGCAAGGAGGTAGTAGATCTCATTAATGATTGGAGGAGCTGTGGCGCCACCCTCAGGAAGACATGGAGTCTTAAAGAAAATACAACAGACATTGGATTGACCACTTAAATTACACATGGGCATTGACATAATATGTCTGGCACTCGCCAATCTGTCATTGGCATATTATGCCAATGACAGATTGGCGAGTGCCAGATTTGTAACTTTTCCCAAATTGTATGATCTTTGTCATTGTCTATGGGATTTGGAAGTCCCAAGACTGCCCATCCCCAGGCATGGACTAGCGATATATTATTTCACTGCCCGAGTAAATATTTAATTCACCCAGTGCCAGCCAGTTTGTCCTTGCCTTTTAAGTACTCATTCACATAATATTTACATAATAATTACAGTGACATTTGCTGGGAATTAAAATCCAATAATAGCGTACCAAAAAGAGGAACGATACAGGAGCGCAGCTAAACGCATGTGAAGAAATACCCTAAATGGGAGTGGATGGGAGCTGTTTTTAAGCGATCATGTGATTTCCTGCTTCGTGGTTTCATGACAGGACGTGTGGCCAGCCATCACTTGGTGAAAATAGCCAATTTACAAGCTCATAACACAGCAATGCGAGTGTTGTGAGGAAAACGTATAAAGACCTGCATCAAGATAGGGATAACATGCATTGCTGACCTTTGCCGTCATGCCCTCGATGTACGCTGCCACGTCATCCATAGAGAGAGTAGGGGTGTCGCTGGGGGGTGCCATGCCAGAGAACCTCCTCAGAAGGTTGGCCAGGTCAGCAGATACCGTACTGGTCTTGTAACTGTCAAACTCGGGCAGCGTCTTCGGCTTAAAATACTGCAACATGTTGAAAGCATTGCTCCACAGGAGCTCCACCTGCAGTTCAGACATGAGAGTTAATACTAAATACTATGCGGGCTGTAATGTTTAATGAGAGTTAATACTAAATACTATGCAGGCTGTAATGTTTAATGAGAGTTAATACTAAATACTACAGGCTGTAATGTTTAATGAGTTAATACTAAATACTACGCGGGCTGTAATGTGCTGCTGTGGTGATTATGAGTGCAGTGCCAAACGATAGCATGATGTATGCTACTTAAAGAATTATAAAAAAAAGCTCTAATTGATATTCATTGGTTAAATAAAATGTATTGTTACCAGTAAGACGCCTTAAGGCGACGGGCGACCGAAGGGCTGACACACTGTACCGGAATAATGTCACTGCACATTAATATTTGTGTGTGTGGCGTGGTACCGTGCAATATTAGGCCAATGTGAAAAGGGTTTCTTCTTACGCCTTGGCATTTTGTTCCAAAAATGTGTTTTGCGAAGATCCACCCGTTGGTGTCGCTATAACAGGCCAATGTGAAAAGGGTGGGATATATTCCTGAGGCTTTTTGTTCGAAACGGGCTAATCGTGCAAACTTTGCAAGCCAATATTAGCCAATTAGGATGGAATATGAAATATCGGACAGATCCGTCTTGAACACATGACTATAGAGATACTGTGTAACGATTTGCGGGATTTATGGACAGAATCTGGAGGAGTAATATCCAAAAATGTGTTAACAGGCCAGGTTAACGGTGCCAGAGCGTCGCATCACGTTACGCTTTCACTGCACGTTTGGGCCTCAACTTATTGTTATAAACTTAAAGCTCTGTTTCTGATAGTGTTTGTTCAGTAAAGGTAATCTCCAGCATTCGAATAAAGTGGGTCAGGAGAAAGAATCCATTTATTAGCTTCAGTTTTATAGTCTTCCAATTCTGTCTGCTCTTTTTTTTTCTCCCTCGTTTCAATCACTTCCGATTTCAAATGTTTATCCTGTATGCTGTATGATATCTCTCTCCTTAGTCCTGATTAGATTAAATTGTTATCCCAATCTGAAAATAGATATTCTGAATGTCGCAGAGTGCAAAACCGGTGTCAATTCATGTCTGATGCATTTAAAATTTCAAGCCCCCTGGAAGTAAAGCCATTTGCTCATCCGTGTACTGACTTGTTGTGAGACATTCTCAAACTCGTATGGTGTAGATGACCAACCAGTTAATTAAATTTGGCTAATTAAGTCAGCTAACATAATGGGTTCATCATGCATCTACTGTGACTTACAACGCCAGTCATCAAGGTTTATCTACATTCAAATGTGGGGTCGATAACTACCGGTAGTGTCCAGATATGTGCACTACAGGTCATAGTGACTTCATAGAACACACACTGTAACTCACATGACACAAGCAGCAAGGCATGACTGGTGCTATGTCCAGACGAGGATATAATTAACATAACCACAATATGGACAAAGGAAAGTTTTAACCACGGCCGAGCCGTCCTCGTGTATACAGGGTCTGTGTGTGTGTGTGTGTGTGTGTGTGTGTGTGACCTGTGGCGCAGCGTGGTCCTCGAGGTAACGAGGCTTGCTCTTTTTACTGGGGTAGCCATACAGGCAGTAGAAGCATTGCTCCAAGGCCATCTCTAGCTCCTCTTTAAACGGATGGGAGTCTTTGTTGCTGGCGGCGGCTGCGGCTGCAAACTCTTTTTCCAGAACACCGATCTGCATCAAACATATTTCATGTAGTCGTTGTGAAACAAGTTTAAATGCTGAGCCCAAAGGATTTAAACAAAGGCATAATGGTTGAAGGATTTTCAAATGCTGTAGTGTCATAATTAATTATCAACTATTTTCATTATACTGTTTGTGAGCAACGTTCTATTCTATCGTCTCTACTGGCTTAATAATGTTATTTGCCATAGAAAGTAAGAGATAGTCAAAAGGTTGGAAGTCATAGCATAATGTTGAAGAGTTAGCCTAATGTTTGACCTGAAACGTAATATTCCAGGATCACTTTAAATACATTCTCAAGGTTTGGTACTTTAAAATTACAATATTCTCAAAACAACATTATTGTTTAAAGCACAATTTACTTGCAGTACTTCCACAAATGTGACAATACAAATACAAACTGCTCCGGGCTGTTTGATGTGGAACTTACCTCAGTACCAAAACGCCTTTTGTGTATAACGCAACAATGGCTCAAATAAAAACGACTGTCTGAGGTGACGTGTTACGATAACACTCACATAGAACTTGAGGAGCGTGCCATCCGAGTTGCAGCACCAGGAGCGCCGGCCCAGGTACTCATGGGCTGTATTCAGCAACATCAGAGAGGAAGGCAGCATGGGAGTGTCAGTGCCATCTGAGGAGAAAAGGTCACAACAATGCCCAGTTCATTTAATATCCCAAAGAGTAAAAAATGAAATATGTGGAAATAGCTGTAGATCAGATAATATAAAATGCAAGAGATGCATGTAAACAGACAAATTACAGGCAAGACAAGCACAGGAGTCTCCTAACCAAAGGGCAGTGTGGTGGCCATTTGTATGTGTACCACTGGGTATGACTTAGCGGTAATCAGTCAATGATAAGTCCGTCAAATGCAGGCTTTGCAACACCAATATTTCAAGACTTGCAATGAGCTATTGCTATTAAATAATGACATATAAACTTATGTCACCACTAGATGGTAGTCTTTAGCAGTAAACAAACAGTGGGTCATTCCTCTATATAAGTTCCAGTTTGCGTGACCAACCAACCACCATACCTTCTTCATCCCCTACAGAGATGTGCTGTCGAAGCATGCAGTCAAAAGCAGCCTCCTCGTGTTTGATGACACGATGCAGGATGATCCATGGCAGGACAGAGGAGAAACACGGTTCCTTAGGGTCGTCAGGTATCGTCATGCTGAGGTCAATGAGCTGGAGACGACGACACATCACGTTTAGAGAACACGTGTAGCAATCACACAATGCTCCGGTCACTCGCTGAGCCGCTACCTTCATTTCACAGTTTTATGTAAGCAGTATGGTGGTGATGATGATGAATATTAGTGGTAATGGTTGTGGTGATGTGGATGATGTTAACCCATTTTGACCTGAGATCAGATTCTAAAAATGTCTTCTACGTCCTGACAAAAAGCTATGTTTCTATGTCAGTCGTTCTTCGATTTTTACAAAAATAGCAGACCTACAAGCTCAATCTGGAGATAATTTTGTTTAGATTGATTACTCATTGTAACTATAATAGTTTTTTGTATGCAAGTTAGGCACTTACTACTGGTGAAGATGATAAAATAAAACTAACTAACTAAACAGGCTAAATCATAAAATAACATACCTTAACTCTGACCCAGGTGTGGCATCCATGGCCAACCTGCACTGTTTAGTTTTTTCGTAATCTTGTGAGAATATTTGAGTCATGGCTGTGATTTGGGATACTCATGTATTCTACAACATGAACATACAGTTTATTAACTCTGCCAATAAAGAACAGCCCCCGAGTTTAACACTTCTCAATCTCACCTGGATGAGGTTGTTGGCCAGACGGGCCAAGCTGGAGGAGCGAGGAACGTTGGCCAGAAGCTGTGGGTCCTCGGCGAAGCAGACCTCAATGCCAGTCAGTAGCTGTGTGACGGTGCTGACCCACTCCTCTTTGGCACACGGGGAGCTGGTCGGAACGGAGTTGAGCTGCTGCAGGGTTTCGTTCAGGGCCACCTCGGTGCACTCCATACACTGCTGATAATCCTTCTGCTTCAACAGGGAGTTCTAAGGCCACACACACACACACACACACACACATGTGAACGGAGGACAACAAACTGTGTCTGTCAACTGAGCGGGCAGTTTAATTTCAAATTAGCAGCGCTGTCATACATATATCAGTATATGTATGTATGACAACATGCCAATATCTTATGCTTATTAAAGGTGGTATGGTGTGTAGACTATTCAGTACATGATTCATTATGCAGACTTGCTGTTGCCAAAGACATGTATGTCACTGTGTCAAACTTGTAGAATATCTTACCTGCAACAGCATTAACTGAGCAGGCCTTTCAGGTGCTGCGCTGACAAATTCAAGAGGTTTGCTTCTGCCGCCATAATTGAGGGTGGGCTGTAGTAGACGCACAACAGATTCAAAATCCCCAGACTCAAAGAGGCGCTGTATTTCCTCCAGAGACTGACAACGCTCAAGGGACTTAAGTCGCTTATCAATCTGTCAATGGGAGAGAATAGATTTTCACTGAACCAGCAACAAAACAGAAGGGTTGCCATGGCTTCACCACATTTGGTTTGCCGCAAGTACACTCGACAATATCTCAAATTCACATTGAAATCAAACGGCTAATGGCACCAACCTCCTCCACTGAAATTGCTGCATCTACTCGTAGATTGGGCAGGTTGATGGTGTAATATTTCTCATCAGAGGTCTTTGGTTTGCTCTGCAACAGGCCTGTGCACACGTCATAGCTCTCTAGGGCCAGCTCCATATCCCCCTGAGAAAGATATGGATGCACCAGAAAGAAGACTTGAGTTACTGGTTTATGTCAAGCATAGAAAATCCCACATACAGTAACGACAATTGAGGCAAAGGCAGCATAAAGGTCTTACCTGAAGAGCCAAGAACCTTGCCTTGAGCCAGTAGACACGCACCATCACGTCTAGCCAGCCATCCTCAAAGATGTCCCTCTGGGTAGAACCTAAGGCCAGCAGCAGCAGGTCACCCTCAAAGTGCTGTCCAGGGAACTCTGTGTCAGCTGCATCGCTGCCCTGACCGTTCATTCTTGGAGACACTATGAACACGGAATATCAAAAGAAAATTACGTTTCATACCATTATTGAGGATAGACAATGAGAATAATCAGTTTGTCAATTGGTACATACCAGTCTTCCCTTTGCTATGCGACCATTGCTCCAATTGTAGCTCCATGCATGCTAAGCTCATCTCCAACATTTCCTGCACAAGAAATATCTAGTTATTGTATTGAGCAAGTACAACCGTTTGTGTGACGAATTTATCTTTGAAGTTGAACTTTAACATTAACAGATTTCATTTACCCCTATGTGTTGGTTGCTGCAGTCTCTGAGCAGAGGATTGGGAAGTCCACCACTGTGCTTCCTCCATGTCTGATAGACATCCAGTACCACAGCGGCCAGCCCCCGGGACCACTCCTCCATAAACTTCTGACCAACCGCCTTCAGGTAGCGCATCATGAGCTCCAGGATGCCACCATTAGTCATGTTATTCAGCAGGAAGTTGTGGACATCCAGTTTTTCTACAGATAGGTGGATGGCATAGTTTGTTAACCTGATAAATAGGTGACATGTGAGAAGAATGTTGTCCCTGTAAGTGCAGAAAACTTTCTATATTTCAACTGTTTCCCAATTAATGCCTATTGTCTCCGTCGAGTGAGTCAATTGCTGATCTACAAGCTCACAATATGCAAAAGTACCTACAACATGCAAAAGTAGCTATAATTGCTGATTTACAAGCTCACAACACGCAAGTTTGCTGATCTGCCATTTTATCTATTTTTTAAGAATTCTGGAAAGGTTTGCCCACAACAGGACCATGGCACGGTTACTGTTTTGGGGATGTTTATCAGAGACAACAAACAATAGTGGACCATTGTTAATACAGCATCAGGAGGATTTTTTTTTTTTTTTTATAAGATATTTTTTTGCGGCTTACGCCTTTTATTGATTTTTTTAAGGGACAGATAGTAGGCTGACAGGAAACGGGAGAGAGATGGGGGGATGACATGCGGTAAAGGCCGTGTCGGGTTCGGGAGTCGAACCTGCGGCACACCGCGACTGGATCACCAGTCCAGTGCCCAGACCGTTACGCTACGGCCTGGGCCGCATCAGGAGGATTTACATGCCATATTTAACCACTTAAACTTACTGAGCTTACTTGTGAATACAAAAAAAGAACTACTACATTAAATCCACTGTCTGGAACATGGGTTCTTTATTCCATTTTCTGAAGAGTAATGGTTTTGGTTATGGGTCAGACCGGGCACATTATTATACGTTATTATTGAGCCTTCAACTCACTCCAGTGTGTTCAGGTTTTAATATCAGGCCCATTGAGAACCCTGTACCACATACCAGTTTCCATGTATTTAACTGAGTCCATGGGCAAACAACCTCCATGGAGATGTTGCGCGTCATCCTTGACATCACACTGGGCCTCCAGATTACTGAGGCTCTCGTCATCGTCTTCAGGATCAAACTTCCGTAGCCTAAAAAAAAAGAAGAAGAAAACAACTGTGGTTGTTAGAATTACATCAGTGTCTGCATGCATGCTAGGTGCGTTTTTGTTAGGTTTGTCGAGATTTACCTGGAAGGCAGATATTTGAAAAGCAGCTCTTGAAAATCAATCTTCTCTTCCTTCTTGCACTTTGTATTTCGGACACGGGCCGACCGCCGTTTGGCCGTCTCCCCGCTGTCTTCCACCACGCGTTTCCTCTTGGGGGCTTTCTTTCCCTTGTCAGTCAGGGAGGTATCCATAGCTGCAAAGGTGGCGTATGCATTTGAAATCTAATCATCAATAACTCATACTGCATAATAATTACATCAAATCAATAGCAATGTATTTGCACTGACCAACAAGAGGTGGATCTGTGGTGACCTCCACAGTGGTCTGACTGGGGATGGCCTGAGCCAGCGTGGTGGGTTGTGGCAAGGCAGGGGCTTCAGGTATGGCTATTGGGGGCAGGGACGAGCTGGGGCTGCTGCTAGGCACAGTGGTCTGGACTGTGCTGGCCGGACTACTGGGCTGGGGCAGGTTCTGGAGGCAGTTTGACTCGCGGTATTCCGACAGGTCAATCCTGCGACCCAGACTTGGGCGTGGAGGCTCACATGTAGTCTGATGTCTGTACATTGCAAGAAAGCACTCTCCCACATGTTTCCACCTGGAGATCAACAAATGCAAGCAACCAAATAATTGTTATTAAAGGGCAACTTCAAACGTAAAACATGCTGTGACAGGGATTTTCCAGCAAAGAGAGAACACACATCCTCCTCACAATAGAATGATACAATTCATACACACATTTTTGTGAAGTTGATACAATAGAATTTTAACATTGACCTATATTATGCATATTCTGTTTATACCTACGTATATCTATTGTCAGTGGAAGTATAATCTGTAATATTAAATGCTTAACTAAAAAGAGAAAAATCAGGCTATCACTCACGAGAAGCAGCGTATGGGCTGAACAAGGATCAGGTCAGGTTTAGGCTCACGGTTAGACAGAGCCTGTCTGCGCTTCCTTAAGTCTGATGCTTCCTGTACAATGGATTTGCTCACCTCTTCGTCCACATCCACATAGTGAACAGACATGTCACTGCAAATAAAACCACAAAGGCTCAAGACTACAGCAGCAGAGAGATTCAGAAATGTTAATGTACACCACTAGAGCCACAATTCTAAAAGATTAATTACGCCTATTTGTTATTTAATTCATGGTTCACAGGTTCAGGTTTTCGTTCACCAATATATCTTGTTGTACATTAAATGAATAAAGACTTTAATAATTTAATATAGGCTACAACAGTACAACTAACAACACACAGCAGGCACGTAGCGTGGATCAAATGATTGACTGGGTAAATTAGCAAATTGGCTGTTTGCAATCACTTTATAAATGCCGTGGCGACGTGGGTGTACTACAAAACCGACGCTCGAATTTGGGGCAGATTTTACACTCAAAAATAAATGAGGGCCTGAATGTCTATTAAGCAGTATGCTATCCTGCCACTAGTTTAGGAACATGTGGGCCTCACCACTTCATGAACATGTGCATGGTGTCTCTCTTCAGACACGGCTGCTCGTCAAAGATTTTCTCCTTCAACACCAGGCCTTTAGTGTAACAGTGGTCTTTCTCCAAGGCTTTGGCAATGAAATACAAACAGCCTAGAAAGTAACAGAATACATAAATGATACATGCTTCTCTCCGTGGCTAAACCAGTCTGAACTTTAAACAATATATAAATGTGAGAAGGGTACAGTCACTTGTAATACAAACACTTACAAAAGATCAAGTCTGTATGGAGAATTATTAACAACCAGGCTGGTCATAATTTTTTTTATAAATTGGTAATTTGGCAATAAGATAATGCCAATCTAGACCGTTATTCAAAGGGTTATCAACACAATGAGGGAGGTATATGACTTACAGCTGTAGTCGCTAAGCGTGTACAGAATAGTAATGAGGTCATCCAGGCAGGGCCAGTGGTCTGGGTTACAGTGCAGACCCTCCTCAAAAGCATGTCGGGCCAGAGGGACACGCACCAATTTCACTGCCACCTGACCAATCTTATACCACATGTTCACATCAGTGGAATCCAGCATGACAGCCTGGAGAAAAAATAAAAAGGAAGGAGAGAAGAAAATGATACAATGGACATTGCATGACTGGTTGGGGCATTGCATTTCCAACATACATTGTTCCTGACTTTAGTTCTGATTAATTTACCTCCAAGTAAAACTCCATAGCCGTCTCAAGGTCATCTCGCAACGCAGCCAAGCTAGCTAAGTTCTTGAAAGTTGAGTATTTCAACATCAGCCCGGGATGCTTGAGACCCACTCTCTGATCCTCTGAGGGCTTAGCCTAAGAAATAAACATCAGGATAAGGATTTATCAAATGTGCAGTGATGTAAATAGGTTTTCAATGTAATGAGTCCCAGGATGCAGGGATGGTCTTTTAGATGAGTCCCAGGGACATTTCATGAGTCCCACTTCAACGACGTTAGGAGTCATATTTTGCCATTTACAAATTGCAGCATTTAACTCCCATTTCATTTTATATGGTTATAATGTGGTTATATTCATGTAGAAAACATAAGAAATGATTATTATATTTTGCAAAACAAACTAGAATAAAAAAACAGTACAGTAGTACATCCCGTGGATTTTTTTTTATTGCGTCCCTTAACTATGAACTGCGTTTTTTAATCTATTATTTTAATCTCTGAATGTGGCACCAGAACAAAGAAATAGGCATTGTCCTCTGAATTTAACTTGTAAATCTATTTTTATAATTAACTTTGGTATATGATACATTATTTTTGAAGTGTTTGCTTGTTTGTGTAATTTGTATGTTTGAACAAGTATGGTTTATGTGACCATTCACCACGCCACGTTCCTAACAGGTAAATCCTGATCCTTGTGTAACCAATAATGATGCATGGTAGAGGCCTAGAGAGATTTAAGTTTCTGTATATGTTGTGACATAATACCTCTTTGAGCAGTGGGGTATTGAGTAGTTCATGATAGGCCTTGGCAGACTCCTCAAACTTGTCGTGTTTTTGAAGATCTAAAGCTTTGTGATACAGAGCAAAAGCCCCAGCCTCCTGTAGAAAACAAATGTGACAACATTATTTTTTTTTAATCCAGGGAAATTCATGTCTGCATGAAAACTAAGGAAAGCCAAATATAACTTGATTCAACTGTATGGTTTGTAATTCTGGACCTGAGCTTCCTTTGTTTGACCCTTGCGACTTCTCAAGGGGTCTTGAGACTCATCTGCAGCTGCTGAAGCAGCATTCAATGCTGCTATCCGGATCTGGACAAGGGCAAGATATATATATATATATGTTAATATTAGTAAAATATTGTTACTCATTAAAATGACTCATTATCTCATTGACAATAACTAGTTCACACCGATAGCCATCACTATGAAGAATTGATGCAGTTGAGTTGATGCATAATTTCTGATGTTTGCCCATACCATTTTAGAATAGACAGTAGATTTCACTGCAGACGTAATTGCTTTTTACAGGACCTGCAAGTGTATCAAAAAACGTCACAGGACGGTCAGAGCAGTAAGAAACAAGATACACATTCAGAATATAAGTATAAAATAATAAAATGCAGAGAATGAATAGTGTGAATAATATGCATGCATAATTGCATATAGGCCTACACAGCATTTTGATTTTATGTAAAGCACTTTGGGTTTGGGCTGCATTGATTGATTGATTGAAATATTTATTAACAGTTTGTAGAATTTACAGTACATTTTAAGCACAAACTCAATACATTTGATGTCATTAAAGGTGCTATACAAATAAAGTGTATACTTATTATTATTATTGAAATCATCTCTCCTATTTATTTCCCCAAAGAGTGTAGGCGACAACTCACTCACCATCCATTGTACATTGTCAGGGACAGTTATATTAAGAGGTTTACTGTGTATATGGTATAATCCATGATGACATCATGACAGTCACTGCTCAAAATAAATACATACATACTACGGATAATCGGATTTACAACAAAATGTTCATGCCCCATTGTCCGCTCATCCTGATTGAATAATAATGCATTTGTATGAGTTTATTGAGTCAATTAACTCTTGATGGGGATCCAAGGCGCAGGGTATACACTATAGTACACTAAACTCGTACATTTGCTTTTTCGTTAGAGATACATAACAAATGGACAAAACTAAAAGAACGTCTGAATATGCATTAAAAAGCTTGAGTAGCTAGCAAGTGATCTCTGCTGAAAGCTAGCGTTAGCAATGTTGCTAAAATACCTGCAAAATGTGAAATGACTTACCCGGTTTGTTCCCCTTTTCAATGACATGGTGAAAATGTTAGGATCATAAACATTGGAGATGCTGGTTATATAGATAGGATACGGGTTTACAAAGTCCATGCATAACTTTATAATAATACCCTCCTTTGTTGTTTTGAGTGTGTGTGCGTGTGTGTGTGTGTGTGTGTGTGTGTATCATCGGTAATTTTGATTTTGACGTAACAGCGTCATCACCTTCGAGTAACGTCGTGAATCATTGGTCAATAACCACAACGTAAACTGGGGGCGTATTCATATGGCCAATCATGAACTTTGATGTTCGGCGAACAGCTTTAACTGCATGTGTGCTGCAGAGACCGGCGGTTGGCACCATAGATATATCTATGGTTGGCACCACTTGGCATCATTTTACCGCCATGAGCGCCATCTATTGGACCTGGGTGGACATGGGTGGTCCACTCACAGTTTACAGTCTTTGTATTGAATTGTGCTTGAAATGTACTGTAATTCTGAAAACTGTTAATACATATTTCAATCAATCAATCAAAACATCTGCTGCAGGGTAGTGTCCACACTGGTCCACACCATGCAGGTCCACACTCAGACACTCTGCCTCATCCCACTCCCAGAGCACCTGCCTGGAGGCTGCTACGCGTTATCCAATATTCATCCAGACCAGCAGCATGTTACAATTATTTACAAAACACACAATCCTCCAAAAAGATGTCAATGTTGTCAATGCTCGCTCTTCGTAGAGAAGATGGTATTCGTTAGGATGGCTTTCAGTAGTTGATTGAAATAAACTTTTTTTTTTTTTAACATTTTCACAAGATTTGAAAAGAATCTTGACTTAACTAGTGTAACTGGGAACAGAAGAGAAGATGTATTCATTCCCATTGTAAATATTGGTTGATGTTAATAGCAGATATTACACACACTAGATACCTAATTGAACTACCTGTCAGTGGGGAGTGTTGGCTGAGGAGGAGTAGGACTAAGGCCCTATACATCCTCTCTGGGGAGGGGGGGGGGGTACTACCTGTCAGTGTGGAGTGTTGGCTGATGAATGAATATCAACATCATAATACATCATAATACAGGGGGGGTCTAATTATGACAGGCAATTCCTCCTGTCAAAATATGACCCCCCCAGTCAAAAAACACTTTGTTTGAAATAGACACTCTTGGTCCTATATCATCCTTCCTGGGGGGGGGGGGGGGGGGGGGGGGGGTAACTACCTGTCAGTGGGGAGTGTTGGCTGGGAGGAGGAGTAGGACTAAGGCCCTATACGTCCTCTCTGGGGGGGGGGGGTACTACCTGTCAGTGGGGAGTGTTGGCTGGGAGGAGGAGTAGGACTAAGGCCGGCCTATAGGCTACGTCCTCTCTGGGGACCTAACCCTAACCTTAACCTCAGTAAAACAATACCTAACCCTAACCCTAACCTTAACCTCAAGAAAACTATACCTAAACCTATAGACCGATTCACAGAGGGGTGCCCTGGGCGCGGCCATTACTGAGGTGTAATCCATGGAGCAGGTGCTCCATAGGCCAGGTGTAGCTAATCAGTGCTGCTGTGCTTAATGGTACACCTCAGTAATGGCCTCACCCAGGAAAGCCTTTGTGAATCGGTCTATACCAAGTGCTGTAGTTCTCAAACTTTTGCATGTTAAGGGTCCCCCAAATTGATGTGTATTTTGGTTGTGGATCTCCATCTGAAAATATGTTTGTGCTGCAGCATATGGATCGACCCCTCATACAAGATTTGTGTTGTTAAAATGTTTCAAAAATATTCACAATCTTTCAATATATTTTTGAAAATAGCAGATCTACAAGGTGAGCTCAATGTGTCATGATGCAAAGCGTTATGGGCTTGGGTTAAATCAGGTTGTGGTTTTAAACCTATATCATATGACCCATCAGATTAATCATAATTCTGTATCAGAATATCTGCATAACCTATATCTTCAACGGTTGTATTACATTAGAGGAGAAGCAGATATCTGTAAAAGTAGATTTTACAACAAAAACAAATATGATTTTGTGTGACCATATTATGTTCAGTGTAGAAAATAAATCTGACCTCTAGGTTTAGTATGGAGAGTGGCAGTAAGATCTTATTATAATCACATCTTCTCTGAATTATTCTGCAATGTGCTGAATGCCGATGTATGCCCACTGGGTGTAAATGCAGATGGGAAGTAGTTGGAAATAAGATAGCATTTGTTGTGTAATGACATGGTTACTGTACTGTACTGTACTGTACTGTACTGTACTGTACTGTACTGTACTGTACTGTACTGTACTGTACTGTACTGTACTGTACTGTACTGTACTGTACTGACTGTTGGGCTGTTAGTACATTGGCATGTGGTATGGGCATGGGCATTTCTTAAAATGGATCACATTTCTTCTAGAGCAAGTGAGCCTCACTTTTGATTTATTGATTGGGGTGGAATATGTAAAATTACACTGTGTGCATCAACCTCACCGATAATTCTCTGTTGGAGGTTCAAGGAAAGCAGTGTTAACAGGGAAGAGGTTAGATTTCATATGAATTTGTCCCAAGGTGACTTGGGTAAGTCTTTAATCAATAGAGCAGAGCTCAAAATATGCCTGTAATGTTCCATTTCTTTTCTTTTCATATTTCCATACTCCAAAACAAAACAAAAACAAAATGTTGGTAGTTAAATGTTCTCTTGCACTGGGCAAACCTCTGTGCTAGTGATGATGCTCGACAGATTCTTGGATCATGGACACAGCTAGACCACTTTGCTTCGATATTGGATATCAGGGTACTTCCACTGCAGATCATTTGACAGCATAGAAGGTGACTTTCAATGATGTGCCACACTTTGCTTGGCAGACCACGACCTAATGCAGTACAAATCAGTCAGCTACATATGGGCACAAAAGGGGGCATGATCATTTGGGCTTATACTGATGACATCAGCGATCTCCATATTTATATTGGCATAAAGGGACAAGGACTGAAATACAGAGATCTCCATATATGGCCATATTGGTCGGATCGGTGGTGCGACACAGGTGTGACAGGCCGCATAGTGGCCCGAACTCTAGATGTTAGGGACTTATCAAGGTATTCATATAGGCGCGGGAACAGCCAGGAACTCTTTATGAGTAAGGCACCTAATCAACATGAGTTAGACTTAAATATATTAGCGCCCCTCACTTCACACGGGTGTGATTTTTAACTGTGACATGCCTGCAAATAAAGTCAGTGTGATTCTTTAAGATTCCATAAAACTGTAAAAACAGTTTTAAGGGACAAAAACTACTCAGGTGTACCTTTAACGTGATTAATCAAGTCCATACATTCTCAGATACATACAGTACATACATACATCCTCCTCGTCCCCTGGTAGGATAAGAGCAACCTGGTCAGGTCTTTGTACCCTATCCTCATGCTCCAGCTCCACCACCATGCCCCATACTGTTTTTTGATTAATGACTCATGCTGCCTCTGGCACATTTGTACATGGACTGGGATGTACAGACTGCAATGGAAACACACACGGGGCTACTGCAGGGTTCCCCAATAGGTGGCCCGCAGGCCATTTGCGGCCCACGAGGCACCACCTTGTGGCCCCTGGAAGGGCTAATGAAAGTTACAGGTATGGTGTGTGCGATATGAAGTGTGAGATTACCATAATGACATTAATACTTAATTATATTCAAGTTGCTCAGAGAGTGTAAAAATGGAGAGTGTACAAATGGAACCAAATGGACCATAACAAGTCTATTTGGTTCCATTTGTACTCTCAGAGTTAAGTTGACATTGATTTTATGATATAAAAATAATTAAATAAAAGTTATAATGAATTGATGTACCAGATATAAATGGCATTAAATGGGGGTCAGTAGCCTATGCATGTCAAACTGGACATCCTTCAAATTAAAACGATGAGAATCACTGCTAGAGCCCTGCCCTGCCCTTTTCAAATGGGGTCTTGCCCTGAAAATGAATTAATTTTACACTCTCAAGAGTTAAAGATCTATAAGGGTCCATTTGGTTACCATTTACCAACTCTCCATCATTTAGCTGGGGACCACCTGGAACCCCCTCAAGTGGTCCCTGGACCACTGGTTGAGAACCACTGTTCTACAACTATTCTAAGCTTCATTAATTCATGAAAAAATAAAAACCCTATTTCTTTGCGCGTGTGGACTAGGCCCCCAGCCTGGTAACCTAGGGGTTTGTCTTTTCTTTTACTGTTCCTGTGTGGGAGGCTGCTGCCGGTCTGCCAGAGGTGTCAGGGGGATGGGCACCTGCCTCGAGTCATTATGGTGCCTATTAAAGCAGGTTGGCCAGAGTCAGTCTTTCTACTACCAGGAAACAGCATCTAGGTTATGTTTGTTTGGTTTATTTGTACACTACACATTCTTTACACATCCATGCACGCATACTGACACTACTGACAGGAACACATTGTAGGTTTGTTTGGTGGTTTGTGTGTGGCCTCCCATTTTTGTTGTGAATCACAGGGCAGTTTACACAGTTAATAGATCACTTATTTTTACAGAGAGGAGTAAGTTAGATTATATGTGATAGGGCAAGAGTGTGACCTATGGGCACTGCTCAATGGGAAGAAGCACCAAACAACTACCCCACAGATACTGTAGTAATCAACGTCATATGCAATAATCAGACCGTGAGATGTGAGGATATCAGTCATCAGTAACATCTGCATCATGTATGGATGTGTGCAGAGTGCTGTGTGCATGTATTAAATGGTGTAAAACATAACTTATACAAAAGGTTGGTTAGGGCCAGGTGGCAACCCAAGCAGGTCCTGCTTGCAGGGAGGACAGAGAGAGACTGGGCTGCAGCCAAGAGAGCTCCATATATACTGCCCTAAGCCACACCCACCACAGGTGAGTACAATTGGGCTGACGGCCTGCTCCACTCTGCCATCACAGAGGCTGCCGGCTAGCCTACAGTGAGGCAGAGGGGGCAGGGCCATCACAACTCTCAGTGGTGCACCTGCTTTTTATTTTTCATCACTGTACATTCCATATACGAAAGCTTACAAAATGGCCTTGGTGGACTGAGATGATCGGAATCCATACATTATCATCTTTGTGTTCATGCACATACAGTAGCAATAAAATGGCCAGTGAACTGTAGATAAGAAAATAGAGAAAATACACAAGAAAAACACCTACTGATATTTCCGCTTAAATTAATAATTATAGCTGTTGGGAGTTTCCCATAGTGTACTTCACATTGCCTTGCTGGTACCCGGAAAATTGAACTGTCAGATATACGAATGCAGACAATGTCCTGTAGGCTGAATTCAGATAACAACATGGAGCTTCACAGACAAAGGCCAAGTGTCAAGAGCATTCTGACTCCTGCTTTCACTGCATTCAGCAATTACATGTCCATGGATTGTGAATAAACCCTGGATCAGTAGTGTTTTGGGAATTAAATAATTCTATGCTTGTTATAAAATGCTCTTAGCATCAAAAATACGCACTTGATGTCTTTTAAGAACAGTGCAATGTAAGTCTCAGAGGTGATCATTGCTAAGCTCACTGACCTTCACTGCCAATTGCATTGCTGTAGTAGATGTTTTTGCTCTTGGCTGGCATATTTTATCCTTGTATTTCATATTCTTGTCTTCATTTTAAAGTGTTACATAAATCAGTGTACATTACCTGTCTTCTCATTAGATTTGGTGCATAATGAGCATTTCATTTACCATTATGAATAATTCATTGACAGAGAAACGTGGAGGAAATTATCTCACCAATTGGGTTCTGGATCTGACTGAGTTTCATATTTGTTATTCGTTATTGTTATTTGTTATTTTGTTGGTTTTCATCATTGACAAAGTAAAGGGAATATGAATGAAGATGTACAGTGAAGAATAGACAGCATCAATCTCCTTCAGCACCAAATCCTACATTACCTTTAACAGTATCGTATGCTATGAAACAGGTCGCCCAATTCCCTCCCAATAACCGGTTATCAATTCTATGAATACTACCTCCTTCACGTCACCTTATTGAAAGCGTTTCCCTTGCCATTTGTTTTATTACTAGCCCGCTACAGCTTGTTTTTAGTCATCATTCAACTGTAGGGTGCTGTCTGAATCTCATCTCGCTAAGGACAGGTTGCATCTTTCGTGTACAGAGCTACCAACCTGCACACATTTTGTGTACCAACCACGCAATTCTAGGCTTATAGACACCTAGAATTGCGTGGTTGGTACACAAAATGTGTGCAGGTTGGTAGCTCTGCGTGTATATTCTGTTATAATTAAGGCTATATGCTTCCACCTTACGTTATCTTCTGGATCTCAAATATTTTACTACATGTACTGTACATCAGAATGAGAGTTTATTGGTCAAGTAACTTCACACACATGTAGTGCTGTACAGAGGAAATGTACTTGGGCTCGGGTCAACCCCTCAACCCCAAAATGTTCAAATGCCTAGTTCCATCCAACTTGATTAAATTTGTTTTGCCATTTTGCAATTTCTTCAAAACACACTTTTTGTTACTACTCCCAGGTTTGGATTCATGTGGTAAACATGTATCACATACCCATGTGTAATATTCCACGATGGGCCATGGCTATAATACCCTTATTTTGGGGACAATTTTACAACAATCATGAACATATCTTCCGTTCCTCAAATTTGAATCACATACTGAGGGACTTTTAAACATCGCAGGGCCAAAGGAAATTTTACTTGGACCCATTGGGGGTGCCACAAATGTGACAAAATTAATGTCACTGATAGTTGCAGAAACAATGTTTACCAGCTTTGTCTACACAGCATCCTCGGGTGCTATAGAAGCTGTAATTCAAGATTTAAACTAAGTGTGCCACAATGCATATTAAAGTGCATTATTTATCCTTGTCATACAGTAGACAATTGAATAAAATTGAAGCTTCAAACTTTCCCTATAGTCCCGTGGTCTTTCCCACAACTGAACTGAACTGAACTGAACTGAACTGAATAAAAAGGTTCATGAGGTCAGTATGACTTATATGCAAGGATGACGATAACAATGTTAGTGAAAGAGGAATGTAAGCTTTGAGTAATCATGTTGCTTTTGTTTGAAACTGCACCTTGCCGTCTGTGTAAACAAAGGATTAATGTATACAATCTCAAAATGGAAATAAAAACTTAATCTGGAAATATGTATCATTAATGTATCATTTAGAGAGTGTGTTGGCATATTGGATAATCTATTCTACTACAAGAGAATAATGCCTCAACAGAGGAGCAATTTGACAAAATGAGAACAGTCCCGGCTGTTGTGTGCGTATGTCTATAGTAGTCAGCAGTACTTGATGACCCTGGCCTGGGGCATGCTGAACAGTAAGAGAGAAACAGTTGGTACCATAATTTAGAGGTGTGTTCTGAGTGGGGTTCTATCAGCAGGGATAATTATAGGTCCGTCTTCATTACAGCAATTCAGTGCTACCTGTATATAATTGGACCCAACAAATCGACAATGGGCCCCAGCCATTATACCACTTGAACATTATGCAATTTCTCCCTCTGGCTGAGCTTTCAATTTAGGCTACTTTAGCTGGTGCCCAAGTGCTACGTTGTAATGTACCAGGCTTTTGTAAATGTGAATGTCTAAAGATATAGCCACATATTCTTTTGCACTACATTGCTTCTTCAGGAAATGTGTATATCGGTGGAAATTCATCGCATTGGTCTCAGAAAGCAGCTACAGCGTCCATTTATCGTGTCAACTAAATTCAGTGATCACAAATGGTAAATGGTGCATTTATATAGCGCCTTTATCCAAGGCGCTTTACATAGATTGTGCATTACATTCACCCATTCACACACACATTCATACACCGATTGCGGCGGAAGCCTGCATGCACATCGGGAGCAATTTGGGGTTCAGTGTCTTGCCCAAGGACACTTCGACAGGAGGAGCCGGGATTCGAACCGCCGACCCATGGATCATTGGACTACCTGCTACCTCTTGAGCCACAGTAGCCCCACAAAAAAGTAATAAGATAAGATCAACCTAAATCTCATTTAGCTCACATGACATCAGAATAGTTTTAGCCACCGATCACATTGATTGAATCTGTATAAAACTGCCTTGTGTCTTTTCTATAGAATTAAGTTTATTAGACTAAAATGTTGGGACTGGATTCACCTGCCAACCCATACTGTTGCCATACAGCAAGGAGGTGCTACGTTTGAACCAGACTGGACCTTTCTCTGTGGCGTTTGCATGTTAAGTTCTCCTCATGTTCATATCATGTGGGTCTTCAACTGGCAGTGCTCATGAAGTCATTATACATGCAGTGCTGCTCACTGCTCCTATAGCAACATCCTGAGTGTTTCATTAACGCTGGGATGGTTCTAAAAATGTCACCAAAAGGACCTGTAAGGGTGCAGCTCAGTGGTTAGGAGGACAGGTGAAAAAGTACAAATTATCTCAAGGGGACTAATACAGATCCTTACAAAGACAACGTATGGATGTCAAGTACAATCCGTATAGACAGAGTAATAATACAAAGGACAGTAGGCTGCTACACTACTTTACAGTTGTACAGTATAGTGAACCTGCAGTTAGCCTGGCAGAGTCAGTGACGAAGTGTCCTTGAGCAAGACCCATAATTCCTCCCGATGTGCAGGTTGGTGCTTTGCTTAGTTTCCTCTGGCTCTGCCATCGGTGTATGAATGGGTGAATGTAATGCACAATCTATGTAAAGTGCTTTGGATAAAAGCGGTATATGCACCATTTACCATTTACCATTGGACGTGTGAAGTGTCAATCACAGACTGATGGCACTCACATGATAGTGACCGAGAGATTGAGAGCTGATCATTTGAAGATGATTGTTTGTGGGAAAGGACACTACTAAACTGTGTGCTGAGTGCTCAGTCACAGAGCGAAGCCCAGCTGAGCTATTTGACTTGCACTCACTGCTGGGGTTGCCGGGGGTGAAGATAGACAGGGGGCTTGGGGTATGAAATAAATTAAGGTTATCAATTTCATGTGACATTTTAAGTTCTGCCTCCATTATTAATGTTCCCAGTAGAAATATTCTGTGGGCGGGCTCTTTACATTTCTCATACCTGAGACAAGGTTTATTACAGTAGCCTATCAAGTCACTTGTAATTCCCATCGGGCTGAGAGTGCATTGTGGTTTAATGTCTGGAGAGGGGAGGTCAGAATGGACCAATGAAACTCTCAGATTTCTACCCCTAGAAAAGACCACTCTAGGTGGGTCAGATTTAGTATTTTGTAATGAACAATGTAATGATAAAAAAAATGTAGGGACAGCTCTGGGTTTCTGATTAATTATATAAACAGCAGTATGAGGTTGTTTTTCTGTATAACCTCGTTGTCTGAATTTATCAATCATTGTGCATGAGTGCTGAAATCATTTGGGTCTTTGCAGATGCGTTTAAATTTAAGCCTGCAAAGCTGACTGTAAGGTAAACTGTTCTCTGAGGAGGCTGTTACCGTCATTGGGCTTAGTGTATAAATCTGTGTATAGGACATCGTCTTTACGGATTACCCAGGTATCGAAAAAACTAAACAAATTGCTTCAGTGCTTCCACAGAAAAAGTGACTAATGTCTGAGGGTAGTGGGGCCAGGGACTCCAACATTGACCTGTATCCTTCACAAAAGAAGGGAGCTCTGAAAAATAATCTACAAAAGTAGAAATGTTAAGAGGTTAGGCTGACACTATGGAGCGTCCATGCAGGAGGATGTATAGGATTCTTATTAAACCTTAGGGATAGTGTAAAAGACTGGCATTATGGGGTTTTGTACAGATATAAATTCAAATGCTTTTTGGGTTGTTTGTCCTGAGTGAGAAAAACATGCTCACTTGGTAAATGAAAGACGACTATAATGTAGAAGTTGGTGTCATGTAGCTGTCTTGTCCTGTAGTCATGCTTATTGAGGACAGCCAAATTAAGCACTGCAGAGCGAGCGAATAATGACCGAGGAGTCGGATTGGAGATCAGGTCAGATCATATTCATACTGTTGTAAAAATGGGGCGGGATATTATGCTCTCCCTGAATTACACCATTAGAAAGGAAGTAAGACAGGCATTAGTTCTTTCACATTTGGAGTACTCAACTATATGGTTGTGTGGTCCTCTGCTGCTAAAGACAGCTAGCACAAAATAGAGCTGCAAGATTACTCTTTTAAAACCAATGTTGCAAGGATGCACCACAGTTTGGCATATGGTTAAGGCTAAATTAACATCTAGTCTTATAAAGTATTCCAGAAATGCAATTATTGATCTAAAACATAGATAGCTCCTCTTCTTGATCCCATCATCACATGAGTTATCTCCTCAACCCTGCTTGTTGGGCTAGTTCCATATAAGTGCAGACATCTTCATTGAAAATTAATAAAGATGATTTGGCATCACCAGAGATGACTGAACAGTAGCAGAAAGATGTCACATAAAAGAAAGAAAGAAAGAAAGAAAGGTCAAGCTTTCTCAAGAAGTGTAATCTTCTGAGGTGGGAATGTTTACAGGTTTCTCAATTAACGGTAGTCTGAACATCTTCGGTTCGAGGTGACTAACTAGCTGGACACAATTTTTGTTTTTTATACAGTGTATGCATGCATGCTAGCCTAAGATTTAGACTCTCACAGATGTATTTATCGATTCTGACATTTTCAATCTACGAGAGTCTCTACTTCCTCCCGGTGGCTCCCCACTGGCAGGTGAGTCAGTAGCATACAACACACTGCAATGTGTGTGGAGAGAAATCCATTGGCATGACGACTGAATTGGGGAGAAGAAGAAAAGGATACCAGACAAAACGTTAGTATAAACCTACAGGCAAAACTTTGCTCTCTGTATTTGCTAATTCATCAAATATTTCATAAAAGCAATTTACCATTTACTAATTGGCATAGCACAGTATAATGGAAAATCATCCATCCATCTATCTTCAACCACTTATCCGTAGTCGGGTCGCGGGGGCAACAGCTCCACCAGAGTGCTCCAGACTTCCCTCTCCAGAGCAACATTATTGACTTCCTCCTGGGGGATCCTGAGACGTTCCAAGGCCAGTGAGTCGATGCGTTTCCTCCAACTGCGCCTTGGTCTGCCCCGGGGTCTCCTCCCAGTGGGACGTGCGTCGAGGACCTGCCTAGGGAGACGCCCGAGAGGCATCCTAACAAGATGCCCGGACCACCTAAGCTGGCTCCTTTCCAGGCGAAGGAGCAGCGGTTCTACTCCGAGTCTCTCTCGTGTGACTGAACTTCTCACCCTATCTCTAAGGGAGATGCCAGCCACCCGTCGAAGAAAACTCATTTTGGCCGCTTGTATTCGCGACCTAATGGATCAGACCTGTCTGAAGTGAGTGGTGCAACAGCACCCCCTGTTGGTAACCCTAGACAGACAGACAGACAGACAGACAGACAGACAGACAGACAGACAGACAGACAGACAGACAGACAGACAGACAGGTTGTAGGAGTGGTTGCACCACTCAAAAACGAAGAAAAGGAGAGGAAGAAGAAGAAGGCTAAAAACGACCATAGCTGTCGATGAGGTCATCACATTTGGGCACATTTGGGCAAGTGGCTATGGCCTATAGCCCAAGGAGTGTTTTTCGTGCAAGATTTATGCTTGAGATGGGTTCAGAATCATGAAAACCACCCTAGTTTGACACATCAAATGCTACTTAAAGCATAAGGAAAATTATAAATTGTTGCCGTATACTGTCTATAGGTTGTTAATTTAGTTAACTTCGTTTCAACCCCTGAATTTACCATGATCCACAAATTATTTCATTGGCATATTATTTGGATGATCATAAAAACCTTAAACGATTACTATTGCAATTTATTTGGATTCAAACCTTATAGATTGAATGGCCCATTAATGACATACAAATTTACAGTACTATGCAAGAACATCGTATAAACGGTTAGAAATCAAAATAAGAAATATGTGTAGTAAGGGGGGTGGACTTGGACTTTGACTTGGACTTTTTACTGTGACCAGTTTCGAATTGCAGGTGCACCCGGGCTGTAAGTGATCTTTGAGAGTGGAGTGGATCACCAAGTCAGAACCACATGAAAATAATTCTCCTAACTTAATATGTCACTCTAAATGTCAACATAGTTTAATAGTTTGGATGCTCTGTTGTAAGAAAGTTGCCTCTGTAAGCAACGGGAAATGTTTCTTGTGCAGAAGTATTGATTTCACCAGCTTTCAAACCTTTCCAACAGGTCTCTTAAGACTTAAAAGATAGCATTTGGCAAGATGCAAAACACACAGAAAGCATGACTCAGGCACTAGGGACACACCAATGGCGTGATGGTGAAACTCATTATTTTGTCCCAATATTTCATTATACTATGGAGTTCCCCCACAGTAAAACTTGGCAACTTTTTTCAAGATAATAGTAACAGACGACAATATCCATGTCCGTGTTCTGATTAGAAGAATGCCAAAACGGAAGTTAGGGTCAAAAAGTGCTGAGTAACAATGAAGAAATACACGTAACAGGATAGGCTTCCTTGCATTGGAAAACAAAACACTGCCTGAGGAAGAGTGTCTTTTTTCTTCTTGTATATTTGTGATATTTATTCCACCTTTGTTTACCTCCCTTTGTTTGTTCATTTATGAACAACAGTTTTGAATGATGGAAATTGTTCATTTTTATTTTAAATGGATCCACACCAATAAAGAGACCCATTTATTCTGCGCACTCATGTTGATAAGTATTCATATGCTTAAGTAACTGTACTTTCTCTATTATAGTCTATAGTTGTATCTCCAGTTTTAGTAAAGATTTAGTAAACCGACGTCAACAACGGTCAATTTATACCCCTCAGAACTAAATGAACCCCTCTGAAGTGTACTGCATATGGTAGGCCTACTGTTAGATTGGGAGGGTACAAAGAACCACATGAAGATCCAGGTTATGGTTCAAATCCATGCATAAGCCTTGCCAGAGCCTATCTCTTGATTCTGTAGCGTGAGCAGGCAGCTTAATGTGTACACCCCCTGGACATGACGCTACTATGTCGCAGGGATTTACCCTCAATCCAATGCTGAGTGTCAAGCAGGGAGGCATTCATTTGGGTCCCATTTTTACAGTCTTTGGAAGGCTATGACCCAGCCGGAGATCGAACCCCGACCTCCCAGTCTGGCGGACATGCACTCAAACCACAAGGCCACTGAGCTGGTCCATACGGTATATGGTCAAAATGTCCTAGAGCAGAGGTTCTCAAACATTTTTGGCTCAGGTCACCTCTGTGGAAAGATCTTTTCAACCACGGCACCCCTGAATTACATTGCTACTAACCACTCAGGTCAGTTTTACTAAACATAGAGTGTCTAAGTGGTGAAACTGAAGTGATATTGATGAATTCCAAATATTATTATTATTATTAATTAATTAAAGTATTCTCAGGCACCCTCTAAGGCACCCTAGGGTGTCACGGCACCCACTTTGAGGAGTCCTGTCCTAGAGGCACCCACCACCTGTGTCCTCCTGTGGGTTAGTGTCACTCAAAACTTCACACCTGGAACTGGAACCAAATAATTTATATTATTATCCCTATAATAAAACTAAATCTGAGGTGTGTGCGTGTGTGTATATGTGTGTGCTGTGATAGGAGAAGGATATCAAATGGAACACAACCACCCTAAAGACTAATCATTGTGTATATTCCTGCACTATACATGCATTGAGTGACCTTGGTACATAGAATTTGATCTATTGAAGATTCTGACCTTCAAATGTACATCATTTTTGTTTTGATTGTATTGCTGTATTGTTGTATTGTTCTTTCTGCTTTGGCAATGTAAACGTATGTTTTCTCATGCCAATAAAGCCCTTTGAATTGAAATTCTGTGCTGCAGCTACCACATTGTGTTGTGAACGATTAGCTGCTAAAATAGGGAATAATTGTTTAAATCATGACGATTCCCTAGCATTGTCGATTGGAGAATTAATTTAATTAATTGATATAACATTTCAGTTATAGGCTATTTCCTGCAACTCTAAAGAAAGCTTGCCTTGGCACATCAAGTTGCTTTTTTCATTTTTGTCAATAACTTTAGGACAATAGCCTATATACGTAGTTCGGTAGTTGTGATTCACAACTTGTGAATAAATGCGAACGATGTTGCTTTGATGACGCAACGCCGCGGTTGTGATGCTGAAGAGGGGATGAGATATGTGAGCGGGGGCATGTAGGAAGATGAGGAGGGGTGATGGGGTGAGAGATAGACAGGACGAAAAGGTGGTCTGGAGGGACGTGAGTCATTTGGCACGTTCCAAGAGAGTTGAAGCACCTGAAGACCTGTATTTATATCGAGGGCTTTGATGGCTCTTTTGGATGAACGCACTTTATGCTTGATCTTGATATTATAGTCTCACGGCAGGGAGCAGATTGTCACTGTCGCAAGTGAGGCTATCCAACCGCACTGGCTGCATTCATTTGAGACGGACACATCAAAGTTATTATGGTGAGTAAAGTAAAATCTCTTTTTATGCTTTTAATGGTTGGCCGTTTCCACCCATCACTTTAAATCGATAACATAAAAGTTGTTTCGTTTTTGTTGTGTAAATAGACACTCCATAAAACATTCAGATAGGCTATAGTCATAATTCCGCCACATTCGTATATTATTGCTTATATAAAACGCAAGTCCAGTCGAGAGCGTTTCACTTGTTTATGCCTCAGGCAGCGTAAAAATAAACCCTGAAAGAAATCTCTAATTGTAGGCTGCTATTCTATAGCCGCACGCATATTTGTAAAGTAGACTAATCTCTTAATCTGCCCGTGATATGTGACTGAATCTAACAGGGTCCCATAATCCATATGGTTCTAATCTAGACTATATTGCTGTGCTGTTTTCCTTGTATATGATTGAGTAGTCTAGCAGAGTTTGAAGTGAAGTGATGTGCATTTTCATGCAGCCAAAACGAGTGAAAAGCCCTGACAATGTCAGGCTAATTGGTAGCCTATAAAGTGGAGTCTTAAGTGTCCACTGTTCTAGTCTACTATTATTAACCTAGTCTCTGCATTTACTCTACTGAAGAATGCATTCTTGCCTTTGAACATCTGCATTTTCAGGAGTGGACATTTTTGATCATGGCCATAGGGCTAAGCCTGCATGGGACCGAGGCTAACCTACAGTAACCCTAACCCAGGGTACTGATTGGGTGTACTGCTGTGAACAGTATAGGTCTACTGTTATTGACTCATTCTTTGTTAGGTTTTATTATTACATTATTGATTAATCCGCATCTGTGAGCAGTGGTTAAAACTATCTGGCATTGGGTGATTGCCAGATAGTGATGATCATGTTCCCAAAAAGGCTGCATGCCCACCCCTGACTTATATTGTTTTACAGTTAGAGTGGTTGCTGTAGTTGTGGGCACCTCAATGTTACAGCATGTTGTTTTTTTTCCAAAATGTAAAGAAATTAAGAATTTAGAAAATGGCCTTAAGTAATGTAAAGTAGGCTATTATACGCTACATCAATTCAAGTCACTTTACAGGTCCTGAACTAGGTCTACTTATCAGTATCAAAATTCCAAATGTCCCACCACATAATGTGATGAGCTCTTTGGTAATCATAGTAATAAGTGACACAAATAAATAACACAGAGGAACAAAAATTTTAATATATAAGAATAGTGTCTGACTTCTGACTGTCACACAGAGTGAGTCACTTAAGTTGAGAGCTCTATGTTTGATATTATCACAGCTGAACACTGTACAAGTTAAGTTGTGTTCCTTACAGCAGGCTGTGCAGGTGTTTATGATGGCTTTATGACAGGAGTGCACGCTGAGTGTATGCTGAGAGCGGGCTACCAGGAGGCCAGCGTGAACAGCTGTTCTGTGTGGGTCATATGGATTTTTTTGGGCACCCAGTGAAAAGGTCCACCTGGTTAATATTATCAGAAGAAATTATATAATAATAACAATAATAATAATAATGCCCTCCCCTACATGTGATAGATGTGGTATTGCAGAGGCTTCTCTGTCACATCAATTATGGCAGTGTCCAGTAATAACCAATTTATGGGGAAATATATGTAATTGGTTCTCCAGAGTCCAGACAACTGGAAAGGGATATTCGGCCAGATTGCTGTTTAGCAATATGTGGTTGCTTTAATGAGACAAGGGCCCTTCCTTTCCACCAAAAACAGATGTTTAAGGCAGGTATGGTCACTGCCAAAAACGATTATGCTGATAAACTGGACGTCTCCAACTTCTCCATGTTTCAAGAGGTGGCTCAATGAGATGCTCTCCATTGCTAAGCTGGAACAAATCCGTCACGATGGACAGAATACACACATATAGTGATCACCCAAAAAGTTATGTTCCAAAAAACGTGGATGCCATTCCTGGCAGGGCTTGATAGTTGAGTACATGTTCTGTATATCTGGCTGCTATGCTATGGTGCAACCGTGCATCTTTCACTAATGGACTCATAACTATCCCTGCTTTCTGATGGTCATCGATCCCACCCATGTGTCCCTTTTTGTGTGTCCTTTGTATGTATTGTTATGTAAATCTTTTGTCATCCGATGTATATTGTTGTGTCTCGTATTTGACAAATAAGAGGGTGAAATCGAATCACAAAGCAAAATGGTCGGGCCTAAAGTCAAAGTATGATCTGTCCTCAGCTAATCACAGTGGATTAATTTACCTCAAGCCTTGAATTCATGGATTTTTTTACCAGCTTGCTTGCAGAGCTGGTCTTTTCACTCACTGCAACTATAGTAATCTATTGTCATTATGGCTGTCCTTTAAGCAAATGGAGAGCCCACAATACTTTCTCATACTCTGAATGGCGGTCAGGGCTGGATTTACCCTCCCATGGGCTAGACAAAATTTCAGGCTTCGCCGCGTGACCGGAAAAAAGTTGGGGTATTTTGTATTAATTTCTCTGTCATTTTGGGGTACCCAGCCCCACCAAAAGAGAAAGGCAGGCAGACAGACAGACAGAAAGACTAGTCGCTGAATGAATGCAGCCACTAGTAGCCATAGTGCACTAAAGCAGTTTTACAGTAAAAATATATCACAATGTGCTTCACAGTAGGAATAAAGAAAGAGTAAAGCCACTAATAGTGCACTAATGCAGTTGCCAGTTTTACAGCAAAATATTGGGGGTATTTCGTTCTAATTTTGGTGTAATTTTGGGGTACCCAGCCCCCCAAAAGAGAGAGAGAGGGGGGAGAGAGACAGACAGACAGACACACACTATAGTCACACATGCACAGCGACATTGGCAGGATTTAGGGCTTTCCACAGCTACCCCACAACACAGCGTCACTGTTTGCAGTGCAGACAGCAGAGCAGAAGCTCTCAATGTTTTAACCATAATAATACAATAACTAAATAAATATCTATATAATATATTAATATATAATATATTTTTAAAAACCCTAGCCCAATGGTAAGTCCGGCCCTGATGGCGGTGTTGCTGTGTACACGTCATCACTAATCCTAACCACACACGAAGCCACATAGTCGGATTAATGGGGTGTCAGAATTATACATATTTTTCTTTTTGATTAGTACTTGCTCATATGATGTTTTTGCATAGTATTGCACATTTGTCTGTCACAAAATGTTTCAATGAATTGAATACACAGGACCCCAATGGAAACAAGCCATATAGTGCTTTCTGGGGTTTAATCCTTTTAGCATTGTATTGTCTGTACATGGTTTGTTTTTTGCCTTGAAAACAATGAAAGCAAGGCAGAATGGGAAAACATTAGGACTCATAGAAAAGGGGGGTTAGGAATGTGACAAGAACAAAACAAGAAATTACATAGTCACATTATACCAGCTTGCGGCAACAAGCTGGTATAATGTGACTATGTAATTTCTTGTTTTGTTCTTGTCACATTCCTAAGCCAATAATTTGATAACCAGGTCAACAGGAGACTCCTACTCAAAAGAGTAGACTCAAAGAGCCTCAGTAGGATACTTCCTATACTCTTTGAGTCTCCTACCGAAGACTCCACTGGTCATTCAATTATTGGCAAATTATTAGCTTAGGAATTGTTGACCAGGTCATCAGTCAACAGGATACTCAGTAGGAGACTCTTTCAGTGTCCTACTCAAAAGAGTACACTCAAAGAGTCACTCAGTAGGAGACTTCCTTTACTCCTTACCAGCGACAAAACCTAAGAAAATCTCCATGAATTCAAGGCTTTGGGGGGTGTTTAATTGATAGAAGTTAAAGGTATGGTAAGTGATTTTCTTTGGTTAAAATAATAATTAAAAAGCACTATATTGTGATAGTACTAATTGCTATAGACTAGAGTGTTTGTTCAGTTACTAGGAGTCTCAATGTCTCTCCAACTTTTTATTAAACAGAAAATGCATTTTCAGGTCGGGATACCAATTTTATCCAATCAGGATAGAGAACGCAGTCAGGATACAGTTGAAATTGTAAGTGATGACACAAAGAAATGAGCTGACAAAATTGGAACTGGAACACTATAAACATTAAGCTGATAAATGGCTACCCTCTCCTGATTGGCTGAAATGTTGTCACCTACCTGAAAATATATTTTCTGTTTATTAAAGAGCTGGAGAGAGAGGGAGACTCACTTTACTGAACAAACACACTATAGCAATGATTACTATCAGAATATATCTTTTTGTTTTAACCAAACTCTACCTTACCTTTATGTCATTTTGGGGGAAAACCGTGTTTCCCAGGTGCCATCTCTCTACCCATTCAGCTATGGCCTAACTAAAGAAGAGTTAGATAAGATAATCCTTTGCTAATCCCACAGTGGGGTTACTGCAGCAAAGGGGATAGGTCAAAAACAAGGAGCATCAGAATAAACCGATGCTGTCAGGCAGAAACCTTGTATCTCTCATGCATGGCTTTTGAAAATTACGTCATATGGTAGTCAAGTCTATGGACGTTTGTTTACAGCACTTATATTGTTAATCGAATCGCAGCCCACAATTATTGATGACGTGAGACGTCAGTTGGCCGATATAAATACAGTATTGGGCGCCCCTCATTTCACACAAGTGTGATTTTTATATATATTCCACAAATATTAACGCCCATATATTGCAGATTTAAACACATACTGTATGACAGTGTCACGCAAAAATGTGAGCTTGTTATTTTCACTATTTCTAAAAGGTTTTGAAATTTTCTGAAATTATTTTCTTATAAAATGAAATACCAGACAGTGACAAAATAGTGAAGACACGGGAGGGTGTGCAGGACTACGTCGTGTTTTGTACTGGTATCAACATTATACAAACATACAAAAACACGAACGCATGCACAGAGAAACATGCACATACACACCCGCAGGTCCCGCACATGCACAGCACGAGAGAACTATTTTACTTATCAGTTACAATCTGTTGAACCATTTAATCATGGTGCTCTAGATGTAGGTTGTATTATTCGTTGACAGCTCTCACTCATCACTTCACATTTCTCACAGGGCTTTTTGGCTCTATGCAGACCCTGTCACTGGCATGATACAGTAGGCTACATGCATTCATCATTTAAACACATCATCCCATCATGTAATTATGTAACAGTTAGGCAGTTATGTAACAGTTAGGCAACCTTTGGCACCGGTACCAACATTGGCACAAAGGAGGGTCACTGGCACACTGCAGGCATATGTGTGAGAGACAGGATTTCTGTTTAAAAAAAAAAAAAAAAAAAAAAAAAAAAAAAAAAGTCCCTCACATTTGTATTTAAATGACATCCTGCACATAATTCTCCATTCATTAAAACCTGAACTCTGACCGGGGAGGGAGTCTGGCCCAGTCTGGGAGACAGGTGGGTTATTGCTCCGAGTCTAATGATCCAATGTGAAAGGAAATATTTAAAAGGAACTTGGGGAAAAGGTAATATTCATGACAATCAAAATATGTTGGAACTTTTTATGTGGTACAATTAAAATTTATGTTGACATGGCACACTGACTATCTAGAAAATAAAAACATGGCACTTAATTTAAAAAAGGTTGGAGACTGACTCTAAGAAACTGAGGTCAGTACTACGATTATGATAACTGGCAGTAAAGCTCAGAGCACAGAGTTATTTAATGATTCAGAACTCTATATAACTATTGTGAGGAGTGCCCACTCTCTTGCCATCTCCCTTTCTCCCTCGATTGTATTTTATGTTGTCTGTCAGACAGACAGACAAACAGACAGACAGACAGACAGACAGACAGACAGACAGACAAAGCAGCTTATGAAAATCTTTCAAACAGTTGGTGTGGTCTCACTACTTGTATTGCTTTAATGTAATAATCCATTCTACATTAGTTAAGTAATGTCATGACAAATGTCAGTAATCTGCATGGACAAAATTACTTTGCATCTGTCAAACAGCGGAACTTTGCATTGGACTAAGACAGTGTGTGGACCCCAAAGGTTCTGTTGTGAGGGGTGAGAGATCATCAATATATTTTTTTTAAAGGGGGAAAAAAGAATCATTCTAAATTTGAAAATATCTTTCAAAATCTGTGAAGAAAAAACACATGATGCCATGTGTTGTGAGCTTGTAAATCAGCTATTTTGGAATACCATGCTACATTAAAGAAATGTCATACTACAATGCCGTCCAAATCAATGAATGTGTTGTTCAATGTAAAAAACAATATAAAAATGCCATGGTACTGTCGCCTAATGAAAAAAACATGAAAAAAGGCCATGCTACACTATGTCATCCAATGTAAAATCCATGAAAAAAAATCCATGCTAGTTGTAGTGATTAATAGTGGTAATTTAATGATTAATTATCATTAACTGAATATGAATGACATTATATCACCAGTTAATACAGATCAGTCTCAGAAACTCATGCAGGCAAGGTCATAGCTCATCCAGCAACATTCCGTATTCTAGACAAGGGGTCTAGGAAACTCTGTATGCGTGCATATCAGTATATATGTGCATAGTTTGCGTACACGTGTGTGTGTGCACAGGGCACACAGTTGGGGGGGGTAAACGGAGCCGTTTGGGGCATTTGACCTCTGGGGTCAACTATTGGCCGCTCTTCTTCAAGCAGAAAGAGGCCATTTTGTATCAAAGAATGCTTTGACTTTGATCATAATGGAATATTCAATTGATAAACCCCCCCCTTAGTTATTACATAGTACACTTTGTCGTGGTTAAACTGATTGTGATGGTACAGCATGTTAACCCCTTCAAGGACCGATGGTGGTCCCCAGACCCCACTTTGTGAATCACTGGTAGGGATGTTCCGATCACGTTTTTTTGTGCGTGATAAAAAAAACGTGATTTTGAGCAACTGCCGATACAGATTTTCCCCGATCCAATAATTATATTTTATAGAACACGTTTATGCCATATCACAATAGTACAATATCCCAAATCACAGACAATTTCCAGTCTAATATCATGATATGGATATAATATTGATACTAGGGATGTCCGGATCATGTTTTTTGGCTCCCGATCCGATTCCAATCATTTGAAAATGACGTGATTGGCCCCGATTTCTGACCACCCGATCCGATCAGGACAACCCTAATCACTGGACTAAGATATTGTTTCTAAGTCAAAGGGCAGACATGAGAAAATACACTGACAGGAATGCCATGCATCACAGTGAGAGTGGAATGTGGTTGGAATAAGCAGTGTTAAAGGCCCAGTGCATGTTGTGCTTGTTCACATCAAACAAATCCCGCCTCCACTGATGGCCACACAGTAGGTTGACAGGAAACGGGGAGAGAGACGGGGGAGACACGCAACAAACGTCGTCGAACCTGCGACACGCTGTCAGGCTGGACCACCAGCCCAGGTGTCCGGACCGCTAGGCTGGCCCGAGCCTATTTTCCTCTTTACCCTCCTTTATCCAGCTTTTGGTGTGTGTGCACAAATTCTGTCTTACACAAACATTAAATTCCCATTGACAATGACAATTTGACGTCATAGTGTCTGAGCAAATAGACATAGTAAGTGTCTATTTTACGTCATGATGATGATGTTTTTAGATAAACAGATTGTGACCATTGAAAGTACAAAAAAGTACATTCTGGGTCAAATTCAAAGGAAAGACAAAGTTTGGGCAAGTGTTGCTGCTTTTCATTTGGATATCTTATGCATAGTCCATCACACGATGGTATCGCTGGTCAGAGTAGAAATTAGGCTTGACACCTGAATAAACAGATGTTAGGATCTCTCAGCGTGTGTTGTTTTGAACTCTCACACTGTGTGCAGATAGGCCCCAGAGTAATTGCCATTCATAGAATTCAAAATGCCTGCAATGTTATTTATCCTTTAACTTGAGCCGAAACAAAGAAGGTGGTGGGAAGTAAAGTAATACATAGAGGGTATGCGCATGCATAAAGTGAGTGGCAAAGTGAGTTTAACGTCGTTTAATGTAATCAGATAGGACTTCTGTTTGGATGAATGGGCATTGGGCTGTCAAAGCCAGAAATTAGTTTTTTGCCACTCAGTAGGCATTCAATTTTTCCCACTCAGTAGGCACATTGTGCACAGATGAGGATCGATTGGCACAGATGAGGATCGAGGCCATAGTCACATTGATTAGACTGAGGCGGATCTGACACACACCATGCATGTTGTCTGCAGCGTGGTGCCTGATCTATGCTGCGTTCACACTGGCACATTCAAAAGATACAAAGATACAAAGCTACACAGCGTATTTGTAGCGTTGTATCTTTGTAGCTGAAGTTGAAACCAGCTCAATGTTTTTATAGCTGTTGGAGCTTTTGCAGCAGCTACAAACGTCAGATGTATCTTTGTATCTTCATGTCGCTGGCTTCCATTGAAAATGAATGGTAGACTGTATCTTTACATCTGCCCGTATGTGTGAACGCAGCATTACACTTGTGGGTGTGAGTTTGTGGATCAGCTATGAGCTATGTTTGGTGTGCGACACCCACACTCAGTATAAATCGATTCTGACAAGGTGGAGCCAGATGACGGATTACAGAGTGAGAAGAACAAAATAAATAGGGACAACAATATAGGGAACCAATAACTAGATGGAAAACTCAAGACAATTGTTTGGATTTTTCTGTTTTGGTCTCCATTTGTTGACAGGGGCTCATAAATTCTTCTCTTCTTTTCTCTTTTCAAAGGCACCTTCTTGCTGTCACCGTCGGCGTCACCGTCTTTGTGCATAGCACCGTGCAAGATGAACCCATCTCGACATTCAGCAGACGGCGCATGAGGCTTTTTCTACTGTTGTTTGCCAACAGTAGAAAGTTTTAATCTTTTTGGACTGAATGGACTTTTAATCTTGAATGGACTGGATAATAATGTCCTTTGTCCTAAACTAATTGGATCAAAATCCATGTTCACATGTGATTACACTTGGCAATTCCACCTTCAACATTCAATGTAATGCTTTGTTTTAAAGGAAGATGTGGAATAGGACGCCCAGTTTGGGCCCTGACTTAACACTAAAGTGTTTATTTTGTATTTTTATTTTAAATAATGGTCACATACAGTTATTTTCCCCTTGGTATAATACTACTACTAATAATAATAATACTCCAGTTCCAAGAGAGTTTTTCCTCCAGGTGCATACTGCATACTAACCTGTCATTTAAACCTCAGTGACATTTTCATGATGGATCTGAGGCTAACTTAATAGGCTTGCCCTACACGCATTATGTATTTCCCATGCATCCTGTTTTCTTTTTCTTCATACATTCCAGATGTAACAGCTCATTAGACAGAGGCATCATCAGTCAAGCCATGTTTTGACAGGACAGACTTAATGTGATCATTATTCTAATGGATTTTGGAGTGCGCTAATGTCCTTGTTGAACTTTAAAAAGGTGCAGGTCTCACATAACGCCTGTTTTCGGAGCAAATGCTTCCTTTGTTTGAAAACATGACCCCCGACCTCCTGTCTCAGAATTGCTCCAACTGTAGCCAGGGGTTGGTCGCGGAACTCAATGTGGTTAAGGCTGTATCGCTGGGTGTAGTGCTGGGCGTCTTCATCTTGTTTGGAGTTGTGGGGAACATCCTGGTCATCCTCTCGGTGGCATGCCACAGACAACTCCGTACGGTCACAAATTTTTTCATCGTCAATCTGGCGGTGGCAGACCTGCTCCTGAGCTCCATTGTGCTGCCCTTCTCCGCTACATTCGAGATCCTGGATCGGTGGGTGTTTGGACGTCCATTTTGCAACTTGTGGCTAGCCGTGGACGTGCTGTGCTGCACGGCCTCCATCATGAGCCTGTGTGCCATCTCCATAGATCGCTACATCGGCGTCAGCTACCCGCTGCGCTATCCCACCATAGTGACGGAGCGCAGGGCGCTGCTGGCAGTGGTGGCGCTGTGGGTGCTGTCAGTCGTCATATCCATCGGCCCCTTGTTTGGCTGGAAGAAGCCGGGGCCCGAGGACGAGTCCGTCTGTATGGTCAACGAGGAGCCCGGCTATGCCATCTTCTCTGCCATGGGCTCCTTCTACCTGCCTCTGACCATCATCCTGGTCATGTACTGTCGGGTCTATGTGGTAGCTCACAAGGAGAGCCGGGGTCTCAAGGAAGGTCTGAAGATAGAGAAGGCTGACTCAGAGTGTGTGACGTTAAGGATCCACCGGGGCAACACTGCCATGTCTGAGGACGAGGCCCTGCGCAGCCGCTCACACTTTGCCCTGCGCCTGCTCAAGTTCTCACGAGAAATGAAAGCCGCCAAGACCTTGGGTATCGTGGTGGGATGCTTTGTGCTGTGCTGGCTGCCCTTCTTCCTGGTGCTGCCGATTAGTGAGTATTTACATCAACATCTTCTTGTACTGTTGAATCCTCATTGTTCCAGGAATGCTTGTCTGTGCATCTGTCTGCCTCTGTGTGTCTATCTCAGTTTTATACGGAAATATGGAGATGATGTCACAGTAGTCAAGTCAAGTCAAATTTTATTATAGCCCATGGAGAGCAAATGTGTCGCTTTTCCACTTTGGCCATCTAGACTCATTGGCAAAACATTAAGCAGCATCGAGCATTGGAGTTTGGAAGGGCTCGTTGGAAAGCACCCATACGGCATACGGTCCTGCTTACCACCTGCTTCTAAATTGCACTTAATAATGCAGGAGGCGGCCCAGGCGGTGGCGTAACCGTCTGGGCACCCGACTGGTAATCCAGTCGCAGTGTGCCGCGGGTTCGACTCCCGAGCCCGACACGGCCTTTACTGCATGTCTTCCCCCATCTCTCTCCCGTTTCCTGTCAGCCTACTGTCTGTCCCTTCAAAAAAACGAATAAAAGGCGTAAGCCGCAAAAAAAAAAATAATAATAATAATAATAATAATAATGCAGGAGGCAGCAGGACATTGTGCAATTGAAAACAAGCACTTCGAAACTCTGACACAAAAATAATCACCTGCATGGAATTTTAGGACAGAAAGTAGCTTGTCACGTTGGATTTCTATTAGGGATGTCCCGATACACTTTTTTCGTTCCCGATCCGATCCTGATTCCACAATTTCTGTGTTAGCCAAATACTGATACCAGTGTTGTGATCTCGTGTTGTGTTTATAGCAGCCTCCTCACTCATATGTGCACTTGCAGTTTGGGCAACTCGAAAACAAACTCCCCTCCACCCCTGTTTCGGATCGGTGGTTAGACTGGCATTTTCGCCGATACCGATATGAACTGATATGACAAATAAGGGTTATATATAATAACCGATATATTATATATATAATAATAACCGATACTTTTCCGATACCGATACAGTATCGGGAGTCGGGACATCTCTAATTTCTATGAAACAAAAACATTGCAGATAGAGGATAATTCAATACAGCTACAATGTTGGTGAGTTTAACATTGTTTAAAACAATCAAATAGGACTTTTCTGTTTGGATGTATGGGCTGTCAAGGCCATGAAGTTGTTTCAGTAAGCATTTCCGCATAACTTCTGGGTACAATGATGTCACGCGCATAGCCTCTATATCAGTGGTTCCCAGAAATGTTATATTCGTCCAGGACCCAAACTAGTGAAAATAGCAGATCTACAAGCTCACAACGTGACACGAAGCGACTTGTAGATCTTAAATATTTGTTAAAATTTACGATTTTCATTTCTTCATGAAATTACTGGGAAAAAAATCAATTTCGTTTTTAAAGTTTTGCTTTTTTGGGAATGTTTTGAAAATAATAATAATTAAAAAACAAATGTAAGAAGGAGACCCATAACAATGTGTGCACGACCCACAAATGGGTCCTCACCCAGTGTTTGGGAAACACAGTAGCCTACTGATGTCAAGTATTCTGCCACCAGATACTGCTCTAGTCTAATGACTAGAGTTAAATTAACACTCCAGATTTGATTTTGTAGGATTTTGTCTTAGGATATACAATGTATAATATTTAAATAATATATGCATAGCCAGTAATTATTCTGGGCAAATTGCCCAGACAATTTAGCCACCCCACCCCCAAGGAAAATCAAAATAAAATATGTATACTTGGTTAGTAAGTAAGACAGGCTGCTTAAATTGGGCTTCAATTTACTCCAGCATAATCAACATTTTTGTTTATTAAAAGGTCAGAAATAACATGAAATGCTACCCTGGAATCCAGTGAATGGGATCTAGATTCTAGGCTAAGAAGAATGTATAGATTGATGTCATACAAGGTAACACAGACTCATTGCAATTACTGTCACGACACAGACTGGATGATGATACTGTCGTGCGTAGTCATTCCCCAAAGACACATTCCGTGCCAGGAAACAGTGCCCAACAGCAATAGGAGGTAGATGTCTACAGGTAGCACTACTGAGTGACTAAATCAAATGTATTTTATTTTTAGAATTCTGATATCATCATTTTACCTGCCATTAATATACAGCAACAAGGATTAGGGTGTGCTAGATTATTTGCTTTAACAAAAGTGTGTGTGTGTGTGTGTGTGTGTGTGTGTGTGTGTGTGTGTGTGTGTGTGTGTGTAAATGGTATAGATCTAGAAGCTCACGTGTGTTGTGAGCTTGTAGATTTGGTTATTTTAACCATTCGTTGTACTACGAAGTATATAGGACGTATGTGCTTAAGCTCCATAACCTTTAAGTTAATTGAGTATTTCATAAAGTGGGAACATGTCCATGCGTTACGGCTTTTCAGAATGTAGTCTCATGTCTACTCTACACAGTACATTCATTCATTCATTATAGAAATGATTGATTCTCGCACTGCCGGACTGTGCTCATGAATATATGTGTGATAATGTTAATTGAATTACTTCGCAAGGAGTTCATAGAGAGGTTAGTGCAATTCAGATGAGCCCAGCTGTGCCTTAAGCCAGACTTGTACTTTGTCGTATGATATGGTGCCACACTCTGAAAATAGCAGGTCTACAAGCTCACTATTCAGTATTAATGACCATTCTGGGTAGCTGCCATTAATACAACTCCCCCTTAGATAGCATTTCTGTTGGCTTAGATAGCATTTGACACAGACTTATAGCATGTTATGTAGACAGCACTATAATTGTATTGTATATAGTCATAGCACGCCATAGTACATATGTATAGCATAGTAGTAAATATGTATAGTTTATATGTATAGTGTATGTATAGTTTCATTATATAGATATTCCACTGTTACTTTCTTAGCTTACGCATGTTTCATGATAAATGCTTTTATGTGATGTATTCCCATGCTTTTGTTCTTGCTTAAATGTAAGTCGCTCTGGATTAAGAGCGTCTGCTAAATGCCTAAATTGTAAATTATTGTAAATTATAAATTGTAACTCTATTAGGTCATATCTCTCAGAGCATCTGATCTTTCTCTGTCAGCAAAAGTCAGCAGTAGACAACACTGTAGAAAATGAGCACATTGCTCATTGCTCAGTAAAGTACACCAACACTTATACTGTAATGTATATCCATACTTGAATACAAAGGCAAGGGGTCCGCTGAAAATGCTAGATTCCATGCACTCCCTTTCACTTAGCTGCTTATGTTATCAATGTGACATCACTAGAATAGAGGGTATGCGTGTGACATCATCATAAAATGCGATCAGATAGAAGTAACGGCATTAGTCACTTTATGCATGCGCAATTGCGCATACCCTCTATTGTAGATGAAGTCATCACTTCACTTTTATGGCTTATTAAATTTCTTCCCTGTCAAGGACAGAAGCCAGTGTGCCAGCTATGCACTCTCTTTATGCATGAAGGGAATGTGAGAAAGGAATACGAATCACATACATTTTTCTTTTAGCTCTTTAGAGTTCTCACAATTCCCTCAGGAATCACATTAGATAATCCAATGTACATAAGGCAATGGGAACTACTTTTCACATCCCTCCTATAGTTACACATACAGTCCCTTCACACCCGGGAATGCCCTATTCACTGTGTACACTCATGTTGATAAGAGTAAATATAGCGAGTAGAGTTTAAGTAAGGGCTTTTCATGTGAATACCAAACGACTCGCCCCTTTACCAACTCGCCCCGCGAAATGTTTTAATGTAGTTAACAGTTAATTTAGTATTTCCCTCCCTCTCTGAAATCTGAAATTATCTTGTATACAGATTTATTTGATTGTATAGTAGTCGATCTCTATACTCTTCTAGCAGTTAATTTCGTTTTATTAAACACATTTCTTCCATGTAGCCCATGTTTTGTAATGGCATCATGCTATTATGCCCGTGGATATACAGAGTGAACTTAACAATGATAAATTAATATGATAATACCTTTTATGGGGTCATGTATCCTTTAGCCCCTTTTGGAACCCTCGGTTAAGCTCTTTCATCGCTTCCCCGTAGGGTCCCTGATCAGTTCGTAAGCACTCAAGCGCTCCGTTCACGCCGCTCTGCGCTCCGCTTGAGTGGTGGCGAGATGTTTCAAAGATGCATAAAGCGGATATAGGAGACAACGGAAACATGGGAGAAATCGCATTAAGCCCCGATGCCGTTAAGTATTTTTAATTAACTTTTTTTTTACAGTTTTGGCTGCTCTGAAATTCTCTCTTCTTCCCTTCCGTATGTACAGCTGCATCCTATTGAGTGCTAACGAACTTATCAGGGACCCTACTAGCCCTCCAAGCAGAACCCAATGGTACTGAAGTTTCTGAATTTTTTTAGACCCAGACCATGGAGTCCTGTTCCAGCAGTATCCTGCCACCTGGTACGCGGACATACATAAAACATAAACAACGTGGATAACGCCTGTCTGCGCTCTTTGACGACTTTTTTTCGTGTGAGGGCTTCTGAATCTGTGAAGTACCATACATGCCGCTGCGAATATCTCCTGTGGCGCGGAAGCCGTTAAGTATTTTGTTTGACCGATTTGGTCGCTTTGATTCTTCTCTTCCTTCCTTGTTTATTGACACCTCATTGTACCGCCTATCTGGCTAGCTAGTGGCGCTATAGCTATGACAGAGCAGATCAGAGGCAGGGACGTAGCCGGCACAAGCCAACCGCACACCGGGAGGCGGTACAATAAACGGTAAACAAACAAGAAGAAATAAAGAGACCAAATCGGTCAAACAAAGATTAAAAATACTTAACGGCTTCCGCACCACAGGAGATATTCGCAGCGGTTTGTATAGGTACTTATAGTTCACGAATTCAGAATAACTCAAACAAAAAAAGGCCGTCAAACGCCGCAGATACGATGTTACGGAGCATATTTATGTCCGCGTTCCAAAATTCCCATACGAAAATATAGTTATGAACAGCGACCCTACAATAAAGCGACATCCAAATTTCAGAAAAGCTTTATGGAGGGTTCCGAGAGGGGCTAGGACCCTACAGGGAAGCGATGAAAAGATGAAAACCGAGGGTGCCAAAAGGGGCTATGTATCCTTAGTCCTTACCACAGTGGTGGCCTCCCTTTCAATGAACTAAGGTCTTAATACAAAGTTATTTACCGTACTTTCACAGTTTAAGTCTTAGACCACCAAGCAGTGTTTCAGTTTGGAAATATTGCACTTCTCAATGTACATCCTCATTAAGAAAGACATTGAAGTAATACACACATTTTAACACCTCATTTCTGCATGGTGGCAGCAGCAGCAGCAATAAACAATAATGTATGTCTTACCTATATTTGGGAGAAAGTGCCTTTTCCCTTTCCCTATCCAACCGGGCATTAGTTTATTAAATGTGTTTGCAACAGCTCAAATGTAAACAGAGGTGTCACACAGTAGGCTAGCTGTTACATAGGTTCCTACTTCCTAGTTCCTACCCATATTACTCAAAACAAACACCTATTTCTTTTGCGGCTTACACCTTTTATTGTTTTTTTGAAGGGACAGACAGTAGGCTGACAGGAAACGGGAGAGAGATGGGGGGATGACATGCAGTAAATGCCGTGTCGGGCTCGGGAGTCGAACCCGCGGCACACTGCGACTGGATTACCAGTCGGGTGCCCAGACGGTTACGCCACCGCCTGGGCCAAACACCTATTTCAACATCCATTTTATTCCCCAAACTTAACATACATTGTTTTAATAGATACGTATCTTTGTGTGTGTGTGTGTATATATATATATATATATATATATATATATATATATATATATATATATATATATATATATATATATATATATATATATATATATATATATATATATATATAAACTAAAACAAAACACCACCACCAAGTGCTGCAGTGCCATCAGCACCCCACTATCAACATCCCACTAAAGTAAGACAACGTTTTAACAAAAGAACATTTGGTTCGGTGAGAGGACGGATGAATAGAGTCTGCACTGCCGAAGCTGACTGAACATTCTAGTCAAAGTGAGGGTTTTTTGTAGCGAGCAGCTAGGGTCCACGGCCAATCATCGGCCAGGGCATTAGTGGAGCCACCAAATCATCAATAGGGACCAATTCCCCCCACAGACTGTCAATTTGCCACAGTTTACAGACAATGTGGTAATGAGCTCTCCAGTCTCTCTCCACCTCCCAACCTTGCAGAAGCAGGAATACAGAATACTGGTAATGCAAAAATAAATACAAATACTAATCTAAATATAAAATTATACAAATATACAAAATAAATATGTCTGGCCATAACAGTGATGTTTGAATTAGAACATGATGGAATGGGCAATGACTTATTTTTTGCTGATGCTCTTTTCCGTTGAATGCACCTTGCCAAGATTTAGTTTTGAGGGTGCATGCATCTCTCTTTCAGACTGCATATACATTTCAGGGGCTAGACAGTGTGTCCACCACAGGCTGTATTTACATTAACTGGTTCTTGTAGTGTGATGCTGCTTATTTTGGAGACAAGCGTGTTCTGGTTCTTGCTTTTTTATGGCTTTTGTAATAACATTATATGATCACACATTCAACTCAACAACAGAACAACTGCAATCAAAGCCTTGCTTCTTAGAACATGAGAAAAGCAGAATCAACTAGAAAAAGTCCCCCTCGGGGCACACGTCTCCACCAGGATAGGAGCGTTTTTGGGGTATATGGATCAAATGTATACGAGTAATATAAAGAAATGTGTTTCTGCCTCATGGTGTTGTGGAAGAATTGGCGCATAGGTTTGTCGTTGGCATCCAGGGAGTGTGTGTGCACAGTTTGGCATCGACTGGGCCAACGGTGCCGGAGATTAGCTGTACACGGACGGACGGACACACGGACGGACGGACGGACACACATGCGGACAGAGTGCAAAACACACTCTCCCCATGCCTTCGGCTGGTGGAGACAATCAACTGTGTAGCCAATGGGGTCTGCTCATAATTCAGACCTTTCATTATTCAGACGTCCCTGACTCCTGTAATAGTCTGACAAACGTTATTGTGAGGTTAATGTTAGGAATAGGGTTAGTTATAATGGGGCCAGTCGGACCACCGGGATGTCGAAATAATTCATAACAATAATACGGCTGTTGTTGAGTGGTGCAACCACTCCTATAGACAGCTATGTGTGTCCCTGCCTGGCTGTGTCCCTGGCTTGGAGATAGATGCTCAGTTGCAGTGCTCATCCAAGAAGACAACCATTTAATTATTTTGATGTACCACTGGCAGACACCAGATCTGTGAGGAGTCACCTACATTTACAGTGACAACCAGGCCTGCATGTAATGGGCCCGTTAAAGCATTCTGTCCTTTGCTTCACTAAGGGCCCTGCTCACAGTCTCTCCATGTGACGCCTTCCTTCAAAAATTGCAATTTATGAATGCAATTTTAATGAAGCTATTAACCTTAAAGTTGGTAGAGATCCTTAAATGGAAACTGCATAAAACTATTATTAAGCAGCTCAAGTGGATCTTAACGAGTGATGATGACTATGGTTTTCAGTTTGTTTGCCATTAGTTACCACTAAATTGGGTAATAAGACTTGATTTCAAATGGCCATAGCACTGAATATACATTTTGTGATTTCTTAATTTTAACAAACACTGCCTATAGCACAGATATTCAGTTCAGGGTTTAGATTTAACTGTAAGTATAACTCAGGCTTTATAGTGTCCTCCATCTGATTGGTCTGTGTCTAATGTCCCTGCAGGCTCCATGTTCCCTGCATACAGACCTTCAGACACGGTCTTCAAGATCACTTTCTGGCTCGGCTACTTCAACAGCTGCATCAATCCTATTATTTACCCCTGCTCTAACTTGGAGTTCAAGAAGGCTTTCCGTAGTCTGCTAGGAGTACACTGTCTGAGAACAACTCCCAAACCACAACACCATCATCTTAATGCAGGGCTTAACCAGGGTCAGGGGCATAGGCATGGGCAATCCCTCACTCTTGCCTTGGACTGCAGAGAGGACCCCTCTCGATTTAGCCCCTCCTCCTCGGTTGGCCTGTCCAGAACCCCCTTCTCCAGGGACATAGGAGACTGGAGGATGTTTTCTGGGGGCCCGAGAGCTAACTCAGGAGCACCAGCGATTGGCAGGGCAAAAATGGCCAAACTATGCAGTAAGAGCCTCCAGAGGACTTGCTTCTGCATTCACAGTGAAGACGCGACCTCGCAGGAATCTAACCATGTTGCGCCCACGTCCTCCGGAAGGCTTCCCACCATTAAAATCCACCAGCTATCCCTGTGTGAAAAGGGAGAGCCTGTTTAACCACTGTAATCCCTCTTCATTCAGTCATGTTCCACCCTCAAGGTCCTGGACTATTTATAGAAAATGGAGGGTACGGAGAATTGAATGTCTCTGTTAACGAGGCTAATGCAAATGAACTCACTTATGAGACCAGTCACTATCATTCTGACATGATGTTTTCACGAGTCATAATTGGGGAGAGTTCACTTTTCCTGTAGTAGCTAAACACTTAGCCCTATTTTAATTAATCTGATTTTGGAGATAATTTGTAGGCTAATACGAAGTCTGAGATTATTTTGTGTGTTGAGGAGGCAATCCCTTTGCTGGACCAAAATGTTTGTCAAGTTTACAAGTTTTGTGCTACAGAGTAATATACACAGAATCATGTAAATAAGGACATTATTTTTATATGCTGCTTCATTTCAATAATGTAAAATAATGTCATTCACATCTTTGCATTACCCAGCACTTTTCCTATTGGAAGCTTTTTGGTCACTGCAAGAACTCTATATCAGTAACCCAGGCGGTTAGCATTCTTCATTGTCACTTTACAATAAAAATGCCATATTTTTGACTTGGGAATACATACTTGGGAATATACTGTGGAATTGTAAATTACTTTTATTTGTGGTTTCTGACCTCAATCCTGACTGGCCCCACAAGCCTCTTAAAACCTACAGATTTAGAGATGACAAGTTCCATCACACTCGGTCTCAAGGTTTTTTTCCCTTCCACGGAACAGAACAATTTTTTTACAGAATTGTGTTTATTTTTATTCAGATGCACAATCGCTGTCATGCAAGCAGTAAAGCACAGGCACGAAGAGAATGTTTGTGTAGGCAGTATTTCCCAAACCACAGTGTCTATTTAACCATCCCATGTGGCTGTTTAACTAATTCACAGATGGCAGTGTTTTCTGCTCGGAAGAGCAAGAGAGCAATTTCACTGCTGATAGCAGTAATTGATTTTCTTGAGGCTATTTCATCTTCTGTGGCACGATGCAGAAACTTTTGGAATTGTTGTCATGCAAAAATAGCTGATCTACATCTGCTATTTTCACGATTCTTTTTTTACTCTGATTTTCTGATTTAATTCTGTTTAATTTATAGGCTTAAAGTCTAGAGGTGGAGTTGAGTTGACAGCTCTTCCTTAGTGGAGGGGCCAAGAATGTGGCCAAAGGAATGTCCTCATTGTCATTGACTGGGATTTCTATGGATGTATGAATCATACTATCTCTGTGCAGATTCCATTAGGAGGTCATGGTCATGGCATCCAGGCCATCAAACTACAGATGGACCAGATGACCTATAAATATCCTCACTCTCTCTCCTCCCAATATGTCTATATCTCTCTCTCCCCAACTCTCAGATAGCGTGTGACATGTACTGTACTGGAACAGAACCTCATGCCAAAGAATGCCTACATGGTTTTACAGGTCAACAACAATAACATTGTTTCCCACGATCCAAGTGTCCTATAGACTCTTCTCGCTCCTGGCTCCCAAGCTATGGAATGACCTCAGTCAGGAGTCGACTACAGAATCACTCCCCAGTTTCTGCCGCAATCTGAAACCTTGCCGGTTCAGACCCCAACCCATCCCCCAGCACTCGATCCTCCTTCCTTGTATCACTTCTTCGCCTGTAATTATTTATATTTGTATTTATTTGATAAATGTACAATTCAGATATATGTTGGTTATTGTTCTCATGTTATGTAATTTATTCAATAGAGAACCGAAGTCTGATGTCAATATCGGTAGAGGGCGCAGTTCATGTACTTTTATTTGCCTTGTAATCCCCATAGGGGGATTTTAGATCGCCTCATATAAGAACTGTGTTTGAAAAATAAACAAATCATCCAGGCCGCTTCACTCATATGGATATGAAGAATCAACTGGGGATGAGCGAGTGACGTCAGGACTTCGGCGCTCTATTAGACATACGCATAATGCTGTTTAGACAGATGAAAGTTTGATGTTTACCTGGTATTCTAGTTATTTTGTAGCACATTTACTTGACCATTAATCCTGTCTGTTTGTTTGACTAGGGTTCATGTCATATCTTGTACTTTGAAAGTCGCTCTGCATAAGATCGTCAGATAAAATCCTACATTGTAAAATGTATTACATCTTTGTCTCCGCAGGGGTCAGATAGAAATTGGAATAGAAGGAGTATGATGGATCCTTTGTTTCTGATTATCCAAATATTCCTTGTTATTATTCTGAAACTAAAGCAATGATGCAAATTTCTGACCCCTCAGTCTTGAGTCTCGACACTTGGAATGTAATTGGACTGAAATTCATGGCAGCTGTATGCCATTTTCAAAGCTCGGGTCTTGACGGCATTGAACTGATGAGAGCCAAATCAATCTTTACTATCAGTGACAAATGGAAGGTGTTCAAGGAGGAATTGTGCTATGGTAGTGGTTTCTTCTCAGTGCAACCATAACTATCGAACACTGATGACTCATCATGTTCCACCAACACACGTCCCTCTGAGCTTTCATCTCTGCAAAACCTGCACAATATGACTTTGGCTCTCATAGTAGCTGGTACGATGCCCCCCTTCCCTGGATTATAAGCAGTGTGTGGCTATGTGCAACATTTCTAAAGTCTAATTGGGCAACCGTTGCAACTCTCAGGACATTGAATCCAAGGAATCATAAACCTTTGGTTAGTGTGTGCATTCAAAGTGACATCGATGTTAGGACATCCATGGATGACATCTCCAGAGCCCAATGTTCTGCAGTGTCTCAATACTTCCACCTAGTGTAAGGCTGTCTCTATTGTTGCCATTCATTCATTCAAATAAGTACAAATTATGGCAAACCTTGGAAACCTATAGAAAACACACAATACTGTTACCTATAACAATACTGCACAATTTGCACATCCATATTTGAGAATGTCAGCGCTTCTCATTATAGCAAGGGTCTAGTTTAACTTAGCTCTGGTCCATAGCTCTAATGTCGTTGCATTTAGATCTAAATGCAACAGCATTAACTTAGCTCGGGCTAAGTTTAACTATGCATTACACCTAGCCCTTTGAGAGTAGTGTGATGGTGGGTACATGTGTGTACAGTAACAGTATGTGCTCTTGTGAATACATACAATAAATACATTTAGTGTGGTTGTCTCAAATGCAAGCACAGTACTGTTTCACCTACTTATTACAAGCAGAAAACGTAGCACGTTTCATCAGCTTGACCGTCATTGCTGGGTTATTGTGTTGGATCTGCTTCGGTACCCAACATTGGAAGTGTTATTCTGTGGGCTAAATAGTCAGACTCTCTCCCTCTCTCAAAGCAGAGCTGTGCGGAACAAACATAACATTTTATTTTCCAATTTTGATTTCACACCTCCTGCCTACAATCCTTAAATTACATCAAATTATTTGGATACCCAGTAAAAAATAGATGCAAATACCTTTGTGTTCCATTTTCACTAATTTAATCCATTGACATCAACACTGATAGGATTGAATGCTGTCAGGAACTACTGTAGAATTCCCCCAAATCCTGATAGTCTATAAAACATATGTGACCAAGATTATAACACGAGCTCAGATATAAGCAACAACAGTGCTCAATGTGAAGAAAAAACAAAACAAAAACAATAACTACCAAGAAACCTCTCCAACTGCAGTTCACTTCACACACTAGCTTGGCATATAAAACCAACACTTGACAAGGCAATGAAGAAATAATTCCAAGTTTTACAATATGCAGAGGATTGGTCAAAACAGAGCACTACACACAGTGCTACATACTGTAAAAGTATCAATATGTGTACTTTGTAAGGTGTACGTCTTACAAGTTTAGGGTCAGCAACGTATGATAGGTAAAACGGGCAATAGAAGGAGAATCAAACATTTCAATTTCATTCACAACATCAACAGGACTTGTTAGTCTAAGGAACCATATGACCAAGGACACATCATTATCAGCACACTGTTGTGGATTTCATATACATACAAGAAGCACTTTTCATCAGGTCTCAAAGCTTATGGTAAAATTCTTCAAAGAACCTTCATAGATGCATGATTCTCACATGTAGTATCTTATAGAACAGGCAGGCAAGTCGTTATGATTAACAAACATCATATACATACCAATAGTACAGACATATCCAATACATACAGTATTCACCATTTGGATTTTTTTTTCACAGGTGCAAAGGCAAAACCAATTTGGATAAAACAGATTATATGGCAATGCTACCCCTACCACAGTTATTAACAAAGCATTACAGCTGCTGCGTTAAACCACTTAAGCCCTATATACTTCATTGTATGACAAATAACGAAAATAGATGAGTCAATCTAGATTTACTATCTTCACTATTTCTGATTTTCTTTTTGGAATTCTTTGAAAATTGAGGTCCCGTCTCCCCTATGTCTATAAAGACGTGCCCAAAATAGGGAGGCCAGGTTGAAAGTAGTTCAAGTGGAGATAGGAGACAACATAATATTAATATACCATCATCTGCACATACACAGCAATGGTTGTATAGCACCAAGTGCAGAGAGGGTGTTAGGAAGCAGGTCTCTCAATGTCAGTGTGATTAGTGGACGTCATCGTCGTCCCGACAACATCCAACAAGTGACGTTGAAAATGGAATGGGATGAAGCAAATGGTTCACAACTTCACATATTTCCTAAAGACAGGAAAATACCGGTAGATACTTCTTTCCCCTATTGTCAAAGGTTCCCATGCTAAGGGGTGGAAAATAATGAGGTGAGCCTAAATAATAACCTTGAATGGGTTAGCACTACAATACCCTTTCAGTTCCATTTAGTGCAGTCAGTGCATTCAAACACTAATAATTCAGAGTTAATGTTTTACTATCACAAGGCAAAAACGTAAAACAAAAGACGATTCAAAGAAAAGAGGAGCAACAATGAGACCAAAGGAAGACTGAAGTGAATTGTTTAGTTTGACCTGCAGCAAGACACACAATAATAGACTGCATGCATAGTACACAGCATAAGTAACACCTGGAGAAGTTAAAAAGAGTGGTGAACAGTAACTAAGTACCTTTACTTGAGTACTGTACTGTGATGTACTTTATTGTCCAGTACATTTATAGGAAGGGACGGAAACGTACAAAAATACATTATGAAGAATTAACCCCATTAACCCATTAATATTTAAAATATAGTGAAAATAGCTCACAATGTGTCATAGCGTACATGTTGTGAGCTTGTAGATCTGCTATTTTCACAATTTCTGAAAATGTACTTTGTAATCTGTACGTTTTAATACTTTGTCCACTGATAAAATACTGCAAGTTCCAAACAAAATGTTAAATGCATAATTTTTCTTTGCAGGTTATATAACTCCACCACCGGTGCATATTCTCAACAATTCACTTGACTCTTAAAATGGCAGGAAGTTGGAATAAAACATAAGTCAATCGTGTTTACATTAAATGACGTAGCAGTGTGTTCCCAAAAGTGTTTGTTTGAGGGGTGGGATGTGTCAGAGTGCCAGAGGTTGTTTCAATACCCAGATGAAACAACCTCTGTGACAGTGCTGCAAACAGCCTCTGGTCTCTGGCCCACACCACGGTTCACAGAGACGAGAGCTTAGCCGAGGTTGGTGATGTTGGATCTTCCACCGGGAGGAGCAGCGATGCGTTGGGTGTTACGACGAGGAATGTTATCGTCAAATTGGGCACCTGCGATTAAGAGATTTAGACAGCTACATTGACCTTCTGGTAATAATTGGACATCTGCAAATGCCAGGTGATGCAAACACTGGGCAACTCAAGGCTGCGGCAGTTTTGTACTCACCAGACAGACTGAATCCAGACTGGTGAAGGTTACGGACGGGCTGGGGAGCTTGCTGCTGTTGCTGCTGCTGCTCCTGCTTGGCAGGGGAGGTCTTCACCGAGGACCCTGTGGACCTCACTTTGGGAGGCTCAGTCACCTCAGACACTGGACCATCATACTGACCCCTGGGAACTCCTGTCAGCTGTGTCAGCTGTGTCCAAGGCCATTGTAGTTGTTGATTAATTCATTTGGTTAATCTATGCAACTAATTTAGATAATAACATTATGGCAATATAAGGCGATGCCATGGTCATCACAAATTATCAACTGAAATCTTGAATTATGTTAATCCCAGCAGTCAAAATATATATATTTTTAATTGTACAATTTTAACATAATTTGTTGTTTTCAATTAAAAATATTGAATTTGATAATAAGTATTTTCATCATTTATACTCATCACTCCATATATGGAACACTATACCCGGTAGGCTCAGCTGATTACAATGTGGAAAAAGGACTCACCCTGCTGCGTGCCTTTATCCTCTTGTACACATGGTCAGGGAAAGGCCTGCGGCTGATATAGCGCCCGCAGCCCTCTGTGGTGTGAAGGTTACCTTCTTCAAATACAACCTTGCCCTGGCTAATGACCACCAGAGGACCTCCACGCAGCTCAGTGCCCTCAAATATGTTATACTCCACAGCCTGTGGGGGAGAAGTGAAGAACTCTGATGATAGAGATGTGAGAGAAGGGTGGTAGGCAAAGGTAAGACAAAGAGGTTGTCCTGTGCACTGTCAGGGCCCTATTACGTCTTAATTAAGACATACAAGACCACCAGGTCTTATGTCTTAACGTAACACGTGGAGGCGTGGCCAATGCCATTTTGCTATTATTACTGTACCAAACATGCGCTACACGGTAATCAGCACTGAATTAGTCATGGGTGTGGTTTGGACGTTACTTGAATCAAACCAATCCAAATCCAAACCTATCAAAGCAATCTGTTGCCATTCCGCTATTTTCTGTGCGTTAAGTGGTGAGATCAAAAGAGGAACGTAAGAAACATTGCATGCATGGCCATCATCATCACCGTAACCATGAGGAGGAACAAAACAGCAAACGTTTGTTAAAATCTAACCAGGTTGTGGCTCTTTGCTGAGATGATCTTGGTAACATCTGGATCCCACAGCACAAGGTCAGCATCAGAGCCCACGGCAATGCGGCCCTTGCGGGGATACAAGTTGAAGATCTTGGCGGCATTGGTGCTCGTCACCGCCACAAATTGGTTCTCATCCATCTTACCAGTCACCTTGTGGGACAGAGGATAACGTTTTAAACATTACATGAAATATATTTTGTTAATCCTAGTCAGTAACACCCAGGTACAGCACACTCGATAATAGGAACCTTGTAGAAATAAGTACAATCCTGAGTGCTAATTAAAACCATTAAGCCAATTTTATACTTCATTGTATGACGGTGTCACATGGCAAATAATGCCGACCTACAAGCTGCGACGCATTTTGAGTTTGTAGATGTGCTATAGAGGGTATGTGCGTAACATCATCATCATACCCGGACATTATGTGGGAACGCCTACTGAGTGGCAAAAAAACTACTTTCTGGTCTTGACAGCCCATAAATCCAAACAGAAAAGTCCTATCGGATTACATTAAACTACGTTAAACTCACTCATGTTATGCATGCACATACCTAATGACCTTCCCAAATTAGGGATGCCAGGTTGAAAGTGATTTAACAGCCACGCAGGATTTCACTGTGTGCTAGTGCTGCACGATTCTTGCTCAAATGTGAATGTGAATTTTTTATGATCAGTACTTTATTTTAGATTTTTTACAAACACATAAAACAGAAAACCTACAATACAAACACAAGCAACAACAGCAGAGTACGTATTCATGGATAGACAATTAAGATAGATAAGATAAACAAATAAAAATAAAAAAAAGGAAAAAAAAGGAAAAATCAAATTAAAATGTGAAAATAGTTTACATTATTTACACGACCAAACACAGCATCATCAACCGTATGCTCAAATGTGAATCTTGATTCTCCTTCACAAGAATTGAGATCATGATTCTCACACGATTCTCATTTTAGAGATTTACTAAAATGAATTGGACCGCCAATGCACGATTCTTCACAATTCTTCACAAAATGAGATTGCATAGGTGTCTGAATCTAGAGCTCGATCGTTTCTTGATGAATTGTGCAGCACTACTCTGTACATGTAGGTATTCTCCTTTACCACACATTTGTCCCAGATGATGGACAGCCTCTCCTCAGTTCCATTGGTACCCTGTGGGATCATGGTGAAGTCCTCTTTGCCCACAGCACGCTGAGAGGTGTGGAAAGTGCAGTGAGCACTACCGCTGACCTGCAGGTCCCCACTGGAGGGAAACATAAAGAAGTACCGTAATTTCCGGACTATAAGCCGCACCTGAATATAAGCCGCACCAGCCAAATTTAGGGAAAATCCCATATACAAGCCGCACCGGACTATAAGCCGCACCGGACTATAAGCCGCAGCTATGTTAGCTCAGAGCCTGAGATGGCTCTGCGTTAGCTGTAAAAATCCATAGATTAGCCGCACCGTTGTATAAGCCGCAGGGTTCAAATCATGGGTAAAAAGCTGCGGCTTATAGTCCGGAAATTACGGTACTAACTGATTCTCCAAGAAAGGTTTCTGCGTTTTAGATTGATTGAAGTGTATAATTTACCCTCATGGGTAAATTTACCCATAAATACACTACTTTACAATTCAAGCGTGTTTGAATTACATACAGGGTAATACATTCCAATATATTACAGATCAGATTCATACAGTGTTCTATCTTCCTTCCCAAGCCTGACATATACAATTCTCCACAACAATAGCTACTTTCTTGAAACATAGCTCAAGTTTCTCATAATCATCCAATTCAAAGATATTAACATAAATGGAAGACACTAAAAAGCCTCTTATGTCACTCATAGATCGGGCAATGCCAATAAAACCAACTTCAACTACCGGTACAAAAGCTGTTCTTGAACTCCATACTGACACCTATTGGCAAAGGTGCAGCTGAGCTTTTAGCATTTCTGAAGTGAACCATATTAGCCTGGGATCAATACCATGGTCTGAACCATTAGCCTGGGATCAATACCATTTTCAGGTTTCCGATCCAGTCGGAGCGGAAATAACTTTACGTCATCGTCCAAAATTATTCCTCTAGTTTAAAATTCCTCCACGGTGGAAAGCCAGGTGACGTGAGGTTATAGATACAGTACACGTAAATACTAAAGAGCAAGCCGTGCCTCCTAATGCCTATTTGCCACATATACTGTATGTCTATTGAACATTGTTGATTTTGACAGCAACGTTTGATTTAGTTTAGCCATAGACCTTTGAATTAATATTCTTTTTACTTTTAGTCATATTTTAGTCATCTAAAATGTTTAATCTAGTTTAATGTTAGTCGACTAAATATCATACGATTTTAGTCGACTAAATCTACAGTTGATTTCGCCGACAAAATGTATTTTGGCAGCCCTTGATAGCGTCGTAATAGCCAATCTAGACTATAACAATTTGAATCTTCATCTTGTGTGAGCATATTACTTTTATTTTAATTATTTATTTAATTAATTCATTAATTTAATTAAAGAAAAAAAAAAAGTCAACCTCCTTTCAGCTCTTATAGAACAATATAGATATTGAGCACTGTGAAGAAATGTCATGTGCAACTACGCCACCTATTGGACACAGCTATGCTGAATGATACAAACAATACAAACATTACAAGCACCCTGGTAAGATGAGTTGATGACAGTAAGTTTGAAACATGGCTGGGTGGATAGAAAAGACATTTACCATGGTGATTGAGCTATAATTAGGACCCTGTCACTGGAGCACCTACCAGGAGAGCAGAGAGTTGAGGTAGTCGGGGGTGGTGGGATCTGGACTTAGTGGTGGAGAGGTGACGAAGGTTGCAGCTTTAGCCCAGTTCTTGCTCCAGTAATGGGTGCCGTCAGTTCCCAGGCTTGCAGAGATGGGCTCTCCATAAACCACAGCACCTATTACAATAGACAGGCCACACATGGCCCACGCCCCAAGTGTCAAAATGTCAAAAGTCAGACTGCATAGAATTGGAGCAGTGAAGAAAATGGAGCCAATTTTAGTTTAGTTTTTTTCCATTCTCCTCACCCCTTTTCCTGGCAAGGGCAATGACATCAGCAGCACTCTTGCTCATAACCTTGGTGATGTAGAGAGGGCAGTTTGTCTGATTGGCTACGGTGACGGAGCGGTTGACTGCCTCTGCTTCCACCTGCAAAGCAGGACAGACCACACACAAATTAAGCCAGACACCTATTTGGCTGCCATGACATGACATGACCTAATTTGATTCTTACTCAAATGTAACGCTAAACAATATATTTACATGCTGTATCCATTATCAGATTACTTTTTTCTTAGGTTGGAGTTTTTAGGCACTTTAAACCTCTGAGCTGTAAGAGAGGGCAGGTCAGACTTCAGAGATTATATAGAGTATCGTACCTCCTCTGGACGGCTAAGCACGTGGCCCTCTGGACCAGTGATGCCCAGCTCCATAATGCGGCGCTGCTCCTAAAGACCCAAAATAAGAACAATTGTATTACGATTTTAAAAAGAAAGAAGATATTATATACATATACAGTATAAACGCAATATTCTTTTATTTGAATGATTTTTTTTTACCTCAGCAATGATATCCCCATTCTCAGCATGGACCTGTGCAATGGCTCCAAGGTCTCGGATGACACTGAAGACGTCATACATCTATAGAGAGTGAGTGTATACAAACTGTGTCTCAATTCTACTATATACTAATATAATAGAGCACCGAAGTCTGACGTCACTTTCAGTAGAGGGCGTCTGTCCCCAGGTTCATGTATTTGTTTAGTTGCATTGAAATCCCCATTGAGGCGATTTGAGATCGCCTCATATAACAACTGTGTTTGAAAAATAAACATGTCACCCCGGCCGCTTCACTCATATGGATATGAAGAATCAACTGACTGAGAGAAAACGCTAATGTTACTGCTACTGAATTAGTTAGATTTTCGCTAGAAGCAGACTGTATCATATATGAGTGACTGACTGTTGCAAACGATACAGAGACACCTTCCCGACAATAACGCCGAGACAGCTTGTTTATTTTTGGACCACAACGCTTATAGTAGACGATATTAAGATCACCCCATGTTATTCTCCATAGAGAAATCACTTCCGCGAACCAGGGGAATCGTCGGGATGAGCGAGTTACGTCAGGACTTCGGTGCTCTATACATTAACTTTTTTATAGTTAGTAGATATACCATTTTTTGTTTTTAAAGCTTTGGGGTATTTTGTTTTGTAATAATTTATGTTAATTGATGATTTCTAGTAATATGCATGTACCACTATTTGGACTAACAATGATACAGGTCTCTTCCGGTAATCATTATACCACAAATTTCAAATTCAACAGTGATATATACGTAGCATATAGCTGTTTTTTTACAGTCTTTTTTTGAGGCAGCATGAGTTGATTCATTTACTCCTTCCTTCCTTCCACGTTGTGGGGCAATGGTGTCCATCAACACCACGCTTAGTATGTACAGTGCTGAATGTAGGCATTTGTAAGTAGCGGGAATTATATTTTGCCGTTTTTCATGGCGGATTGTCGTATAGAATTGTGACATAAGGATAGTCTGGTCATTATGCAAGTTAGCCTGCCAACGTTTAAGAAAGCTAAGCAGCGGAGAGAGAGAGACAAGAGAGCCTCCAGTGTCCATTTGATAGCGATACATAGCCAAGCATACCTGAGTGTCAGAAAGTTGGAAAATATCCTTATAAGCCAAATAGACCAGGAAAGAGTTGACACCTGCAGATAGAAAATTACAGAAAGCAGCCAAGGATAAAATAAGAAGTGCAAAAGGATGAAAAGACAAAGAAAGTGGAAAGTAAAAACAGAAGGATATAAACCACAGAGCAGCAAAGTTAAGAGCGAGTAATTTAAGCTCAGCACAAAGATTTTGCAATGTTAAATTGAATTAGAATCAGGAGAATCAACTTTTGGGCTGAAACTATTAATTATTTTCTTAGCAATTATTCTATCAACTTTTTGGAGTAATCAAATAATCGAGAGTATTTTAGTTTTGGTTTAATTTTTAAAATATCAACAAATCGATGGCAAAAACATTGTAATAGCTTTTTTACAATCGATTAGTCTGATACTTAAGCTGTATTTAAATTCTACAAAAACAGCGAGCAATAGCAGACCTACAAGCTCACAATGCGTTGAATCACAGAGCGTTCGGAGATTGCCGATCTGCTATTCTCTCTATTTTTTGAAGATTTCGACTACAATTTAAAAATGTCTCCCCAAAATCAATGATTTTTATTCAGATTGATTATCGATTATTGTAACCCTAGCCTCGGTACCAGGCTTTCATGTTTGTTGGTGCAAAAATTGAAAGCCTGGAGGAACGCATTGGCCGCTCTGGTCTAAAAGTGGGAGTCAACCCTTCCGGGTGGGCGTCGCTCCAAATGATGTGACGTAGCGCTGCACTAGGGGGGAGAGGAGGGGCCGGGGGTGACGGACAGATCGATGAGATATAATCAGGGGGTGCGCAAATCTCAGCCGCGACCCGCCCCTCTAGACCAGAAACCTAACACGTTAGCTCAGGCTATTGTAACCCTAACCCAATAAATCCTTTTTGTACATTTTCTTGATCGTAATCAAGATTTTATATGTTTTTATTTTACGTTTACAGTCTCAGTAAGAACAGATAAAGCCATGAAAGCAACCCAAGCAATAGAATTCTATAGATTGTAGTCCTACAACCCAGAAGTGATTTTGCATTGCTCTACCAAAAGGATTATGAATAGTATGTTGAATTGTGGAGATTATCTTGTTGAGCCAATTGTGAATATTAATAAACCTCAATATATCCATAATCCAATAAAAACATTCCATGGAAATATCTGATAACTCAATGTCGGCCAACAAGAAGATGTGATCTCTAGCAATCTATTAACCAAACCCAAAATATTGCTGTCACAATTGTGTAATTTGTGCTAAAAGCATTTTACAAATAGCAGCTTTCCACCAGAGGATAAGTGATTTCAATTAAAACAATTCCTTATGTCAATGTTATATGGACTCCCATAAATGTATTTATTTAATTGTTTATTTATTGTCTCCTGTTGTATTTTCTGTCTGTAATTGTGTTTATATTATATTATAATTAGGCTGTTGCCTGTCTTGGCTAGGACAGTTGAAAAGGACATTTTTTAACTAAATAATTTAAACGATCCTGGCTAAATGACAAACTGTGTCAGCTCAATAGAAGTGTGTTCAGTCATGTGGCAAAATGCTGGTTAGGCTATATAATGTGTCCTGGTATGAACTCAAACGGTTGGGTGTATGCATTAATGTTGATTTTGACAGCAAATTTTGATTTAGTTTTAGTCAGTCTTTTGAATAAAAAGAACATTTAGTTTTAGTCATATTTTAGTCACCTGAAATGTTTTACTGTTAGTCTAGTTTTAGTTGATCTACAGTTGAATTTATCGCCAAAAATGCATTTTGGTGCGCCTTGATGGCGTCATAATGGCAGATTTTACACTTGGTTGCATGCTGAAAATAGACGATCTACTACAAGCTCACAACACACACGACACGAGCTTGTACATCTGCTATTTTCAGAGCGTAACACCCAAGTGCAACCGAACATGAAATGATCTCTTCTCCACTAGTCCCACCCTAACAACTAGTTTTTATTTGTTGACGAAATTGTCAGTATATTTAGCCATAGTTTTAGTCATCATGGCTTAATTTTTATTTTGTTTTTTCAGTGGAAAAAGCTAGTCGACAAACATTTTTCGTCATAGTTTTAGTCGGCGAGATCAACACTGGGAGTATGCATACCATGGTCCTTCACCAGGCTCTCCATCTCTTCTTGGACACCCTTATGCCACTCAGTGATGTCCACGTGCAGCGAGTAGTCGCAGCACGACTTGCTGTCTGCCCACTCCCTCCACTGGTTGAAGGCTGCAGTTAGACCCACACCAGGCTCTGGCAGCACATGGTCCACTGGAAACAAGAGATGATCAGTACAGGTGGGATTTGGTGTGCACGGTCCACAGTTATAATGCAATCACACGCTTGACATCACTGCACATTTGCTGCTAGAGATACTGTACGTGTTTCAGTAAAGCTGCTTGACAATGCCCCTTGATTGAGAAATGCTAAGAGTTCCTTTGTCTTGAGATTAACCACTTAAATCCTATATACTTAGTTAACCGGAATCCCTCATGGGACTATACTCTCCTCCATTTTTCCCTCTACACCAAATCTGAACCAAAATGGCCATTGTGAGCTTGTAGATTGGTTATTGGCACAATACTAGAGGAAGCGAGAACAACGATCTGGTACCACCCACTTTCAAAACAAACATATATAAATTAAATTCTCCTTCTATAGCACTGCCACCCAAGTGTGGAATGCCTCCCTCAAAAAATGCAAATCACTGGCATCCTTTAAAACAGGCCTGAAAATCCACCTTTCAGCAGGAAAAAGGGAGAGGAAATGATTGCTCCTCCCTTAGTCAAGTCAAGTAACTACCCCCCCACCTGATGTTTTCCCCAACCTGTAGATATCTTTTTTTTATTATAATTACTTTTTATGATGATTTGAATTTTGTTGTTATTTTTCATGTCATGATTATGAATTGAATAACCAGGACCTGAATAGAAACAAGACCGCAAGGACTTTTTTCGGTGATCCTTTTGGACGTGTGTTTGTACCGTTTACATTTCTGCTAATAAAGTATTCAAGTATTGAATCAATCAATCAATCAATCAATCAATCAATCAATTTTCTATGAACGGTGGCCCCGAGTATAGGGACGTTTGGGTTCTATACATACTGATCATGGTTGTTCCCCCAGCTAATGCTGCCCTGGTTCCCTGGTAGAAGTCGTCTGCTGAGACCATGCCCCGGTCGGGCATCTGGAAGCGTGTGTGAACATCGATTCCCCCAGGGATCACCATGCGCCCATGGGCCTCAATGATCTTCACTCCACCAGGGACAATCAGGTTGTCTCCAATCTGCCTGAAAGAGAGACAAGATAGATGAAAGATTTGAAAATGAGAGGCGAGTGGCTTTATGAAAGAATGAGGAAGATGGATTCAGAGTTTAAGATGTCGAATTAATTACATGAGGTCTACTGTAGGAAGAAATACATCTTTGTCAAATCTAGATAACAAGTATTCCTCATAATGAAAAGGTATATCAATATATAAAAACAAAAACTATTGTCACAGGCTGACAGCATATTATAGATCAAATGCTGCTTGTAATGCTGGTAGTACAAGCTATCACTAATTTCATTTCTTTCTTGTTTCTTAAGACCGAGTCATTTGCGCTTGGCTGGGTTATTTACCTTCAAGTTCACATTCTCAGCTAAATTATTTATGCTTTGTATTTATTTATTATGATTAATATTATTAATATATGTTTGTTTTGCTTTTCAGTTGATCAGTGGCATAATACCTCAACTACACAGGCAAGGTGTGAGCATTCTGAAGGCGATATCACACGACAAACTGTCCTGATATGGAGTGTCGGCCATTGCGTTGAGAGACGTACCCTGAACCAATCAAATAACCAATAAATAGTAGCATGTAGATCTCCACCAATAAAAGTGTTTGGGGCCACAAAGATTTGCTCAAATAGAGACTCTAGTGAGATTTCATTGTTGGCTCACTCGCATCGCTGACAGTGTAGAATAGGTGTTACCCAGCAAAGAGAGGAAGTCACACACTCCTGATAATTAGGCTATCAGGTCACATTGGACCACTAATAGCAGCAGTGGCAGTATTTATAGTAGCCTACAGGAAAATTGTATGCATCATACATAGCACTGCTATTACCACCTAATTAAATCTGCAGGGTTCAAGAAAACGAAACCACAAAGGAATGTGATGAAAACTTACTTTATGACTCCATCCTCCATATAGATGTCTGCCAGGAATGACTGATCATCATTAACTATCTTCGCCCCTTTGATTAGGAGACGATCACTCTAAAGAAGGAGGTGACAGTGAAGTCTAGTACACTGTTCAATACATACAGGGGTCTTCAATGTTTTTCAGGCCAAGGACCCCTTAGCTGAGAGGGATGAAGCAGGGACCCCCACTACCTATTTTATAAAATCAAACATTTTCATTGATTTCATAGATTCATAGACTTGTGAAGCGTAATACATGGAAAAGTTGTACTTGTACTGTTCTTTCCCAATACACCAAACCACTTTGCCAAAAATAACCAATCTACAAGATCACAAGCTTGTAGATCTGCTATTTTCCCTTTAAAAAAAGGGTTAAAGTGGTTAATGTAAAAAAACAGTTCATAACAAACAAAGATTTGGCGGCTTCCCTGTAGTAACTCTGAGGAACCCCTAGGGATCCTGGACCCCCTGTTGAAGACCCCTGCATTATGAGTAACAAAAATGCAAGACCAAGACCATTATGGAGATTGTCTGAAGTTAGGAAGAATCCCACCAAGACATTGCTAATAAACATTATATTGATCATTATTGTTTACTACTGTAACTGGAGAACCAGCTATCCCATGTAGAAATTATGGAAAATGATCACTGGGCCAATGTGGTTCATTCAGAGACAAATTAGACAGTGCTTGAAGAGGCAAGGATTGATGGAGGACGCAGAATGGATGAATGATGGAAGAACAGTGTAAAATAATAAAATGAGTGGGAAGGAGAGCACAGCAGGTCTCACACGACCCTCCTATGAGGCCTCAGGAGAAAGCACCCAGCGAAATGTTCAGTGCTCATTTACCGGTAACTCTGAGAAGACCAAAGTGGACTCATATGGGTGGAGGTGGCGCAGCAAATGAAGATGGAGCTTTACCCGATCCCACAAGACGAAACATAACCTAAGATGAGTGCAATGTAGTCCAGTCACTAATGGTCAGGGTGGATGGACATAGAGATGGGGCTTATACATTAAATGTGTTCAAGCACTGGATGTATTGATGTGATCGAATAAGCCATTATTCCAAGTGGGTCATGAGATATAGCCTAGCTCCAAATTTAGATGGTTTCGGTGCCGTCTGTGTGAACAAAATAACACTGCTGTAGAACAAACTCTAAAATGTCAATTACAGGATGAATATTTAATATATAATAGTTCAATATAATGCACATTATGTAAACTGCCTTCTTGTTGAAATGTGCTATACAAATAAGCTTGCCTGCAGCCTTACCCTGCCTTACAATGTAATGTCTTTCTTTAAACTAATATCCTCATGGTCCTGAAGTGTTTAAGTATAAACTATCAACATAACAAGTCAATTATATCAATGTAGGCTTTTCACTGGTCAAAATGCCCTAGGGGTTCAATACACTATTATCATAAAATGAATTGCATAAAACTGCTTGCTTGTTTTGTATTATCATCATTAAATCCATTATTTATGCTTAATCAAGTAGAAGCATGTTTGAAATTGAAACACACAGTAGGCCTATAGTACCATGCCGTCTATGACACCATCTTTGAGGCCAGGTAAGCTGAATTAACTTGGTCATGACTTGTGATTGTTTAGGTAGGCTACAAAACGTACTTTCAAAATCCAAACTATGGTCTGAGTGCAAGGAGCTTGCTGGCCAGTTCACTGTAGGCCTATCTACTGGCTGCATATAAAACATCCTTATCATTGGATGAAGTTCCAACAGCTATAGTATTTACAAGAAGAAATCACTGCCTATATGTTAGTGTCACAACATCCATATAGATATGCCTCCTATACTGAATTGCCTTCACCTTTAGCTGCATGCACTCAGGCTATAAATGCTTTATGATCACAGCATAAAGCAATGGGCTATGGTGGATGTTCCTCAGCGTGACCTACTTTACAGAAGAGGTTTTACTACTTTTAACAATCATGATGTCCTCCGGTTGATAGGCCTAAATGCAGTGCCTTTGTGTTGGGTTCACTGAGCTGGCTTAAATTCCTCAAATAAAAGCAAGGAAATTGCATGAATTATAAATACGCTCAGGTAATGTGTTATAGGACCTGGGGAATGGGGATGGCAACGCAAATCTATTTTAACTACAATAAACGTTAATTGATGCAGAATGCTTGATGACCATGAAGATCACTGTGCAAGCTGAAGCAGGCCAGCAAAATTAGATGCGATAAAAAAAGAAAAAGCCAGCTCGAATGTATGTTGCATTACATGAACAATGATAACAGCTAGAAACCTGCGTTACTTGCTGTTAGTTATTATGTTACCAATTAATAGCATGTGATAGCATGCAGCGATGTGAGCCGATGATGACAGCATGCAGCATCAATGAATGACTGAATGAATGGATACAGACTTGGCTAACGTTACTATAGTAGCATGATTTGATATTTTGCTGCATTTCGTTTAAAACATCGCCAGTGCAAAAGAAAAAAATATATATTGCGACATATAAAAGCATACAATACTCACTGTAATGCGTGGAATGTTTTTCTTTCCCTGGTAACCCGACATTTTGACGACACAGCTGTGCCTTAAATTGCCTCCTGGCTAACGTTAGCTACAGTACCAGTGAAAGGAATGGATGCTCTGCTCAGTGCCTGGATGGATGGCCAGTCGACGCCCAGGGCAAATTCACACTGCAGTAGGCTTGCTACACACACACACACACACTTTATATTACTTAACTATATTGTCTTAGCAAAAAACGTCAGCGAACATAAGCTTTTGCTAACGCTGCAGCAGGGCTAGGCGTTATTATGATTGCTTCTATTAGTATTATTTATTACCAGGTCCCTCGAGTCCAAACAACAGAGACAGCACGAGACGAGAGCCACAAAAAGCCATTGGGCATGCGCAGTGCCCCGCCCCAATGCTCTAAAATGCATGCTTTATTTTTATTTTTGTCTTTTGCATGTTGTCATCTGTTTCACAGAATAAATCCATGCTTTTTTATTGATTCACATGACATCTGTTTCTGACTATTTTGACTGTCAATCAGGAACTAATTCGCCATAGTAGGTCATGTAGATGACACAACCATTCTAAATCTAGATGCAAATCACTATTGGTGAATGATGAATTTAGTTTACAAAAATGTTTAATCCCTGTAATAATAATACTGTTTTCTGCAGTCTACACTATGCAATTTAGAAGATATAATGAATACTTTAACAGTTTGCAAAAAGTGGTATGATTATACAATCAATGACACTTGCCCTGAGGGCTTGTTTCCATTGTGGTCCTATGTATTCAATTCAAGAAAAAATGTTAAGTGACTTTAAACTGGGCCTTATGTGAGCCGAGCTTGCATTAATTTGTCCATTCAGTAATACACTATGCATTTCATGCTGATAGGTTCTGTAGTAGCCTATAGATTGTGGAAAAGATTATGCCCTATGCCACTAAAATATATATATTATTACTTGTCATAGAAGACAGTACTGTAGAACATTATGGGGAATTTTACATTTTAATGTTAGTATTTGAACATGATTACAATGTAGTTGTACCTTTGATTTTAACACAACCCTCAATGCTTGCTACCCGTTATATCACTGCTTGAATGAACACTTGAATAATACTTGGAATTTCTCAGGGCCCTGCCCTGCCTACAAGCAATGGTCAGTATATTGTGCTGTATAAAAAGTAGCAATAACAATGCATATAAAAATTAAAATGATATAACTTATCTAGCTTATTACAACCCAATGAATCTAGAAACTAGGCAATAAATGTGCTAGTACCAAGATGAAGGCATGCAAACAATCTGGATTAGAGGCAAGCAAATCTTCAACACACCAATTATGTTCCTCTTCTCCTTTAAAGCAGTCAACAGGAGAGGTGGCACCTCATTGATAAAAGTTGGTAATGTGCAAATGTTGTGCTCATGACCAAATCCAAGCCACAGTTGTGACCAATGCCAAAGGTTTTCTTGATGTCAAAATCAGATTCAACAGATTTTCCATTATATATTAATAACTAATCTAATTCTAGACATGGCTGCTATAATAATTGTATAGTATAATAAATGTTTTCCACCATGTCCTTTAAAATTGTCATACGATGGCTTCTAGGATCAAGTCAAAAAACACTTTCATATACGAGGCCCCCAAAATGTTTTCATACCTACACTGCCAGTTGAGCAATTATCAAAATGGCGATTGTTAAACAAGAAAACAAAAAACAAACATTGGCAACAAATACATTGCCACAATAATTAAGATATGCTACACATGTAAGTAATATGATAATGAATACACAAATTATACAATGTAAAACAGAGGTGTAGTTTCTTAGGGGAAGGTCACAGCTTGAATTATTTTCACATATATTTAAAATATTTCAATATTTCAGAAGACAATATAGTATATCACCCATGTGCAGAGGTGAATGACATACAAATTTGGCACGTTGCCACCTTTGTGGTATTGCGTGTTATTGAAAAAGATATGTAGGTAAAATAAAATAAAACAAAAGATATTATATACTTAGCTTTTTAAATTATCATCCAGCCAGTGATTTCCATTAAAATATTCAACCATCTATGCTCCCCACCAGAAACCTTTGGGCCTACACACTTGATCAGAGTGTCTAAGTTTCCCAACATTCAACAAAGAAACATAAAGCTTCTAAATCAACCCTTGACCACCACTATTATACAACTTCTGTTGTTAGGGGGAAGTGTGGAATTTAAAAACTAATCCCACTGACCAGCACAATTTGTGCTCCCTATAAACTTCCATGAATATTGAGCATAAAAGGTCAATGCAATAAGCTCCCTTCTACTCTCAAACCCAAATTAATTATTTATTTTCTGTCCGCATATTTTTGGTTCAGGAAATCTGCCCACTGGGACACTAAAGGCAGAGATGCAGCTGGCCTCCTTTTCACAATAAATTGCACTGGGATTAGGTTGCCAGATTTCCAATAAGTCTACCAAAAACATCAGCATGGAAGTTAGTAAATCCCAAACTCCCAGGCCATCTGACATCAAATTAGGTTTTGTTTGACAGGATCAGTAATATTCTCTCATGCAGTCTGTTAACTTCTGGGCTGATAGTAACTGAATGTTAGTGAATGCAAAATATTCCATACAGTGCCAGAATGGGAAGCAGTGCAACCACATTTTGCAATGTGTCCAAAACCAAATCTAGACTTTGACAGAACTAAATGCAAACATGAAGAGAAATGTGGGAGAGGGAGAGAGACGACTTGACCACATGAGGTTGTTTGAACAACTTGTAGATAGGACAACTCTGACACCACACACAGGCACTCTGCTTAGTTTTTCTTTTCCCTATTTAGTATGAACTGGTGGGTGTGGCAAGTCTCTTTCCAATGTAAACCCTATGAAAAACACAAATATACAAAATGCATGAAATTTAACCAGCTAACAAATCAAACCATGCAATAAGTATTAAAATGATTATATTACAATGCATACAGATTCTTCTAATTATCTGCGGTGCCGGTGTGTATAAAATCTGACTCACCCAAGGCCAAGAGCAATAATGTGAGAGATGAGCAAGGAAGGAATGAAGACTTTGAGAAATTCTGCAGAGAAGACACCACCTTTCTTCATAACCCCGCTCTTTCTCATACTAAGAGATGATGAATGTCGGGGATGCTTAAAATGGAACTCCCTGAAAAAGAATTAATGGGTTAGTTAAACAATCAATTAAAGGAATATAGGAGCTATTTATTTGTTATTAGTTTTTAATTGTTGTCTTACTAACAATAGATAACTTTTCTTGTGACCCGGTGGTCACAAGAAAAGTTATCTATTGTTAGTAAGACCAAGATCACACCATCGTCTGTCATTCCATCGTGCAAAAATAAAAACGCAGTCTTGGTACGTGTGACCCACATTACAATTTTTTACAATACATCATATAGTTTGATTATTCTAGATTTTAGCTGTATTTAGATTAGATGTGAAACTAGAATGTTCTTTTGCTAGTAATTTGTTTAGCATATTTTGTTGTTAATTGGTTAACACATTGGGCACCTGAGCTTAGTCTATGGATTTTTACCAAAGCAGGAAACACAATTAAATTAGTTTGCTTCCATGTTCTTTTTATAACTAAACCATTACACAAACAGAAACTTTGCATTGACAACGGAATTGTTCTTTTGTCTGGAAAAGTGACCATTTGATTTGATTTTATTTGATTTCTACAATTGGCCACTACAATCAATATTTGTTCAGTGAATGGTGAGTGAGTGTAATAGAATAACTGAAACAATTAACCAAATAATTGATTGATCGATTAAAAAAAAATATACAAATGATCAAATTCTGAATAATTGGTTTAGTGATGTATGATGTAAATACTGCCATTTACCACTTCAACCAAATGTGAGTACGGTAGTTATGTTTGTTCAATGTAGGCTACACAGTATAATACATTTGACTTACTTTGGAGGAATGTTTTCTGGTCTGCTGGACCAATCTGCCACCCAGTCTATCCCCTTCTCCATCAGGATATCTTCCTCAACCTCTTTATATGGTCCTTCATCCTCTGACTACAGATAAAGTGTAACAGAAATAATAATAATAATAATAATAATAATAATAATAATAATAATAATGGTTGACTTCTGTTGTGTTTTACCTGGCTTTCCTTTGCGCTTGACATCTCTACATCAAACATGATTTGACCCTCATCTTGATCTTGATCTGGACTGGTTGGTCTGGGGGGACTGAGAGAGCCATTATAGAAAAAGAATCATATTAAAAACAACTAAACAATATAGACAGAAATTAATGCTCTGGTATTGGGAAGACAAAGACATTTTCTCTGCCCTTCATTTGTACTTTACTTGAGTATTTCCAATTTCCACAGTACAAATATTGTACTTTTACTTCACTACATTTTTATGAAAACTTTAGTTACTAGTTACTGTGTAGATTTTGATTATTATAACAATACATTAACCACTTCAACCCTATAAATTTCGTCCATGTGTCGTTCGGCCATGTTTCAGCGATGTGACGCACTGTGAGCTTGTAGATCGGCTATTTTCAAAAGATTTTGATACATTTGAAAAGTTCAAACCGGACATTCTGCATAATGAGTACTTTCTACTTTTGGTACTTTAAGTACATTTTGATACCAATACTTTTGTAGTTTAACTTAAGTACATTTAGAATTCCAGACTTTTAACTCTTGTAACACAGTAGTTCTACTTTTACATGAGTAAAACAATTGAGTACTTTTTCCACCACTGATCCATACCTATTACAGGCAGAGCTGCTTCGGCTAGACTCAGCCTGTGCATCCAGCAGGATCTTCTCCATGTCTCCGTTGTGGATGGACGACGACGATGGCACATGCTCCAATCCACCGACCAGGCTCTCATCGATCTCTTCTTCTGACACAACATGGTCCAGTATGGTCTGTGGAGTTTCACTCTCCCCTGTGTTGCCATTCAGCGGGTCGACTGCGGCGGTGGCTCCAGCAACAGAAGGGTTGGGCTGAACACCCTGTCTCCCTGTGGTGTTGTTCCCGTTCATCTCCAGCTCCACCCAGGACCCTATAGTATGCACAAGGGGGGTGAATTCAGGGTTCACATTTGTGCAAATCTTGGCAATACATATAACAACACAAAAGGGACACCCCCCCCCCCATCAATAAAATCACTCAAGAGATTTAAAACATATATACATACAAATTACAATAATACATACTGTATTATTGTTATTGTTACGTTTTCATTCATTTTGCATTTGTAGACTAGCACTAGGCTAGCAGTAGCACTGCATTCAAGATTGCAGCATAGATCTCTTTGTGCCACTGCCCCAGAAATAGGTTGCACATTTCCTATTTCCAGACAGGGGTGGAGGGAGTGGAGTTATGCAATCCCCCTAGCAGCCAGCAGTCGCGGAGTCAGAGAGAGAATGTAAACCTTGTGCGATGATGTGAGACTACATTTACTACTACACAAGTTACACATATACTATTGATACTAGTGATTCGGCTATACAGTATGATGACGATCCACAGTTACAAGTTAAATATAATATACGAGGTGGTCCATTCCCTTATGAGCTATATTGCATAACAGAAAATAAGCTGCGAGTCGCTGCACTGTTCCTCGAGTAGAAGTAGAACATGATGTAAACAAACCTCTCGCTTCGTTGCGTTTTGGAATTGTTTTGGAAAATCGATGGACAAAGAAATCTGTCCGAAACATTTCGAGTTATAAAGACATAGATATTACTCGATGCCATCTTTCTAAACCTAATAATGACACATGTGAACGTGTCAGTTTTACTTCCTTTCTTTCAAAAGGGGATCTTTGATAAGGACATCAAAGTACACTGTCGGGAACTTAAATAAACGGTTTCGATCGTTAGACCTTCATCAGGACAGACAACTTACTTAAAAAACGAAATAAAAATAAATAGAGTCAAGCGTGCATGCAAGTAGGCTACGTACAATGTCCCACTTTGGGTTTTCTATGTTTTGGCCATATGATATTCTACTATTATTTGCAAATAATACGTTACTTTTATAACATTTACTGAAAATGCATAACATTTTTCACAATAAAAATGCTTACTCACTAATCAATGACAGTAATGTAATTCCACGACTGGCAAATTAATATTTCTTTCATCTTTTGTCTGAAACTTGTTTATTATTATTATTATAGCTACAGCCCTCCCACCGCAGATTCGTATAGCTATGGTTGGTTGAAATTCAATCAATCAAATCTTTAGCGCAACTCCATTGGAGCATTTACGATGACGCATATTAACATCACGCTTCCGCCCCGCCCAGAAGAAAAGGAAATTCTATACGCGATGTAACTTTTCCAATATAAACATCATAATTGCAACTGGACCCAGGCAATGCGCGCACAATCACGAAAACATATTCAAACTACACTTTTTGATACCAAACGTGCGGATAAAAGTGTGCGGTAGTACGTACCGTGAAGTCCAGTTTCCTCGTTATTGTTTCGTTCAGCAGCAGCGGTAGACATGTTGACTACCCAATTTTAACATTCATCAACATGACACGCAGACGAACTACACTGTGCGCAGGCGCAACATCGATCCAAAGGTCCAGACAGAAGAGCGCGCCTCAAACTGACCCTGGATCAGCGATGGGAGGATGGATTGATGGCAGACTGGCAGTCTGTCTCTCCATCTCCCTATGCGCCATACATTTTTCTCCCCCCTAAATCCCCCCTCCCTCCCATAATAAACCTGTAAAATAAAAGGAGATCATTGGAGTCATTTTTTTAAATTGTTTTGATTTATTTTGGAGGCTCAGGAGTCAGGAAGGTTACTTAAGGTATTTTTCATACGTATTTGCGTGTTCTTGTTCAGTGTTTTGCATTTTAATTCTCCTATTTTTTTTTAGATCTATAGTATTCTACAAAACTATATCTGCTTTCCTGTTAATGTGCGGTACCTCAATATATCACAAAGAAATGGCTATGTATGTTTCAAAGTGGAAGAATAGTAGTGGGCAGGGCAAGTGAATGTTAAATGTGTCTAGGGATCTTTCTTATAACAAAGTGTATTTGACTCTCAGCATTATTGGTCATCCATGCAGGGATTGTAAAATTAACTAACTGCTTTACAGATTATATAAATGCCAACTACCTAATTCAACCTACAATAATTCAATGTCCTGCAATTATTATTTAAAAAAATAAAACTCAATAAATTTTCTCAACACAAATAATGACTCAGGTTTTCTTTTTATTCAGAATCCATGTTTGAAATTCTGTATTACTTTTGATCTAAATTGTACTTTATTCCATTTGACAAAGACAAACAGAGCTATACAGTGAACCTTTTGTATTGATTTCTTTTTGCAACAGATCACCAAAAATCTCCTACAATCTTTATTCAAGAGCCCCTTGAAAGAAATAAAAACATACAAATTAATGAAATTCACAAAAATAAAAGTGCATTTTGTTTCGACTCTCGATACATTATACATGTATGCAGTGCTGCCGTCTTGGAAAAACCTCATAACTCCAATTTTGGTGTTCTTTTTTCTTTATTTGAATTGAAGGTTTACATGGTCCTTTATAGGTAGAGCGTTTCATGACCCCAGGGCATGAATCCCATTCACGACCCATTGAAAATGTTTTCAGAAACGCAAGTTTGACTATCTGAAAATAAGGCTGTTTTTCCTGAATTCCTAAAAAGTTGATGTGTTGAAGAGACAAGGTTTTAATTGGACAGCAGCGGTTAAATTCCCCTGAGCAGTCTCCTGACTGGCATGCCAGTAAATTCAAGAAACATACTTGATTATCTGTTTTGTTTTTTCCTCAAATGCTATGACAAAGGCAATAGGGTTCTATTGAATTACATTTGTTGTGGTCTTGCACCATAGCCTTGCACAATATCTATGAAGATGTTTGGGTAAAGTGGTAGAAAGTATGATATAGAGAACATCCCTATTTAGCTGTGATAACCATTTTATCGGTTAGTTGGGTGAAACGTGCAGATTGGGATGTACAGTATGTAGTTTGAAACATGTACAGTTTTTTGATATAGTATATCTGAATATTACTGTAAAAGCAGTCCTCAACTGTAGAACCCTTTGAACAGTAAAATGACTTGACTTAAATTGGCATTTCAGATAAGAAAAAAGAAAGACATTTAATCAGTGAATAACAATAGATTGAACTAAGCTGATAACCGACCTCAATAAAATGAACACCTATCAATTGGTGGCTGATCATTAGACAAAACACTTCTGAATGGCAGGTTGAATCATTCTGATGCAACGTATGTGATGCGACAATGGAATGGGATAAGGGTATGACGTTAGGCAGATTTATGCGCAAATGACATGAGACTAATAACTTTACTGACCCTCATGTATTCACATCCTTGAGCGAAGAAAAAAGCAATAATTTTGCAGAAAAAAAAAAAAGGGTTTGCAAAGTGTCTCATGACACACGCACATTACCCAGAGCCCTGAGGAAGTGACACTCACATTAGCGTAAAACCACATATAGCAGCCATAAGCACTGGTGGTTAATGGTGTCATTGCTAGTGAGTGGGAATCAATTCTCTAGAGGAGTGAAACATGTTAACCAAATATAAATATGATCCAGTGGGAAAAAACAAACAAACAAAACAACTTTCATGACCTGATTCAATGGCTATTTTGCTAAGTGTTCTACAAAAGGAAAATACTTGTGCTATAATCTACTCGCTCGCTCCAGAAAACAGGCATGTGAATGAATCACAGGGTGATTTAGAAACAGCAGTATTGCTGTTTTTTGACTAATTTATACACTTCGTATAACCATGTCAATAGCCACAAATAACTGATTCTGAGTGACATGATCATACAGCTTTACTCTACCCTCTGTTGTGAGCTAGCCTAGCACCAATGATCGTTTCAACATAATTGTCCGCAAGTGATGTGCTTCACAAGTTCCTTTTGACCACCTCACATAAGAACGAGCCCAGCATGATTTGAGAGTAACAATAATCAGTAAATTCTCTCTAGTCAAATAACTTGACTAGAGAGAATTTACTTTAGACTTTAGACTGAGCTAGATTTAAATGTTTAGTTTGCCAAGATAAAAATGCCATTCCCATTTAGACCCAAAAGGGCCTATTTTTGATTAAGTCCTTTCACAACGAGCAAATGACTCACAAACAACCATGGCACACAAAAGGGAACTTCAAAGTATCCAAACTAATATCCAACCACTCAGAAGCATCCAAATCAGTTCCAGACTAGCTACAGTAAGCCAAATTAAAATGGTATAGTGCTTATGAATAGAGGTACAGACACCTGAAAATACTTTTCTTTGGACAGCCAACGATCAAAACAACCAGACTCCCTTGATTTCACACAAATGTTCTCTAGCTTTCCTCCAACCACGCAGCGGAATGGACAAACTGCTTCCAAAGACGTGACACAAACGATTACCAACTCAGGCAACGTGCCCTCCTTCTACAGATCAGTCCAAGACGTACAGTTAAAGAAACTACAGTGATCAGACTGTAATCCTATTGCCTTAATTCATACAAAAATAAACCAGCTATAGTGATTCTTTTTTTCTTTTGACAGGTACAATACAAAACATCATAAAAAAGAAATCATAAAAAGAAAAGAAAAAAAAACAAAGAAAATAAATCCATATGGTATCGCGATCAATAAGAATTCACCACTACAAGATTGGTGCAGAAGTGCCAGACGAATGGGGAATAGGCCACACCACGCTACAATGACTTTCTATACGTAGGTAGTGACCCCACCTGTAGTCAGGGGAGATTACAAAAAAACATGGAATAAATGTATTCGCCAATGTGTTTAAACTTTAAGTGTCTGTCTAGTAACAAATTTCACAAAAGGCTGAAATTTCAACACAACACATGACAGCGGTTTAAAGTTGGGGTACCTGCAAGGCTACAACCTCATGCAGGGAAAATGCTTCATTCTGCCTTAAGTAGGATGTGAGGGGTCAACCTAGTGTTTGTTTCCATGATTTGGCATCCTTTGCAATCATGTTTTGCACCAAAACCAGTTCTTGGTGGATATAAATTTCTGGGTGCATGTTAAAGAGTAATTAGTTTATTTAAATTTCTCAAATACAGCAACACTGATCCACATTGTTAAATGCCTCAGGAGGTAGGGGGGAGCCCAGGGACAGGGAGTTCCTGCCAAGACACCCGGTACACTTGTGTTCCGGTATCTCCTCACTGCCCTCCACCCACCCATAAGGGTCAATGTCTCTCCACTGAGTAGCCCATCTTCTCCAGATACCTGATGTATTTATGCCAAAGAGTGGTTTTGGTGCAAAATAATTAAACCTTTGTGAAAATAGTTATTAGACTTTATAAACACATGGGCATGGAATTTATTGCAGGTTTGGCCAATTTTGTGATAGTATTCCATGACTTTGTAGTATTGTAGCATGGGTGAATGTCTCGAGTGTCTCAGGATTAAAAAGGTCAAGGACAGCAGCCTGTCAATCTCAAAGGACTGAGCTTAAGTGCCTTCAATCACTTTGAATGAAGTTTCTTTTGCAGGACACCATGCTTACAAGAAATAGCCTACCCTCACACTGTATTAAAATCTAGATATGACATTTGCCAGACGCTAGTCTGTCCATGTCAGGGGTATCATTGTACTGTACATTAGGGAATAGGGGGAGGCAAGTGAAATTGGCAACTTGACACACAATTTGGGGCAAATATGGAGTGCTAACAGCGTGCATTTGCAGTGTTCTAGGCCTACACAAAAACAAATTTGTGACGGAAAGATGAGAAAAGCAAAACTATCCAAAACAAAAGACACTTGATAGCTACAGAGAGAAAAGAAATACTTGGTAATTATGACATACAAAATCATGTCATGATGGCACAAAATAACATCGCAGTAATAGTGACAGAGCCAAATAAGTTTACTCAAGAAACATTTCCCTTTGGTTTGGGATGTAGTGAACAAGAGTTAAAATATGGTAGCAGGGGTATGGATGGAGTGCTCCTAGTAGAGGAATCCCATTAAGGCTGAATCCCCAGGTCCGGACAAATGACTATGGATTCTGTTTGCACCAATTTGGGTCACACTTTCAAATGCACCAGTGTTGGCCTGCTCTGGCATATTGCATGATAGCAAATGAGTTCATCATTGACATATACCCATCATATACAATTCAAAAAAAGAAAAGAAAAAGACAAATCTGATTCTGCAGTCAAGATGTGGGGACTCAGCCTCAAACAGCCATCAAAACAGATAATGTCCTTGAGAGGGGTGGGGATGGGTGGTGGTTCAGAGCAGTGGGGCTTAAGCAGAAACTGGGATCTGACTGGTTCAGCAAATGCTAGTTCAGTTTGTCCTGGAATATATACAAGTTGTTGGTGGTGGCCACAGCAATGATGTTGTCCAGAGGGTGCCAGGCGGTGTGGAGGATCTTCTTGTTAAAGTCCAGGCTGTCCACACTGATTTCATCCTTCTTGCGCTTCCCTCCTGTGCACACTTTGCGAGGTTTCAGGACAGACCGCGGCTTGCTGTTCTCCCGCGATGCCTCCAGGGTCATGTCCTGCCGGTAGCCTCGGTCGAACATCCTGAAGAAGTTGTTGTAGGAGCCGGTCATCACCACGCTGCAAAGGAATGAAATCAGGGAGAATAAAGGCCTATTCATAGTCCAGTTTTCGGTGAAGAGGTGACCACCGAAAACTATACATGACGTCACGCAAGGTTGGTCACCGCTCACACAATACATCTCTCAGCACATCTCTCTGCACCGAAAACTGGACTATGAATAGGCCTTAAAGGGTGAGTTAGTGGGGCAGGAATAGCATCAGTCTTAAGACTCTTAACAACCAATTCAATATATTCAATTACTTATAATTGAATATATAAAAGTGAATGATAATTGATAACTGGTATATGTATATCAATATTTGAATGTACAACTAGAACCATATTCTGCGGCCAATTAGCCACAGAGTAGGTTATCCTTATGTAAACTGGAATCATATTATTTGGTCAGTAAGTCACATAGTATGAAGCCTAGAAACATTTTGTTTTGTTGTACATTTGTTACTCTCCAATGTGTAGGAAAAGTCTAAGCTCTGTGGAACAACATATAATGTACTTACTTACTACTTACCAAGTACTTACCAACTACTTACTGTCCCGTCATACGACAAATAATAATAGACGATCTACAAGCTCACAACAAGTCCTATTGTGAGCTTGTAGATCTATTGTTGCTAGTTTGGGGGGAAATGTGCATATAATGACATGCCCAAAATAAGGATTGTAAAAAAGAAAAAAGATTTCACTTCATTATGAGCGCATATGCTCTTCTACTAGGACAGCCATTATGCTCAGCATGGAGCCGCTACATACAGTGCTTCCGAAGGCCTGTAGCTGCTGGTTTTAAAGAATGTTTAAATAGGCAAACAACCAAGAAAATTTATGTCATGCATATTATGTGCGTTGAATATTGCCAGAGGAACTTCGGAAGATGAAGTATAGAGAACAAAATGAAGAAAAAAAGATAGTCACAAGTCACAACTGCACATTTGGTTACTATTTCAATAAGGTTCTCACCTGTCATTACCGTTCCAACAGCACTCAAACTTGTCAAAGATGCAGTCGTTTTCATAGAGTGAGCACAACTTACTCCTGAGATATTCATGCACCTGTTAGAAGAAAGCAATTGAGGGATACAGTCGAAAGTCATACTATGATGAAAATGTCAAAGTAAGGATGTACACAATTAATCGATGAACATTCATTGATTCACATTCATGTCAGGAAAGCTTAATGACAGAAAATGTATCTTGGCTCACCAAATGTCAGAATAAAAGTGTATTAATTTAAATTTTCCACCAGATGGAGCAGTATAGTGAGAGGACATCCAGGGTACAATTCAAACCTAAACATAAATGCATAGGCTCACACTCCAGGCACTGCTGAAGAATATGCTGATTTTCATTTCAATTAAGCACCAACTGCAGTTTCTCTTAATTTATCTGTACTAGACCGGTGCCGTGGGCACCTGCCTATTCGGGAACGATGCAAGTTGGAAATGCATGCCCCACCCAGCTATGCAATGTTTTATTCATGGCAGTGATGACTCTGGACTTGATAAAACAGAATCAGAATCACAGTGGACCAACACTAGCAGATGACATGGTATCCTAAATCATCACCGACAGGGACAACTTCACACTGGAGTCAACACAGCCATCTAGGAGGAGATTTCATTTTAGAGCACTTTGAGCTTCTGTATGTTGACAAGCTTTATGGAGACGCTCATTTCCTTTTCCAGCAGGACACTGTGCCAAAACTACGAATAATTGGTGTACGGGCCATGGTATTACTGTCCTTAACTGACCAGCCAACTGGCCTGACAGGAAACCTGCAGAAAATCTGTTTATCAAGAGGATGCATTTACGGCTTCCATAACATCTCAACAGTGCCACAGAATGATCACCTCCATGCCACATCCCATTAACACCCCGAATGCCCTGGGTTACTTAATCCATTAAATCAGAGCGCCCAGCGATTTATAGTAGCAGAGCACATTTAACGACGGACCGGATGCTATCCCGGATGTAGCTGAAGTAGCTTGATGTAGCCAAAACACTCAACGACAATAACGGGAGGTATGATTAATTAACGCGATTAGCGACGGGACCGCGATGGGCCGTCTTAACACAATCTTTGCTTAGAATTGGACGGAATGATTTAGATCAAGAGTTATTCACGTTTTAAGATTTTCAATCTCATCCGCTAACATGTTAGACGACGTCCCACCGGAAAACATCGAATGTTGCGCAACAGACGCTCCTAGCCTGTGGAACGATGCGATCAGCTTTTTATCAATCTCCGTCCTGAGCACTGGGCGTAACTAATTGAACGGAGAACTCAGTCCTTGCCGCTCAGGGTGTTAATGAACTTGTTTGTTCAAAAGTAGCCCAGACCAAGTATTACGTGCGTAAATTAACACACTTTTGTCGACATTACTGCATAATAAAACTTTTTTTGTGGTCTCATGCAATATTCTAATATTTTGAGATATGGATTTTAGATTTTCATGTGCTGTATGCCATAATCATCTAAACAAAAGTTTTAAATATTTCACTTTATGTGCAATGAATCTAGAATATATGAAGGTTTCCCTTTTTGAATTATATTACGGAAGAAAATGAACTTTTTCCATGATACAAATGTTTTTGAGAAGCCATTGCTTTCAAAATAAGCAAGGCGAAATTATCTAAGCCTCTAAACCACTAGATTTACTGTGCCTACATGAAATGAACCTGAAGGACTATCAATTAAACATTTGTTAACATTAATGATCATGGATAAAAGTAATTATTTCAAGAACAGTGAATTTCAGCTTGCAGTACCAAAAATCAGCATACACAGACCTGATACGTCTCTACTGGCCGAGACTCCATGTTGAGATCCCATATTTTGACAGACAAGTAGTCACGGGTCATCATGTAACGTCCACTGTGGCTGAACTTCACATCCGAGATGGAGGAGATAATTTCAGAGAAGAACGAGCGGTTGTTTGGATCCTCTGGCTCCTCGAACACTGATAAAAAATGGGGATGGTCGTCAGTTTAGCACACCATGGTCAGTCTGAAAATAATTGTCTGGAATTGTTCAGTAATAATTTAATCTGAGATGAACAATGTCTGAATGGGGGAAAAATGCAGTACTCAAACAAAAGAAAGAGGTACTAATGGGTAGTAAGCCCATAAATGGATACATCCCCAGAGGTCAGTCCTTACTGGCAGTCCCTATTAGCTCGCCTTGCCACAGTTATCCAATTAACATTGTATTCAGAATCTAGAACAGTTTAAGGAGCCGTTAGAAGATTTAAAGAGACATTAGCTATTTCAATGTGCCCGCTGTGTGCCCATTAAAAAAACACTTTGTAACAGAAGGAAAGCTGCATCTGCGTTCATTTTGGCAGTGTCTATTCCTGTAATATTATCCCACCCGCCCGACTTCAACATTGGTTCTGTCACAGCTCTCAACATCTCACCTGTGGGCATGGTAGACATGGAAAATGTTGCTTACTTTTGGAGTGCTGATCACAGAGTGCTGATGCCCTCATGTCACACAATCGGATTGTTCCTTTACTGCTGCTGTAGACGAAAGTGTTGCACTGGTTGGGGTGGAATTCCGCTGCTGTGATCACTTCAGTCAACTCCTCCATGTTTGCTGGCTTTATGTCAACAATGTCTGAAAAAAGGTTTGCAGGTCAAGGTACTACACTAGTTCCCAGGGAACCATAGAAATACAAGTGGAACCTAGGTAGTTGCTTTCACACCATGACCCCCACCCCATAATAAAACATCAAATTGGTGTTCAAAAATGGTAGATGTACAAGCTTGCAGCATGGACGAAGTGACGGGCTGTGAGCGTGCGCATCTGCCATTTTATGAATAGCCAACGCAAAAATCGAAAATGCTTTAGCGGTTTTCCCCATTGAATCATAAGACTTACTAAAGCTGCGATCAGTGATCTCCAAGTGCCAGAGGTTTATACGCAGGTCATCTGCAGACAGATAGGTCTCACAATCACTATTGACAGAGATTGAGTTGATATGGTAGGTGTGAGCATTAGCAAACACCCGCCTGGGACTGGCCTCCACCATCAAGTCCATGGGCCGAAACACTGGTACCTGAAGCCAAAAGGGAGATGTGCAACAATTAATCCTCAGGTTTTGGAAGGAGTCTTACAAGCTTCATCTTATGCTTTTAAAATAAAATACCTCACATACAGTGCAAGACAAAGACTAGACAGTACTACTACTAATTCACATTGTCAGAATCAACTTTGTTTAACGTTATGTTCAATGTATAACATTAAAGGTATATTCAGTGATTTCACTTAATTCAAATATCACTTATTTTTTTGTTTTGTTGTGATAATCCTCCCTACTATAGAGTGTGCTAGCCATATAAGGAGTTCCTCCCTGTCCCCAGTTAACCCCTGGGGGTCAAAAAACCTTAGGTTTCGTTTTTGACTCTATCCTGATTGGACGAAAGGCTGGGTCCCACAGCCAAAAACTAAACCTAAGGTTTTTTGAGTGAAATCACTGAATATACCTTTAAGAACCCTGATTTTTCTTTCTTTTCAAATAGCAAAATCAAAAATAACTTTATTTAAAGAAATAAATAATGCAGAACTTGGTTTTGTAGTGTTATACATTAGCAGAATCGGTTTTGTAGTGTTATATATTAGCAGAATCTGTTTTGTTTGCATTCATTTATGTGCTAAAGGACTACTGTGGACCAAGTCAACACTCAACAGGGATGAGATTTTGGAATGTCACATTTCTAATCAATGGACAGACAATAAAGGTATCTCACCAATATTTGGAGTTACATCATGACAAGATAACTATACACAACCCAAACCTCTACCAAAGTGATTTGAACATTTTTAAAACTATGCACATCAAGGGCTTTGCTGAAAATTCCAAACATGATCAATCCATTGCTGCCAGCCTACACACCCGTAGTGTTGTGACAGTATGGGGATCTCTGTAACGTCCATCTTCTTCCTTCAAGTTGTAGCCCTCTGGTCTCTTGTCTCGCTCACTAATTTTCCACAGCTTTATGGTTTTGTCTGCAAACATGGAGACATAAATCACCAGGGTTCAGTGACAGGTGAAATTCATTTACTTAAATAAACGTTATTTAAAGCACCTATCAAACCAAAGTTACCAAGTGCTTCACATAAAACGAAATTAAAACTAAATTAAAAACAGCAACTGAATAAAAACAAAAACATGATGACTCGCATAAAATATAAAGTGCAGTGAATAAAAACATCAAGTTAAATACAAAATTGATTCATGGAAAGGACTTTCAATAAATGTAAGTTTTAAGAAGCAACACTGATTTAGGGTATGGGCACATCTAAGATTCCATGCACGGCCAAGGAAGCTGACTCCCGGGGTCTCTTCCGGCTTTTTAGACAGCTCGTGGATGGAAATGAAGGTCCACCCATGCGGCAGATTGCCGCGTCGGCCAGATTCCCGAAAAAGCTTGCCCCAGCGGCATGCTGCCGCGTGGGTGGAGCTTCATTTTCATCCACCAGCTGTCTAAAAAGCCGGAAATTACGTAAAAGACAGCATCTTCTGTCCGCGCATGGAAGTTCAAGTGTGCCCAGGCTGTTACCCAGTCTGAGGTGGTCTTTAGACGAGAATGGTGTTCATAGAAAACAGCTAAATATAATTCCAGAGTGGAAATCTTTGAGAACGCCGTTTTATCCCTTCTCCATGAACGGTGAATCCGCAAAACTTATGACATCATGGATCACGTTGGCTCACAGCACATATGTTTATTACATTGGTGCAGAGCCATATATGACATAATGAAATTCCTGAACAAGCCTCCCTCCTCACCTACAAAGCGCTGCTCATCAGCAGATGGTGAATGTAAAACCATGATGTAAATATAAATAAAATGCCTTAATTGTGATAGGCGGCAGCCGCAGCAGCAGCGTTTATGTAGCTTAAGGTATTATAAAATATATAACCATCCCGTGGCGCGCTCTACCTGCATGCTCTGGGCTGCCTGTAGAAAGCAGGCAGCGAGCGACGGCCACAACCACGTTGTGTTCTGGAAGCAAAACCCTGATAGGGTTGCGTGAAGGGGGGCTACATGGTTCTTCTTCTTGTACGTGGGTGACTGGTCTATTTGGCAGCCCGTTACCGCCACCTAGCGACATTATAGCGTTTTCATAAAGTGTGCGTTCTCGTGTAAAGGGTCAATAAAAAATGAGAAAGCAACAGGACTTTGCCGTTTTATCTGGAGATGGTCGCCATCTAAAAGTGGCCTGAGTGCCTCAGCCAGGTCGTAACATGGTCAATGTATTCATTGTCAATTGTGGTATGTAAATTATATGTTACCACCCTGTGTACACTTATAGCAGCCAGTGTTCCTCAGGGCTCCTCACAGTAGGATGCAGAAACTGACAAAATATTTTAAACAAATTAAATTAAATTAATTAAAATAGATTTTATTTTTTAGACACAGACGGCCTTTTTCATCATTTAGATTTTATTTTAGCCAAATTACTGTTCGGCACACACATACCTGCCAATTTGAATTACCGGTAAGTATTAACAATGGCGATTTGTGGGCTGGTCACATAAGGTTTCCTTATAGATTGTCTTGGCTATTTTCTGTGCGTTTCCTTAATCTTAGAAGAGTCGTTTAAGTAGAATATGTAATTAAATCATTGCAGCAACATAGCAATAGTTTGTACTGTAGGTCATAATGCCGCTGTATTTACAAGTATTAGTACCCAGTTAGGCCAGAGTTACAAAAAAGGTTGAGAACCCCAGGTCTATAATGTACACATATTGTAGTAACTTCATATGTTAATATAAATATATATATATATTTATTTCCTATATCGTTCCTTCAGTGTAATACACCAACCTCAGAGTCAAATTTCTACTTTGTCCAAACATACTTAACAGGCAATAAAAACAATACCGATAAAGCCTTCACTCAGCAGCTGTACAGAATGCTGGCAGACAGGTTTTAGAGAAGCCAAGACTAAATGTGCACTGGTGAAGTATACGTTCAAATCAAAGAATAAAAAACACCTGCATGCTGTCCTCACTGTCGCTCAATTTCTTTTCCCGCCTCTACCTTAACAGTCAGGATTTTACAGTGTTATGACACTCTTACTAGTTACTAACCATTGGTGGACAAGAGGAACTGCGCTGCATTCTTCTGAGGCAACCACCGGATCTTGTTGATTTTCTCCTCAATCTCAAGGCTTTTCAGGTAGTCGAACTCAGGCTCGTGACTCTGGAAGGTGCTGTAAACATTGTACTCTCCACGGCACTGTGGCTGATTTTTACTCTAAATAATGACACACAACACCACAGTGAGTTCCCAAGTCATATCAGAGACTGCCCATAACGCTGACATCCCATTACTTGAACGATGTGGCTTTGCATACCAGGTTGGTAGCAATGTGAGTTGTCGGACTAATGACATGGAACCGTCACATCACAGAACTACAACGAGACGTCAATTCATCATTGACTTTAATTTAGATCAAATTATGGTAAAAGTACAAAATCTTGATAAATGCTCATTTATTTATCCCAAGCCAAGACATCTTGAAATGTCTTAATATTTACAGCAGCCAGAAACACAACTTTCCATTTCATATGGAACAAAGATACGTGTTGGCATTTTGGTTGAAGTTATACATTTCAGACACTGAACCGGTTATTTGATGACTAAGATGTATTCATTCAATGTGTCACACCTAAAATAAACTCACACACAATAACCCATGTAATTTAATTTATTTTCATTACATTAACAATTTCAATTGTTTTAAAAAATAGAAGATAAGATTTTGCACTTTCTACAAAAATGGCAGTCAAAACATTGGTAATCGATGGTTTAGATTAGAACTCTCAGAAATCGGGGTCGGACCCACAAATCTGGGATCGGTAGGGCTCTACATATCAAAAACGTGCCATTGTCTACATGAAGACAAAGCTTCAGGAGGCCACAGATTCACATCAACCCTAATGAGTCACAGCAACTTACCTCTGGCTCCTGCTGAAAGATGACAACTCGGCCTCCTTTGTCCCCAGTGGCTAGTAGCTCTCCAGAGTGGTTGAATTCAACAGTAGATATGATGTCAGCTGTCAGAAAGACATTGAAATTGAATTACTGACGATTATTCAAACCACTCCCCACACCCCACTTTGCCATATGTGCCGACAAATTCTACAGCAAATGCTAATAATCTCTAGTTCTAAATGGGACCAGTGGAATTACAGGCTAATCTATAGGCTTTTGTTTCCTGCCATTTCACATGTATTTTTAGACAAATCATTCAACCACCTATATAAGCCCAACAGAGACATTTCTTTCTGTGCCCACGGTCATATTTTCAAAAGATTTCTTTCCCCCAGTTTGCAGTCATTGATTTTGACAGTTGGGACAAAGAGCCCAGCTACCAGAGATGGCAATGGAACTTATGGAACCCATTGACTGTTTACTGGAATTCGTGGATGTCAATGCAGAGCATCTTATAAAGTGATATTTTCAGCAAATTCCAAATAGCAACAGTTTTACAATTTTGCCCAATTATCCTATATCTTCTAGCATAATAATATGATATATTATAATCATGTGCAACGTGAAAAGTATTGTTTACATTAAAAAAATGGCCCTTAGTATGAGAAATGACTCGCCATCTGCAGCTACTGAATCAAGACGAGTATCATCAATCCCACAATATAACAATCAATCCTTTATCACAGCCTGGCACAAATCTCAGCTGTATCCTTAAAATAGACAATCACACAAGTTGCTCTGCTTCCACACAAATGGCCCCAGGCCTGTACAACTTGACTCCATGCACTTGCATACGAGACAATGGGAGTGGAGAATGAAGGAATGTTTTTTTAAGGCAACAAGGAAAACTTGCACAAGCCTAGTGTCAAGTCTTGCGAATAAGCCTCCATATTGCTTTGTGTATTGACACAATAAGGACAGGCTAACAGTTACCCTTGTTCTCAGGCACAATTTACTGTAAACAACCATGCAGTGTACGTCACAAATAAGAATCCATCACATACTAAAACAGAAGCATTTCAGAATTGTGTGCATCACTATAATACTCACTGGAAAAATGGATAAAGGGAACTACCAACCCCTCATTAGCAGACATTCTGTACATTTTCCCCTTTGTATAGGGAAAATATTATTAATTAAACTTGATCATGCACCATCAAAAATGTTACCAAGGGTATACATTTATTTTTGCGTAAATATGCCTCAAATTAAAGACCACAGATCAAAGCGGTGCATCGAGAACTGCAAGGCAGGTTGATTCTCATCTCAGCCACTAGTTGAAACCTGGAATCACACTTACCCCAATTGTCACTGTCAATACAGGACACAGATACTATGTTACACACACACATGTTACAAGCAACGATGTTTTAAATATCCAAAGGGTTAGCTTAACAACTGTCTTGTTTCGGGAAATTATAAGATGCCCTTTGTCTGCAACAAGTCCAAACCACCACATTGATTGCTTTGAAGACTGAACCCTTCTCCCTTCATAATGAGACAACATTACAATGTTGATGTGAGTCTAAAATACCTTCGCTTTACAAGTACAGAAGCGCAAAACGCCATGTAGTTTTTATTTATTTACTGAAAGCAATATTATTACCTTCAGGCAAGCTAAGCCAGAAGGCGATTCGAACAAGGCAGGTGCTCCTGTAAGCTATTATTAACCATCGATCACATGGACCTACCTTCGGCAACATCGTCATCGATAGCTCCTTTAACTTGAGAGAAGCACCATTGCACATCATTGCTCCCACCACCGGCTCCTGTACGAAAGCACAAAACAAGATCACAAATTACACACACACACCAACATGATCTGACAACTTTGCACGCGTTAGCTTGCGGCTAACTCGCTTCAGTCATCAATGATGAGGGTGGAAGGAAGGCCACACATTTACCCATTTTACATCATTTAAGTGTTCGTTGATATAGTGATTACCCGCATCTACAAATTTGTTTTGCATGTGTAACAACTTGAGTTCTGGGGGACAGACATCCATCACACCGCAGCATCTTGCAACTAGAAGTATACTGGCTGGCTAACTAGCGTTAGCATCGGTAGCTTAAAATAAATAATATCACCTGTATGCTCAGCAGGGAACCTGGTAGTTATCCAGAATAATACAACTTTATTTCAGGCATCTTAAATAAGGTTTGCTTCAACAATATCCGTTTATTTATTTTTACCTGCCATGGTGAGCGAAGGAAGGGGGTGTTTGTTGCGGGTTGTTTGGGGCCCTGTTGTTCAGGATGGCTGGGGTGGTTCTGTAGTGTAGTGTTCTGACTGACCGGAGACCAGTGAAGGAAGCTAGGCGGCTAGCTATGAGGAGGCGTTAGCAGCAGCGAACCTGTAACCGGAACACCTTGCGAGGGCTCCTCTTGCACTACGATCCACGAGGATGATTTAAACAGCTCCAAAACAGTTTGCAAACAAAGAAAAAAGTCAACGGCGAATCCTTCCGTGTAGCTTTATTTGTTAGACTTTGAACTGCACTTTGAGGTTTCTTCTTCCCTTCGCCCGTTTCTCCCTGTCTGCCTCTCCCCTGCCTGCATACACTTTCAAAATGGCGCAACGCGGGAGGCGTTCAGCGACCGGCGATGATCGTAGCCTCATCTCAGCCAATAGAGAGAGAGGGCCTCTCCGGGGTACGACGATGTCGCGTGCCAAAAAAAACTGATCTACAAGAAATCAACGTCCTGTGCCGCGACAAGTCGACGAGTTGTAGATCGGATGATTTTTGCCACGCGACAATCTCGCGCGATTAATTAATAGGCTGAGAAATGGCCTGCCAACAGTCTTGACAATTTATTATCAATCACAACTTACTGTAGGTATTTAGCAGACAGTATTATCAAGACTGACTTACAATAAGTAATGTAAATAATCACATAGTGTAAATCATCCATAGATATAATGCATGAGAGCAGCAGTAACTAGGGTTGATCGACTGAATACTGTAACAGTTTGCAGAAAAAACACATGAAAGTAGGCTAGTTCAAAACAAGGTGAAATCCACCTTTCAGTAGGCCAAAGGGAGAGGAAATAATAATATTGCTACAATATGTCCACTCTGGACATAGTGTTTATATTTTGTGATGACATTGACATTTGTTGTAATTTCTCATGTCATGTTTATGAATTCAATGAATGAATAAATGTCTTTATTGCAGACTCAAGATCCATAGATAAAACACAATACAACATTATAGTATACAGTAAAAAATTGTCCAAAATGTACATGTTGGACAGGCATTTGTGACAGTTATAAATACATGTCTCATTGTCTCCTAAGGCTATTCAAATTCAAAAGGCGTAGAAAATTGAATACATATAGAATGGCAAACGAATGGTCTATCCTAGACCGTGTTTGACTGTATCTATATGCAAGAAAGCATGGCTTGTTTCCATTGGGGTCTTCCTTCATATTCAATTCATCTGAATTGACAATGACATACAAATATACGGTACTATGCAAAAAATCATAAAAACATCACATCAACGGATTAGGAGTTATAGGAGTTTCAAATTGCAGCCACCCATATACTGTAAGTGCTCTTTTTGAGATTTATTTTTGGGATGTCTGGAGCCTGTTTTTTAGGGCGTCTGTGGTGATATGGTACCATGAGGTGCATGCATATAGTCAAAGAAACCTTGGTAAACAATTAATCTTGGCATCTGTTGAAATAACAGGCATCTGACTTACATTTAACATTTATAGTCAAGAAAAACAAACCTAAGAAACAAAACATGAGGAGTGACTAATAATGTCTACATAGTCGTAGCCTTCCATATCATGTCAGTTACTAGACTAGTATCGAGAGAGAAGGTGGCAAGAAGGGGTACAGGGATCGAGGGATGACATGCTAGGCCTAGGGGGTGAGGTGGAGTTTGAAGAGATGAGTTTTCAGATTACGGTGTGAGTCTATATTTCTGATTCTGACTGCAATGGGGGGTTTATTCCACAGTTTGGGAGCAGAACTCAGAAGAGTCTAGGTTCAGACATCCATCCTGTGTTAGCTGATCTGAGTGAGCGGGTTGTAGGGTTGGATCAGGCTTTGAAGGTATGGGGTGGCGTGCCTTTCGTTGCCTGTAGGCCAACAACATCAGTGTTTTGTACTTGGTGTGGGCAGCAACCCGGGAGCCGATAGAGGTAGCGCAAAAGGAGGGAGAAAAGTGAACTTTGAACTTTTGTGGGATCAGCTTGCCTGCTGTTCGTGCTAAAAGTGACTAATACAACCACGTTTACCGACTTGCGACAAATCCTGGTTGAGCTCCATCCTACTCCCACAGTGTGTGACCGTTGGTGACCAGCTTGAGGAGAATTAAAGAACAGGCTGTTGAGGGTGTTAGCCTATGTAGCCTATACTATATACCACCCATTTTATATACAGGTTTAATATTTGTTTTTAGTTTGATTTAAAAACGCCATTGACAATGAAGGGAAAATTTAATGTTTGTTTTGTCACCGTTTGTTTTACATCACCATTACATCACCTAATCAACGTGAGTTAGACTTTAATATATTAGTGCCATGCACTTCACACGGGTGTGATTTTTTTTCTTCAAACGATCAGATTCAGGACACATTGCTTCATCACAGAACTGTCCTGAGACCCGGACCATCCTTTTATTGCAAATGCCATAAGAATATGACAGAATATTTAGTATTTTATGAATGTTGTAGAATAGGTGAATAACCACAAGATGGCAGTATTGAATTATCCTACTACTGTAGCAGCCTATGGTCTAGTAGGGGTTCAAAATTCCACCGCACTGGCATGGTAGGCAGTGTTGGAAAAAGTACTTTCATGTCTTAATTAAAAGTATCAATACTGCAATGTAGAAATACTCTGTTACAGGTAAAAGTCCGGAATTAAAAATGTACTTGAGTAAAAAGTACAAAAGTAGAAAGTATAGCCTATAGGCTACTCATTATGCAGAACGAATGTTTTCAAACCTCAAATATTTAAACATAGCAGATCTACAATTAGATTTTCAAATCGAAATGTATAGGGCTGAAGTGGGCTATGTGACCAGATTTGACTGAGGGGCTGCCATTGGATTTAATTTTTTAATTTTCGTTTTTCAAATTGACATAGGCCTATTGGTTGTTCAGTTTGAAACACCAGTTTTGGAGATATGGCTTATAGAGTAATGTCTTGCAGAAAACAGCGAGTTGAGAAAACAGGCTTGAAAGGTTCACTTCTGTGTGTGGACTCTAACATTACACCTAGCTATAGCTACATGTTTAAGCATTTATTTCATATTTAGGCTACATGTTGATTTCAGCTCTGAAATCCCCCCCCCCCACACCTTTACTCTACATATTATTTATTATTTATTTGTAACCGTTAATAAAATGTATTTGCATAGTACTGTATATTTGTATGTCATTAAATGTTTCAATGAATTGAGTATGAAGGACCTCAATGGAAACAAGCCATGGGCTTTCTTAAATCCTCTTAGCAGACCTTGTATTGAACTATACTTTGCTGTGCTTTTTCCGCAAACTGTAAATAAAGTATTCAGTCAATCAATCAATTATATGGAATTAAACATAATAACCTATTGACATCCAATTAGTGAGCTAAGTAATAAAATAGCATTCTCTGTTGAAAATCTGTTATTTTGACAACTGACACTGTTGCACTAGCCCACCATCTAAGAGTATACAGCTATTACAATCTATGGCATTTCAACAGATTTCATCTTATTGAGTGAGCGATAATGAAAGTCACCTCAACTCCTCTGCCCCCAGCCAATCTCATGCTACCTTGGAATATGTCCTTATTAATTAACATACTGAGCTGCTGTTTTCAAAGGGTCATTTTGTCTCCCCTTCACTTTCTTAGGCTTTTGCATAACTGATATTTTCGAATCAAGTCAGAGATGTCCTTGTAGTCATTCAGTTTGCTTGGAAAATGTAAATTTCAAGGTAAACTGTATTTCTATACCTGGGTAAGCTTTCACTCCATGCCTGCTGCTATTCATCATGATACCAAAATAGGATGATTGCACTCTTGCTAGCGTTTTATTGGATAATTGATTACCACAGACAAACTTATTGTGCCTGTGTGAGATGACAGATTGACCCTGACTCAGCTCCCTGCCGCTTAGTCATGACTGTAAATGGAACAAGTTGTCAGTTAGATGGCCCATTTGAGGTTTTTAATATCCAGCCCAAGGTATATCAAGCAACCTCCTGCCAAACAGTATCAGAGGGATTTATTTACTTCAATTCGACTTCGACTTTCATTACGACTTTCCCTCTCCTAGATATGAGGGATGTACCCGCCATGATTCTGTGAGGGTGTTTCTGTTGTACATTTATAATACACAGAGTAGTCTCAGATACACATTCTAGGGGCACCCATAACAAACTGTACTAATAGGCTATGCCATGACATGTACACAACATATCTGAAGTACAGGAACAAGTTGCAGTCACAAGCTGATATCATGTCGTTCACATAATAGTAGGCCCTAGTATATGCTTCCTTGTGGAATGCCACAGCTCACTGGGAGGGGGGGGGGGGGCAGCCTTCCGTTCACCTCCACCGTGATGAAACAATTATTTAATGTAGATTTAACATGCTAATATTTGTTACTGTGCCAACCAAAAGCACACACTCAATAGCTGAGCTATTGAGAAAAAAATTAGTGTAGACTCTTTAGGGTTAAACCAGACCAGAATCCTAACGTCCCTATTCTTGGACAAATATTTGTCAAAAATAGCCAATAGCCAAGCCTTATTTGTGTAGAGTGAAAAAAGGTGGAGGCCTAGCCTATATAGACCATGGGGACTCCAGTCAATGAAGTAAAGTACAGTATAAGTGGTTAAAGACCCACAACATTGGCCAGCATATAATAACTGCCACTCGATACTGTAAGACTATTTGAGACTACTTTCGAGTCTATTTGCATGGATTTAATCATGCTTGAATGAAGTTTGAGCGCTTCATTGCCTTACTCTGTCCATGGTGCTGAGCTGAGGTGTGTTGTAGGCACTAGATTGAAAGAAAAACAAAGAATTCCCAGCTTATTCATTATTTCTGTGTTGTGTTTCCCCGTTTGTCACAGACTTTTGGATTTGCTTGTCTCTCTCTCTCTCTCTTTGTGTGTGTGCGTGTGTGCATGCGTGTGTGTGTGTGTGTGTGTGTGCATGTGTGTGTGTGTGTGTGTGTGTGTGTGCGTGCGTGCGTGCGTGCGTGCGTGCGTGCGTGCGTGCGTGCGTGCGTGCGTGCATGCATGTGTGTGTGTGCACGCGGCCACACATGCACCCATACAGTATGTGCATGCGCATCCCCTCCTACCAAGATATCTGTGCAACTGCTGGAGATAGAGCATGAATTGAACAAATAATAAACAAATATTCATAAGAATTCTCTGAGGATAATCAGGATACAGAATACTCAGTAGGGTAGCTGTGAGACAAAAATGAATACATGATCTTACACAAGGCTGTAACTCCCACTGCGGTCCCATAAATATAGAACTTGTGTAACATGACATTTTCTCCTAAGCCACCGACAGTGTTCCAAAAATGTGTGAGTTGGAACGAAATGTCTTACAACGATGTATTATCTACCTTTCTGAATTTCCATTTTCCAATTTTTTATCCGAATTTTTCCACAATATGCTATTGTATTAAAAGAAAATGTGTGTAAGTAATCATAAGTTATATACGGTAGTCCAACATAAGTTGTTGGCAAACACAATGCTGCTTATTAATGTAAAACACAAGTAAACTATGTGATAATTTAATAACTTTCATTTTATAATTGTCTTATTTTTTATGTACTTCCGAATGTATGTACTATATGGCATCATTTTCAGACTTGCAGCCGCATGGCAAGGCTTTGTGTCTCAATATGAGAATATAAAGAACAGCACAGGCAAAGCTTTGTGCATGGCAAAGCTTGCTCAGTGCCATAAAAGAGGACTATTTTAATGGTCTACTTTGTGTTGCTCCATTGTGCATCTTTCCTGAATTAAAAACCTCAAGGACACCTTTTTGCAGCTCCCACCCACAGATCTGCACTGTTGTGCCTCTCCTTGTCTCACTATACTCAAAGTAATGGATTTTATACTGTGCAAACCATTTATCATTTTTAAAGCACTGACAAGAACAAAGCAGTAGCAAAAGACTGCATGATTCTTTATGGTAATGAAACTGCTTTGAGACTGATTAGCATCTCCTGTCTTGGAGCTAAAAAGTATCGGGAGTGGGGAAAAAACACAACACCAGGGATTCCCACCATTGCAGTCATGGCAGCTCACATGCTGACAATAAGCTCTTTCAACAATGTGTGTGGCTGTTTTCAGAATTGCTGAAGCCTTGTCACGCTTCATGCAGCTGGGGGTTACCTCAATCTGTGTTGAATTGAACTGAAAGCCTTGCATTATCTTTGATTTTGCAGAAGATTGCACTACTTTTCACAAGAAAAACTATTTTGGATATTTATTTTTTAGGAAGAAGAAATTCACTTGAACGGAAAATATAACAGCAACTCTGAAACTCTGACAATCTGAAAATGTAAAATCTGTGTGTGTGTGTGTGTGTGTGTGTGTGTGTGTGTGTGTATGTATGTATGTATGTACTGTATGTATGTATTTGGTTAAAATGGGTAGGGTTTAAAAAAAGGCAAGAGTTTGCTCTGGTGCACTGGCCTAAAAGTGGGTCCTTAAAAACTGCTAAAACTTCTGAAATGTATGTATGTAGGTATGTATGTGTGTATGTATTTTAAAAAGGGGGGGCTTTTTGGTAAAAATCCCTGCCCGCAATACCTTCATATATTTAAAATGAGTCCAAAATAGGGTTACCAGTGAAGAGCCAACTGCCTATTCACTGGGGACTATGCAAGGCAGAGGCGTCCACCCCCCTGAGTCCAAGTTTAAGCTAGACCGCATACCTAAACCATACTCTAAAACCCAATGGTAAAATGGATATAAAAAAGGACATTAATAAAACAACCTAAAACCAAACAGGAGTAAAAGTTCACAGCAAGGCCTGGATACCATTTATTTATTTTACATAAAAATGAACAGGAAGGGGATAAAAATCAACTTCTTTCATTAAGACCAGTGGGTGTTACAGTTTGTAATTTTTTTATCCATCTGTGTTCCATGAGTTTCCGCTGTCCACTGGTCCAACGGACTCCACATTCCAGACCTGAAATGATGAGGTTAGCGATAGGATGGGATTGAAAGTGTGTGTACAGAGTTGTGTGTATGTCTGCTCGTTGGATGTGATATAAGTGTTGTTTGAGGCGTGTTTCTAGTGTGTGTCCGGTTTCTCCTATGTAGTGTTTGTGACATTGTGTGCAGGTGATGATGTAGACTATATTGGGTGTGGTCAGAGACAGGGGATCCGTGATGGGGGAGGAAGTGTGACTATGGGGGTTGTTGATGAATTTGCGGGGTTTGAAATGGAGTGTATGAGGCTGTGGGGGCTTGGGAGGTAAAGTGGAAAATTTGGAATGCACAAGGAGGTCACCCAGGTTCTTATTCCTTCTAAGTGCTGAAATTACTGAATGTGTTTGTAATGGAGGGTAGGATTGTTGTGTGGTGGTGAAATTCTGTTTAAATTTGTGGTGTAGTGGTTGGAGTGTATGTGAAAATGTGGTTATGAATGGGAGTAGTGTTGTAATGGTAGAGGAGCCGATGGCCTGGATGGTGGGAGAAGAAGAGTTGGAGGAGGGAAGACCTAGAGGAGAGGGTAATGTGTGGGCCCCGTCCAGGTCCGTCCCTGTCCCTGCGCTAGAGAGAGGCTGAGGTGGCTGGGGAAGAAGGCTAGGATTGAGGTTAGGGTGAGAAATGGGGGTGAGAGGGTTAGGGGTAGGAGGCAGAGTGTTTGTGGAGAGTGGCTGGGTGGGGGAGAGAGGCCAGGGCATTGCTCCTGATGGTGCGCAAAAACCTTTTGCTGTAACCTCTCCTTCGGAGGACTGTACAGAGTGTGTGTGTGGCCTGATTAAAGTGTTCCCTATTGGATGAAATCCTGAAAAACCGAATGATTTGTGATTTGATGATTCCTGCAAATGTGTGCTTTGGGTGGTAGCTGTGTTTATGGAGTAGTGCGTGTGTGTCTGTGTCCTTAAAATAATTTTTTGTCAGTAGTTGTTTATGTGTAGGATCTATTGTATGAAAAAATACAGTGGTGTCCAGGAAGTTAATCTCTGTTGGATGAATTATGTGTTTGATGGTTATGGAAGCATGGTGTGTGTTCAAAATCTGTAAAAATGTATCAAACTGTTGTAAGGTGTGTGGCCAGAGTCCATCTAAAAATCTGAAATACATGGTAGGTTGTAGTGGACACTTTGCCAAGGCCTCTCTCTCCCACTCACTCATGTATATGTTAGCATAAGCGGGTGCAAATTTCTTGCCCATAGCTGTGCCCTCTATCTGTAAGTAATGTTTGTTATTAAATGTGAAGTCATTGCAATTAAGACTAAGTTCTAATAGTTGTAAAATGGCATTGTCTGGTCTAGTGTTGTCCGGGTGTGTCTGGAAAAGGTTTCTAACTGCCTGTAAACCAGTGGCTGTATGTATGTTAGTGTAAAGGCTGTCAATGTCTATGGTGAAAGTGTGGTGGCACGGCTATGGGCTTGATTTTTTTCCAGGAAATCATATGTGTCTCTTAAATAACTGGCGTGTATGGTGGAGAGGGGGTTGAGGAAGTGGTCTATGTATTGTGCTATGTGGTAGGACTCACTGCTGCAGTCTGACACTATGGGTCTGCCGGGAGGCACCTCGAAGGGAATAGTCCAAGTCTGGGGATCCTTATGGATTTTGGGTAGTAGATAGAAAATCCTAGGTCTGGGGTTATCGGGTCCATAGAGGAAGTCGCGTTGTTTGGAGGTGATGTAGTTTTGGTGATAAAGTGTTGTAATGATTTGTCTGAGTTTGATCTGAGTCTGTGGTTGTATGCTGGCTGCTATGTGAGTGTAGTATCTAGTGTTGGAAAGTTGTCTGTTGGCTTCATATGTGTATTGGAAATTATCTAGAATGACTATTTTTGAACCTTTATCAGCTGGTTTAATAACTATTCGGGTGTTGTTCCGCAGTGTTGTGATGCTGTTCCGTTCGTCTGTGGTCAGGTTGTCAGGTCTGTCTGGTGGTGGGTGGTACTGATTAAGTGTATGGTTATCTAGCTGTATGAGGTCTCGTATCCTGCCGTCCACCTGGGAGAGTTTTGGCTCCCAAGTGGAGGGCAGGACAAAAGGTGTATGTCCGTCTGTCTGTGTGTTTTGGAAAAAGTCTATTAATTTAAGTCTCCTATGGTATCTGTGTGTGTCCCTTCGAAGTGCCTCCCAATCTGTCCCTGTGGGTCGAGGAATGTAGGCGAGACCCCTCTCCAGCAACTGGGCCTCTGCGGCCGTGAGACGGACGGACCTGGACAGGTTCAACACATTGGAGTGGGGGTCAGGTGCTGGTCGGAGGGACTGAAGGGCTGTTGGACGTTGAGAGGAAGAGGAAGAGGGGGGAAGAATGGTGGTGGACGGTGTGGGAGAGGGGGGAGGGAGGGGGGAGGGGGGAGGAGGAGGAGGAGGAGGAGGAGGAGGAGGAGGAGGAGAGGAGCCTGTTGGGAACGAGGCAGGTGCCAGAGGAAGGGGAGAGGTAGGGCAGGAATCCAGGCTTCGGCTCCTGTTTAAAGAAAATTTAGATGTGTGCACCAATGGTTGAATATTTTGACTGCTGTGTTGTGTGTCCAGTGTATGTTGTCGGGTTCTGTGTGAAACTGGTCGGGGTCAACTGGTGGGATGTATGGGAAATGTGTGGAGATGTACTGGTTCATGAGTGTGAGGTTCTTTTTCTGTTTGACTGTTAGGAACTGGGAGAAGTTGATGAGGGGAATATGGATGGTGGCGTTTGGAAAGGTCCGTTGTGCCTCCTTGTGCATCCCATTTAGCTGCCTATAGGAGGTCTGGTCTGTATCATTGTCCTTGCAGTTGATGCCCACCGAGAGAATGACTTCTTCTACCCTGGGGTGAACCTTCGCCTTTTCCAAAACCTTGGTCAGGTGGTTGAAGGTCGCCCCAGGGTAGCTGTCTATCTGGAGGTCAGTGTGGTGTGATGGTGGAATTCTATTTAAGTTGGAGTCCCCCAAGATGGCCACCGGCTTATGGACCACAATATTCCAGTCCAACACCTTTCTCTTTGGCCTGGCCTTGTGATATGTGGGTATGGAGGGAAGTGCTGGGGATGTAGGGGGTGGTGACATGTGTGGATGTGAGGCGCCAGTGGTGAGAGGCTGCGGGATCGGGTGGTTCTGAGAGGGTTCAGAGGGGCCTGTTTGGTCACGGTTGTTCCCGTATTGAGGCCTACTCATCATTACCCGGGATCTTAGGGTACCGATCCCGCGCTTCACACCGGCGCCTCCTGTGGGGGAAAGGGAAATGGAGTTTAATTCATTGAATAATGCTGGGGTGTGCTGGGGAGTGGTGGGTGTGGTGGGAAGGACTGGTGAGGTGGGTTGGAGTGGGCTTGGGGCTGTGGATTCCTCACAAGTTGAGCACTCCCTGGGTTGGAAACGGGGGGAGGTTCCAGTGGTGGTGTGGGTAGTCTTGGGTGTTGAGGAGGCAGAAGGAAGGGGATAGGGTGAGCTGCCCGCAACCTCCACCTCCCGGACCCCGCAGAGGAGGAGGGCAGTGTTGAGTCCTCCGGGACCGGGGGGAGGGGGGTTGTGGGGGGCAACCGGGAGCTGGTCCTGTGGGGTTTTACTCTCTGTGGCTGGGGGGGGGCGCCAGAGCAAAGGCCTCCGGACGCCTCCCCAGGGAGAGAGAGCAAATGGGTCTGGGTTGTGGGCGGGGGGCACTAGGGGGGACGGGTAGCTGGTCTGTGGGGGTTATGAGGAGGGGTGGGATGGTAGGCCGCCTGGTTATAGGGATGGTGAGAAGGGGTGGGATGGAAGGTGTTGGGAGTAAGGCTGGTGGGGAAGTGTTCCTGCCTAGAGGAGGGGGGAACACTTGGGCTGGGGTCCAAGGGTGTGGGAGAAGGCCAGGCCGAGCACTAGCAGAGCTATTGGGAGGTCTCGAGTGAGGTGGAGGGGGGGTGGTGTGTGTTGCTGTGTATGTGTTCGCTCGTGTATGTATGTTGTAGCGGTTTGTATGTGTGAAATGTTGCTGTGTATTGAGTTGTGTCTGTGTATGTTGTCTGTGTTGTGTGTGTTGTGTGTGTTGTGTTGGCTGTGTGTGTTGTGTGTGTTGTGTGTGTCGTGTGGTTGGCTGTGTGTGTTGTGTGTGTTGTGTGTGTCGTGTGGTTGGCTGTGTGTGTTGTGTGGTTGGCTGTGTGTGTTGTGTGTGTCGTGTGGTTGGCTGTGTGTGTTGTGTGTGTTGTGTGTGTTGTGTGGTTGGCTGTGTGTGTTGTGTGTGTGTGTTGTGTGTGTTGTGTGTTTGGCTGTGTGTGTTGTGTGTGTTGTGTGGTTGGCTGTGTGTGTTGTGTGGGTGTCTGTATCTGTAATATGTTGCTAACCCGGGTTAGGGTTGCAGTAGTCAGTATCTGGGTGTATCGTTTGTGTGCCCAACCTATGGCTATGGTATAGGCCATAGGGTTGTGTGGGTGTATGTCTGGTGTGAGTGTGTCTATGGTGTCTGTGTAGTGTGTTTGTAATATGTGCATGTTTATGTTCATCCAGTTGTGTGTGTTGTGGGCCACCTGGGTGGTGGTGGTCTCAGTGGGGCAGGCGGGTTTGATGAAGGTGGTGAGTTTGTTCACCTGTCTCATCATCCCAACAGGGAAGGACCCCGTCCGGAGCGCCCTGTCAGCCACCTCTCCATGGTGTACAGCTTGGATTATTTTAAAATAAAGTTTGGCTGTCTGCCTGGTGGCTTCATCGGGAGGGTGACTAAGGGGGGGCTGGCTGTGAGGTACAGGGTGATGTGGGCGTGTAGTAGGGGTATGGGAAGACAGAGGTATAGGGGGATATCTGTTGGTGAAGGGTGGTCTGGCTACTTGTGCATATGTGGGTCTACGGGGAAAACTGTGTGCAGAGGGATGTTGCATGGTGAGGGTGGTGGCTAGTTCTAACAAAAGGGAATGGGGTTAAGTGTGGAGGCACTTAAAAACAACAAATACAAATTTAAAATACAATCCCATCTGGGGTGAGCAGCTGTAAGGTACAGTATGCTGCCCAGGGTTGGGCCCTTACCACCTGGGTTGGATGCGCCTGGAGCCTGGAGACTGGAGCCTGGCTGGAAAGCTGCCTCCAGTTGCTGTTGTGGCTGCTGGATCTGCGGGCTCAGTGGTGGAGATGGTGATGAGTGGCAGTTGTGACCAGGGTTGGGCCCCCCATAGAAATTGTATTAAAAACCAAATTTATTGTTTAAAAGGTGCAACCAAGACTTAAAAGCAAAGAAACAAGTAAAAAGGGTCTAATCTAAAGCTAAAAGGTCCTGACGTTTCGCTGTTCTTGCAGCTTCTTCAGAGGATAGCATATCTGGGGCAAGGGTGAGAGCCAACACCCCAAGGAGGATATAAGTAAGGTGGTGTGTTCTGTGGGTGGAGTTAACTGTGGGGGTGTCCAAGGTGGTAAGGTGGTGGTGCCATGATATGGTTGGTCTGGGAGTGAGGATGGGGGGGTGGATTTTGGAGGGAGGGTTTTTTTTGTTTTGGATTTGTTTAAGGGGGAAGGAAGAATAAAGGGGCTCTATAAAGCTAGCCTGTACTGTATCCAATGATATAAAAGAATAAAATAATAAAGGAATAAAAGAATAAAAGAATAAAAGAATAAAAGAATAAACTAATGAAATAATAAAGTAATTAAATAAAATAATAAAAATAATAAAAAATAATAAAATAACTAATGACATAATAAAATAATACAAATATAAAATAATAATATAATAATAAAAGCACTTAATACATAATGAGATAAAAAGGGAAAGAATGGAGAAAGGCAGAGAGTTAGTGGTATAATATGACTGATGATTATTATTAAGACCTGGAGAGGTGGTTATTTGAGGGCACCCCATCAGAGGAGCCCCCTGTAGGACAACAAGACAGGCAAACTCTAGGGTTATGACAGAGGGGTTACTCGAGACACTCCCATATATGCTCTGTGTGTACAGTGAGGACGGCTGATCCTCAGCCTTATTTGTCCAACTGGGGGACTCCAGGATTCCCTCAGTGGGCCTGTATGTATTGGATTAAAATGGGTGCTCTAATGCACTGGCCTAAAAATGGGTTTTTAAAAACTGCTTAAACTGTTTAAATGCATGCATATTGCACATGAATTACAGTGAAATTAAATACAGGGCAACTGAAAATGTAAAATCTCTCTCTCTCTCTCTGTGTGTGTGTGTGTGTGTGTGTGTGTGTGTGTGTGTGTGTGTGTGTGTGTGTGTGTGTGTGTGTGTGTGTGTGTGTGTGTGTGTGTGTGTGTGTGTGTGTGTGTGTGTGCGTGTGTGAGTGCGTGTGTGTGTGTGTGTGTGTGTGTGTGTGTGTGTGTTGTACGTACGTACGTATGTATGTATGTATGTATGTATGTATGTATGTATGTATGTATGTATGTATACATGTATGTATGTATGTATGTATGTATTTGGTTAAAATGGGTAGGGTTTAAAAAAAGGCAAGAGTTTGCTCTGGTGCACTGGCCTAAAAGTGGGTCCTTAAAAACTGCTAAAACTTCTGAAATGTATGTATGTATGTATGTATGTATTTGGTTGGAATGGGTAGGGTTTAAAAAAAGGCAAGAATTTGCTCTGGTGCACTGGCCTAAAAGTGGGTCCTTAAAAACTGCTAAAACGTCTGAAATGTATGTATGTAGGTATGTATGTGTGTGTGTATTTTAAAAGGGGGGGGGGGGGGGGGGGGGGGGTTTTGGTAAAAATCCCTGCCCGCAATACCTTCCTATATTTAAAATGAGTCCAAAATAGGGTTACCAGTGAAGGGCCAACTGCCTATTCACTGGGGACTATGCAAGGCAGAGGCGTCCACCCCCCTGAGTCCAAGTTTAAGCTAGACCGCATACCTAAACCATATTCTAAAACCCAATGGTAAAATGGATATAAAAAAAGGACATTAATAAAACAACCTAAAACCAAACAGGAGTAAAAGTTCACAGCAAGGCCTGGATACCATTTATTTATTTACATAAAAATGAACAGGAAGGGGATAAAAATCAACTTCTTTCATTAAGACCAGTGGGTGTTACAGTTTGTAATTTTTTTATCCATCTGTGTTCCATGAGTTTCCGCTGTCCACTGGTCCAACGGACTCCACATTCCAGACCTGAAATGATGAGGTTAGCGATAGGATGGGATTGAAAGTGTGTGTACAGAGTTGTGTGTATGTCTGCTCGTTGGATGTGATATAAGTGTTGTTTGAGGCGTGTTTCTAGTGTGTGTCCGGTTTCTCCTATGTAGTGTTTGTGACATTGTGTGCAGGTGATGATGTAGACTATATTGGGTGTGGTCAGAGACAGGGGGTCCGTGATGGGGGAGGAAGTGTGACTATGGGGGTTATTGATGAATTTGCGGGGTTTGAAATGGAGTGTATGAGGCTGTGGGGGCTTGGGAGGTAAAGTGGAATGTATGTATGTATGTATGTATGTATGTATGTATGTATGTATGTATGTATGTATGTATGTATGTATGTATGTATGTATGTAATGTATATATCTTCATATAATACCAAAATAGGGTTACCAGTGAAGGGCAACATGCCTATTCACTGGGGACTATGCAAGGCAGAGGCGTGTATGTATGTATGTATGGGTCTCCGACGCTACTGAAAATATCAAGGCATTACAGTAACACAGCGTTTCTCACATCAGGATGACACCATTTTACTCATCCAATATCCTACTTCACCCATTGAATATCATTACGTGACAATAGTGAAAATGTCAAAGAATGATTGATGGAATGGCTGTTTTACATCATCCCATTTCTTCCAACTTGCCTTTCTTTCTGATAGTACTTATACGTACGTACTTACTTACAGGAAGTAGGTCTATATGCTAAGCAGTAAGCAACTGCAAAATCTGGAGTTAATATACAGGTAACAGGTCAAGTTTTAAGTCTAATACACAATTTTACTGTATGAATGTGTCACTCATTTTTTTCACTTGCAAATCAGTATAACCAGTAAGACGCCCTGAGAGCAAGAAGCGACCTCGCCCTCGCATCCGCCTGGGTGTCGGCAGAAGGCAGACTGCTGGGCGAGCATTAGCGCTTTGGCATGGGGGGTCAGATCAACATATGGAATGAATTCTGTACTGGCCATATATGGAGCGTGTCTTGAGTGTACAGGGTTTGATGAGGTCAGATCAACATATGGAATGTCAGAACAGGAAGGACAGATGGGGAAGGATCAACATATGGAATGTCAGAACAGGTCAGCTCCATATATGGAGATCTAAGGGTTTGAGGTGAGATGAAGAGTTGCTGGCTGGCTCCATATAATTAGCAGATGTGATGATGATCCAGTCTTCTCCAAGTATGGTTGGTTATCCTTGGTTAGATGAAGTCAGTGTCGTGATCTTCATATATGGAGATGGCCATATATGGTGGTGTGACGTGTCACAAGGCGTGACCATATATGAAGGCGTGATGTCACGAGGCGTGTCCATATATGGAGGCGTGATGTCACGAGGTGTGACCATATATGGAAGTGCTGTCACAAGGCGTGACCATATATGGAGGTGTGGGGTGACTAACTAACTGATGGACTTGAGATGCAGGTTTTCTGAGTAAATGCGACATACAGTCGCAATCACTGCAGCAAAGTGGTCACATGCCCTGCTGTGTGGTAACATTTGACTCTAGTTAATTGTTACGTAAGTACTATCAGGCCAATCACGGCCAATCAGGAACCATCGCTTTTACATAAACATACATAGTTACATCATCAGTCACCGACATACGCAGCGCTCTGATTGGCCCGAGCGACGCCACCAATACAATCCCTGATTGGCCGAGTGACGCCACCAAAAATACACAATCCCTGATTGGCTAACAATCCCTGATTACACACACCGACATACGTGGATGACATAACCAATTTCAGTTTCAAATTTATAGGACACATAAAACATTTAGACATTGTAGTGGATATCTCAAATGGGATTTATATAGGCTACTGTAGACATACAGTATAACTCAGTCTGCTTATGGCAAAATAAATTGGTTTGACATAACTTAAAAAGTCCATGGATGCTGATACTGTCTGTTTCTATTTGCCCATTTGACAAAGAAGCTTGCAATTTACAATGGGAAAGAGAATACACATAGACAAGACATCCATGGCCCGTAGCACTTATGTAGACTTAGATAGACTTTTTATGTACTCATAGCACTTTATATAGTATAGTATGTATAGTTTATATGTATAGCTTCATTATATAGATATTCCACTGTTACGTTCTTAGTTAGCTTACGCATGTTTCATGATATTTACTTTTATGTGATGTATTGCCATGCTTTTTGTTCTTGCTATTTGTTATTGTAAGTCACTCTGGATCAAGAGCGTCTGCTAAATGCCTAAATTGTAATTGTAAATTGCACGTTGGGTGATCTAGAACAGGGGTGTCAATTCAAACTGACGGGTAGAAGGGGTGAGAAGTTGTGAGCTCTGCTCGCGCACAAGCGCAGCACTTTGCACTTGTGTGCAAAGCGCAAGGTTAGGCACATGAGCAGATCCAGTTCAACACAGGGACAGTCTTGCTCAAGGACACTTCGACACTAACTCTGGGGGAGCCCAGGTTCGAACTGGTAACATTGCAGTTGCCATCCAGCCACTCTACCTCTACGCTACACTTCAATGCAGCCAGATAACGTCAGCCAGTCATACTGTCATGACAAATATACAAAAAATAAATAAATGACTAGCTTGTGTGTGTGTGTGTGCGCGAGCGTGTGTGTGCACGTGCGTGCCTCTGTGTGCGCGTGCGTGTGTGTGTGTGTGTGTGTGTGTGTGTGCGTGGGCACATCTTTGGAGTGGGGGTTCTGAGCACGGGCGGGGGGCGCGGTGGCTTGAGCGGAAGTTGGATCCATAATAACGCACGTGCATGTATTTAAGTCATCAGCTCGTGCACGCCACCTTTTGGTCACACCACCACGACCACACTCACGCCCAACAAGCATGCATGCTCTAGAGACATAGCCTGGTTAATAAACCAGACTAATATCGCACGGACCGCGGGATATTAGTCTGGGGAGGCTCAGCTTGGATTTCATTTCCAGGGGGGCGGGTTGAATCATTTTCTCTTTGACGCAATTGGTCAGAGCTACTGTCAGTCAAAGGTTTCAAGCATTGAAAGTCACTGTACCAAAGCCCGCCCATATTGCATACCGTGTCCCAATTGGCCGCCCCATTTCTCTGGTGTAGGAAATGGGCGTACAATTGAGCCTCTCCAGACCGTAATCCGCCGGCAGGCAATTTATTTTTGCCAACGGCTGATTCGGTCTGGTTTATTAACCAGGCTACTAGAGACATGCAGTGTTTGTTACAACAAGGCAACAAGCCGTTTGTTTTAATATTAAACACCTCGGAATGCAACTTTTATTGACATATGTAGGCCTACATGGAGTTAATGAGAGTCGTCAGTGTTTTTACCAGGCTGGTGAAAAACCAAACAACTATACAAGAAGCTGTGGAAACAGAAGTAGGCCTTTATGCATGTCCATCAGCTGATCAAACTCAGGTGAGTGCGTTTGCAGGTGTTAGCCTACTGTTAGCTTAGCTCAGTGCTTTTCAACCCTTTTCACATCAGAGTCCATTATTTAAATGTTGTCGTTGGATAAGAGTTTGTTTGTCCACACTTACTGCATGCTGTATTGATTTTGGTACCATTAGGAGAGATAACAGGCAAACGTTGATCAAAAAGACAATTATTTTACATTTAATTAAAAAAACGGTGCTATAGTATGCCGTACGATATGGGCTATAACCCATGGTCAAAAATGATGAAAAACGAGGAGAAAAAAAGGAGAAAATGAAAAAAAACGATGGGCTTTTTTTCAAGATTTTTTTCAAATCCTCAAAAATTATGAAAAACGGCGCGCTATAGTATGCCGTACGATATGGGCTATAGCCCTTCGCACTGAGCATTTTTTGGTCTAATAGACATCAAATATTCGTCTAAAGGGCCATCTAAAAATGGGATAAAAAACGTCTAAAAATGAAAGTTTTTTTAGACGTCTATTCTTAGATTGGCCATAGATTGGCCATAGTCTAAAAAACTTTAATTTTTAGACGTTTTTTAACCCATTTTTAGATGCACGTCTAATAGCCGGCTATTGCTCAGTGGGATGGTCAAAAATGATGAAAAACGAGGATTAAAAAAATGATTTTTTCAAATCCTCAAAAATGATGAAAAACGGCGTGCTATAGTATGCCGTACGATATGGGCTATATATAGCCCATGGTCAAAAATGATGAAAAACGAGTATAAAAAAAAGAAAAAAAAAACGATGGGCTATAACCCATCGTTTTTTTAGTTTTTTCCAAATCCTCAAAAATGATGAAAAACGGCGTGCTATAGTATGCCGTAGGATATGGGCTATAGCCCATGGTCAAAAATGATGAAAAACGAGGATAAAAAATTATGAAAAAAACGATGGGCCCATCGTTTTTTTCATTTTTTCATTTTTTTCAAATCCTCAAAAATGATGAAAAACGGCGTGCTATAGTATGCCGTACGATATGGGCTATAGCCCATGGTCAAAAATGATGAAAAACGAGGATAAAAAAAAAAATGAAAAAAAAAAGAAAAACCATGGGCTATAATCCATCGTTTTTTTTAGTTTTTTTCAAATCCTCAAAAATGATGAAAAACGGCGTGCTATAGTATGCCGTACGATATGGGCTATAGCCCATGGTCAAAAATGATGAAAAACGAGGATAAAAAATTATGAAAAAAAACGATGAGCTATAACCCATCGTTTTTTCATTTTTTTCAAATCCTCAAAAATGATGAAAAGCGGCGTGCTATAGTATGCCGTACGATATGGGCTATAGCCCATGGTCAAAAATGATGAAAAACGAGGATAAAAAAAATGAAAAAATGAAAACAAAAGGATGGGCTATAACCCATCGTTTTTTTCCGTTTTTTCCAAATCCTCAAAAATGATGAAAAACTGCGTGCTATAGTATGCCGTACGATATGGGCTATAGCCCATGGTCAAAAATTATGAAAAACGAGGATAAAAAATTGTGAAAAAAACGATGGGCCCATAATTCTTTTCATTTTTTTCAAATCCTCAAAAATTATGAAAAACAGCGTGCTATAGTATGCCGTACGATATGGGCTATAGCCCATGGTCAAAAATGATGAAAAACTACTATAAAAAAAATGAAAAAAATGCTACTTTGAAATGTTTTGTAGTTGAGCTGAGTTATTTAGCTTAAACGCCCAATACATTCTCTATGGCAATAGCACAAACTTTGGCATGCTACTTGTTCTACATACTTAAACCTACCAACCCCATTCTAGCCTACTTAGGTTCATCTTACGGTGGACATGTTTGCCAGGTACTGGGTTGTCATTAAGACTTGTGAGCAATTGTTTATGCTTCTAAATATTGTGTTTGAGTAATCCAGTTGCATAGTCCCTTGCTGTGCCAGCATCCCTGGGACTGTCATTAGCGAGCTGTGCCGTTGAAAATTATCTCTCCATTCTGCTGCACTAATTGTAGTCGCCTGCTAATGCCATTAAAATGTAATACCCTATGGATCACTGTTTTTGTTTCTCCTTGTGGTTTCCAGGGCAAAGTAAGGAAGAAAGTGCTTCGGTTACAACACCATGGGATGATTAAAGGACTTTTGATTTCACTTTCCAAATCAGCGAAGATCTCTATCAGTGGAATTAGGTGGTTTCCTGTCCTTACTCAGTGTTCAAAATTGCTCCCCATGGATAGACACAAACTAAGCGGATTAAGGACAGGAGGAGAGGACACCTGAAAATTGTGTTGTAGAATTGAAGATAGCATTAATCCAAGGTTCAAGCATAAAAAGCAGCATTAAGCTGCCAAGAGTGAATGATGCACTGCTGTCATATCAGCGTTTGAGGAAACATCTTTCATTTTCTTGGCCTTTTCTAATGGAAATTCTCCCAATGTCAACAAAGCCCTCGTTTCAATTATTTTAAATTCATCATATCATTTCTTCAGGGGCTAGAATAATGTTTGACAAAATATTCATCCTATTTTCAGGGATTTCAAATGGAAATTAAACCCATTCATCTTAACTTGTTCAGGAGGAAATGAAGGGGACTGTTTAAAGGGGAATTACACTCATTTTCAACATTTTACTATGTCATTGAAAATAAATCATTAACATGATGAAGTACAATCGCCCGCAGGAGGATACTTTTACAGTGGAAGGCTGAGTCCCCTCCCTCGGCTAAATCATGGTTGATTGATGTTATGTCCTTTCTGAAACTTGAAAAAATCAAATTCACGATTCGAGGGTCCTCTGACAAATGTTACGACCATTGGCAACCTTTAATATCGTATGTAAGCAGTTTAGAATCACTTTCACCTGACTGAAGACACGTGGTGTGGGTGTGCAGATCTCTACTTGGTGCAGTATATATATAGCATAATATATCGGAAATCATTACACATGAGAGTCGAGAAATGAGCCAATTAAGCGCTTTATCTCTTTATATATATATATATATATAGGTTTTTCTTATTTTTTTCTTTTTCTTCTTCTTTTTCTTTTTTATATAATATTACTTTGTTTTATTTTATTTACCTATTTGTATTATTGTTAATCTTATTTTTACCCCCCATTGAAGTTGTTCATTAATCATAACCATATGATCCTTTTCTTTGTATCTTAGTATCTTGTCTACCTATTGGTTTTATACCTGTGTTTATATGTTGTTTGTGTCTGGCCTCGTGGGGAAAGATGGTGGGTGGGGATGACTGGGAAAGGAGTTGTGGGAGAAAATGTAAAAAAAACATGCACGATTGCGCGGCTGCTATGTGACTGACCAGACTGTAATTCATAAATGAGCTTCTTCATTCGGGTTCAAACAATGAAAAAAGTCAGCCACCAAATGCTATGCTCAAAAACAAGGCTAACTAGAAGAAGTGCCCAGGCACAGGTCTCCACTAGGATTGCTATTTGGATCAAATCTGAAGGACTAATATAAAAAAGAGTGTGCACATAAATGGGCCTCCTGCTGGCGCTTGAAAAGGCAGAATTGAACTAGAAAAAGAGCCCCTCAGGGCACAGGTCTCCACCAGGGCAGGTCAGGTTGGGGCTTCCTGGTGGCGCTATAATAGGCCAATGTGAAAAGGGTGCCATTTATTCCAATGCCTTTGATGGCAATTGGATGATTTGAGGCATTTTGTTCCAAAAATGTGTTTTGCAAAAATCCACCTGGTGGTGGAGCTATAACAGGCCAATGTGAAAAGGGTGGGATATATTCCTCAGCCTAGTAGGAAAGTGCATTCATGATTTGACACATTTCACACTTCCTCCACCCTGACAGATGTCTCGTCCTAGTGGAAATATACGTATATAATTTCACGGAAATTGCACACGTGTTTGTGATTTGTAGCATTTTGTTCGAAACGGACCAATCATGCAAGCTTTGGAAGCCAATCTTAGCCAATAAGGATGGAATATGGGAAACGGTTCAGATCCATGTTGTGATCACATGACTATGGAAATAGTGTATACTGAATTGCGTGTTGTATAGATAAATTGTGTACGAGTAATCTACAGAAATGTGTTTTGCCAAAATCGACCTCATGGTGGTGCTATAACAGGCCGTTGTGGAATATTTGGGGCAGAGGTTCGTCATTGGCATCCAGGGAGTGTGTGTGCACAGTTTGGCATAGATGGAGTGCAAAACCAGGGGGGCAGTCAGCCAGATATTTCGTGAAGCCTCATTTGAAATCGGTAGTTCATATAATGGCCTGTTGTGGCGCTGGACTGGACCCAAAAAGCCCCATAGCTCCATAGAGGCCCATGTATTTTGGCCCAACTTCACCTAGACTGTATTACCTTAATAAACATGGTCATGAATACTTTCTTCTTCCAGTCACTAGTTTAAAGTCTCATTTCTAATGTCATAATATTCTTTTTGGAAAATTATGGTCCCATTAATTAAAATAATGACCATAACGTCGCGTATGTTCTGAGGGGCGTGGCTACCGTTACCATCTATGATCGGGATTCCCCTCCCACTCAAGAGTCTACTCCTCCCACTCGAGTCAAAATAAAAAACCAACGGAGAAGAAGGGGGGAAGTCCCGCCTCGTTGTCTGGGCAGCCAATGGCCAGCTGGACCCAAACGGAGCCAGCCAATGGCCAGATGGTACCAAACGGATCTAGAAAGATGGCGACTTACATCAGGAATTAGCATATTATTACAGGCTTCATTTTACGTTCATGTTATACCCGGGGAACGCTTTGTCCATATTTTTTACAGTCTATGTGCAAAACACTCTCCCCATGCCTTCGGCCTGGTGGAGACAATGATTAAGAAAGGTTCACAGCCAATATGCTTCCCCTGAATATGTATGCCGTTCCTAGAAGACAGAAAAAATACCATTGCATTGCATGTCCTAAACATAAGTTACAAAGGGCTAAAAATGCAATTCATTTACAGGCCTTTATCGGTTGAATCTTGCCCTTTTCCTGTTCAGGAAATACAGGTGCAATCACTGAAGGGTGTGGAAGAGAATCTGTTTCTTAATTTATATAGGTAAACTTGGCCTCCCTCCAGTTGTAGCAGATAATTTCATTTGTTTGAGCGTAGTGCCTGATTTAATAGGATTACAACCTGGCTGTTGGAAAATCTGTGCATTTTTTGAGTGGGTTTGTTAGAACCCATCATCCACATGGTCTCTTGCTCTATGTCTATTTTTGGGTTGTAAAGCTCCATTTGGCTGCAAACACTTCATTTCTTATCTGACTGATAGTTAACTTATTGGCATGAATTCAATGTTTACTTCCACGGTCTAGGATGATAGCGGTCAGATAAAGTAACTGACCTCTTGTTCTTGAGTGAGATTAAATCAACACAAAGGTTGTGGAAAGGATAATTAAAAGTTGACCGTGAACTGATAGAAATGGAGAATGTAAAGTTGCGATGACAAATATACCCCCAAAACTTTCTCTCACTTTAATTTATCTTTCACGTAATATATCGTCAAGGTTGCAAGTTTTGGGAGATTTTGGGCGATATCTATATCCAATAATATGCAAGGTCAAATCAGCCGATACTGATAGCTACCGTTATCGATACCGATATAGTCAATTGTTATTTATCTCTGTTGTCGGGAAGAAACCACGTAACCCCAAAATGTACAATTTTCAGGAAATGAAAAATATAAACATTTCAGGAAATTAAGAAAACCTTATATTTTGAAAACAAAGAAAAGCCTCATCAAAGTTGGTGTTGTGACTTTATATTGTCATTTTGTCAATTACTTGCATGAGAGGGGGAGAGATGGTGGAGTTAGTTGCATTATCAGACAGTTTGAGGATCCAATGGAGTTAAGAGGTTTTGTTCAAGGCGTTTTTTACTACTTTTCCATTGGTTCAATATTTTCGAAACAACACACAGATGTAAAGGGTGTTCAATAGCACTGATTCATGCAAAAATAAGGTTAGGTTTCTTCCCGACAGCAACGATATTAATATTACCATATTCATATTGATCTCATTGATGAATTATTCTGTTTTAATTTCCCAAGCCATTAACGTCACATTATTATTGCTCGCGGTGAAATATCGGTAGAAAAATGTCGGAGAGAGAGAGAGAGAGAGAGAGAGAGAGAGGTTTGTATTGATAGGTGCCAGAAGTATGACGGCCAGATGGAAATAATACTTTGAATGATAGTAAAATATAATTATTGGCTTTATAGGCCTACTATAAACTAATATGTTTTCAATATATGCATGTACTGTGTATGTACTGTACATGTATGTATTCAAGCCTATCAAATGTATTACTGGTATTTTTAAAATATGTATACAGCCTACCTCTGTTCTGTTCTACTTCTTCTACGTCTGTTTCGTCAAATTAGGGGAGGTTCTCTATAAGCCCCTAGAGACTTCTTATTCTACCTTCTCCTGCTCAATAGGCCTGTATTCTTCCCCTAACTTTTTTATGTACTAATAAAATAAAATAAAACATACTCAAATATAAATAATATTAGGGCATAGGGTAGGCTACACTCCAATGAACATAAACATCTGAATCTAATAGGTCTTTGACCTATAAAGCCAACTCATCAGTGCAACCATGAAGAGAGGCTAGTGGAAAGGGTTTCAATGTCCTCAGCATGCACAAAGCCAACTTGAAAATGAATTTCTCTAGAAGAGGGATTTAGTGTGGGCTGCATTAGTCCCTGTCTCCAAAGCATTCTACTGTGGCATTCCCTGCAGAAGCTTGGCAGCTTCAGGAATGTCCTCCAGGTGGGATTGAGTAAAAGCTGTCTCACACCAGGGCTACATCCGCCGGACTACGCACGCACGCACGCACGCACGCCCACACGCACGCCCACACACACGCACACACACACACACACACACACACACACACACACACACACACACACACACACACACACACACACACACACACACACACACACACACACACACACACACACACACACACACACACACACACACACACACGACTGTGACTGTTTCAGAGCTCTGCAACAGAGCTGAATGTAAGAAAGAAAGTGCGGGGCACCTGCACCATAGGATGTTATTTTGCTCCCTGATATGGATATCACCACATGTAATTCATTTAAAAAGGTGACTTGATTTAGAATGTTCCCAACTCATTCATCATAACTATTGTAGATTGCTGCCTCTCATGTAACAAATAACACAGATTGATGTGTAATTATATTCACATCACTCTAAATACCTGTCTCAGCTTATCCATCTAAACCAATTAAGCTTTCCCTGTTTGTGCTCCTCATAATCTATCCTCTCTCCTCAACTCTGACAAGTGACTCTTATTAGCACAACAATGTAACATCTGCCTGATTGAATTATCTGAATGTCAGCCAATATCTGCTACTGCCACCTACCAATCAGCCAACTACCAATCAGGTCAGATGATTTGGCTCCAAGAACACCTGCATCCATAGTGGCACATTGATCCATAAATAATAGACCACATCATTAAGTTCACTGTACAACAGTACGTGTCATGCAAGAATAACGGAAATAGCCAATCTAGATCTAGACTCCTGAATATCAAAATTACTTTTAATGTTCGCCTGTATGACATGCCAAAACTAGGGACACCAAGTCGGCCCAATGAGGATTCACCCCACCTTCCTTGATTCTCTGTTGAAATCTGTGTCCTCTAGCCTCCTCCCCCTGCATCATCGATGACCATCTGGCATACACCATTGAGGCTGTAGGTACCAGTTTCATCCTGCATTCTTCCCTGGTCCAAGAGCATCCCAGCAAGCCGGGTGGGTTGCCTGAGGCACCCATTGAGGGAGTCGTGTCACAGCAGCCATGGCCGCGTGCACCTGTATCTTTCTTACCTTGTGTTTCTGTGTGTTTTCTCCTTCTGTGTCTCCTGTTGGTATGTGTGTTTGTGCATGCGTGAGTGTGTGTGCAGCGGTGGACGCGTGCTTGTGTGCATGAGTTACTGTCCTGGCACTGGCACACCTGAATCCTGCACACCTGCCTGCAGTCAGATTCTCACATCCCTCAGCCAACACACCTGCCATCCATCAGCTCATCATCTCTCCAGCATATAACGCTGGTTTACCCACTTAAACCATGTTGATGGAAACGCAATTAGCTTCAGACATGCTTCAGAAGTTCAGTTTTGAGTTTATTTGTTTTACATGTTTATTACAAAGACTGTATACTAACAGTCTTTCCTTGTGCTCACATGGGATAATTACTCATCTGCAGACTGCTTTCCTGCCTGCTTATACCTGCTTGATTGCCTTGTCAGTCATCCTGCTATTCCAGCCTGTCCACACCATTCACCATCACCCCTTAACTCAGCCAATCTCTACAAATAAACCTTGAACCTCATCTTATCTCCTGTGTCTGCATTCTGTGTTTGGGTTGGCTCTGTACTCCATAACACCGGAGGCATCTCTCAGATACCTTTATGTTCAAATTAAGCACCGCTGTCATCTTCCAAGCGCCACACTGCGCACTAGCAGCACTTGAGTGAGTGTAGAATGTACCAAAGGAGACAGAAATCAGTGTTTTGTTCCCTGGGCTACCCGTGCTGCAACACGAGCTGAGATACTCGAACAGGACGAGACCTGGGGAGCAACGAGGGTGAAAATATGAAAGGGGCAACATGATAGATGTGCTATGAACAAGAATGGTGCGTAAACTAAACAACATGACAAACTCCCCTCTAAATAGACTGAAGAGCCAGCAGACCAGTTTCTGAATGATGAGGTAAATTAATCCACTGTGATTAGCTGAGGACAGACTGCGTACTTTGATTTTAGGCCTGACCATCTAAGCTCAGTATGGCCCTTCACTCTGCTTCTGCTGCAGAGCCCTCTGAGAGTTACCCAAGCACAATTCCATCTAGTAGATGTCAAACATAATGCTGACAGTTAATGTGGTCATTTAGTGCATGGCTGGCAGTGATGGCTTTTCAATTAATACAGCCCAAATGGCAAATATGCTCAATTAGCTTTAATGTATTCTATACTCTCTGATGAATGCTGTGTCAGTGAAATAGGAAAAACATGTTTTTTTACTCCATTGCCCTACCAATTCCTTTTTTATAAAGTTGCAATGCAACATTACAACTGGACCATTGTTTAATTTGTCTCTGATATGTTTGATATATGAAAAAAATTATGCCTTTTTCATTTTGTGCCAAGATAGATTCCCGTCTGCAAAGGCTTTAACTATTACCCCTAGGGAGAGGGATATGGAAGGCATGAGAGAATGATGTGCCAGCAAAGCTGAGAAGATGAAAACTGGATCAGCAGAGCCACATGAATATGAACTTCCAATAACCACAAAGACAAGAGGAACAGCTGTGGTAAATATCAAACACTGACAGCCTGCAGCAGCCTTGTGAGACTCAACCGTTCACACTCACTTTTATCCCTCCTCATATTTCCTTAAAGGACCACTTCACCACATTTCAACCTATCTTCATATAATAGGTCCTCAGTAATAATCATGATAAAATGGCAAAAAATTTCCTACTCAGTCTGTCTCATAGGAGGGCTGTGGGTTTAGAAGTTTAGAAACCCGTCCACCAGTGACATCCTCAAGCTAATAGAAATTGCAGGCTTTCTAGTCCTGAAAAGTTGCAATGCGAAAATGGAAGCCATCGATAATACAAATCTAAACATTTTTGTAAAACAAATCTTGTTTTAAAAATAAATCTGCCTAAAGATGATGTCACTGGTGGACGGGTTTTTGAACTGGCCACAGCCCTCCTATGAGACACAGACTGAGTAGAAAAGAATTGTGCCATTTTATCATGATTATTAGTGGGGACCTATTATATGAAGATAGGTTGAAAAGTGGTGAAGTGGTCCTTTAATCAATCCACTGTGATGTTACTGGCATTTTATTTTTGGGTCTCAAAGACCCTGCCTTTCTTTCCCATACAGACTGACATTTGTTTTTGTCCTGGATGTTTAGGCAAGCAAATGTACTGTATGGAACACCATTGTGTATAATCCTCATGCTGCCTCTGGTACCAATCTTCAAGTCTGCCACTCAGAGTCAGATTAGGAGGTGCTAACAGGATTGCCTTGGAAACACAATATTCATTTTAGGGCCTCAAAAACAGGACAGCTCCACTTGGAAACACAATTCCCTTTGTGCTGTAGCTCTGAGGCGATGTACCACAGTCGACTTCTCCCTCGCAAAAGAGTCTTCTAAATAGAGTTCTGCTGGGAAGGAATAACGAAATAAATTCATACTCATCTTGAGCATCCAGATGTTTGGACTCAGATGTTTAGATGGAAGCTGGCAGTGTCTGTGTGTAGGCTAGTGTGCGTGGCGTGCGCGCGTGTGTATGCGTGCATGCAAGACTTGTCTGTCTGTCTGTCTGTCTGTCTGTCTGTCTGTCTGCAGAGTGCAGACATCAGGTGTGAGATTATCGCTTTCTTATTTTTAGGTGGTGGTCAGATCTGCTGCCATGGAAACCACATCAGACACAGGTTTGTAATATTAAATATCATTTGATTAATGATGGAAGTTGTAGATCCATACCCCACCCGGCTATATGCAATACCCGTTGTACCCGTGTCAGAGTACCCGTTCGGTTCCACCCATCTGTCTGTGTCCCTTTTATGCCCATATATGGAGATTTCTCTATCTGTCTCTCTGTGTCCCTTTATTGTCTCCACCAGGCCGAAGGCATGGGAGAGAGTATGTTATGCACTCCATCCGTGTGTGTGTGTGTGTCCGTCTGTCTGTGTGTCCGTCTGTTACCAGCTAATCTCCGGCACCGTTAACCCGGTCGATGCCAACGATGCCCCAAATGTTCCAGAACGGCCTGTTATAGTGCCACCAGGAGGCAGACCATCCTAATTGGCTAACATTGGATTACAAAGTTTGCAGGATTGGACCATTTTGAACAAAATGCCTCAAATCATGAACACAGCGTGCAATTTACCTTTCACAGTCTTTCCTACTAGGCTGAGGAATATATCCCACCCTTTTCACATTGGCCTGTTATAGCGCCACCAACAGGTGGATTTTAGCAAAAAACAAATCATCCAATTGCCATCCAAGGCATAAGAAGAAATGGCACCCTTTTCACATTGGCCTATTATAGCACCACCAGGAGGCCACAACCTGACCTGCCCTGGTGGAGACCTGTGCCCCGAGGGGCACTTTATCTAGTTCCTATATATATGGAGTTCTGTTTCAGGCATGCCTAAATATGGAGTGTTGTGATGTGTTAGAACATGCCAGCTTCATATATGGAGGCTGGGCAGGGGCCGTCAGTGTATCACTCAAAATCCCCATACATGGGAAAGCCCCCATATAATTGCCCAATTTTATATGTTGATCTGACCCCCCATATCAAAGCGCCAGCGCTCGCCCATAGTCTGCTGTCACCCAAGTGGATGCATGCACGCTTCTCGCCCTCAGGCACCTTACTGGTAGATAGATGTGGAATGCACAAAACCTTGAAAAAAACTATTCTATATTGCAATTATTTCTTCTTTAATTTTTGTAAATTCATGCACATTGTTAAACATAAATTGTTAAACATAAAGCTCCATCGCCAAACCAAAATTTACCCACTGTTTTACAAACCCATATGTGACAATAAAGTTGATTCTGAATGACCTATAAGTCTCCCTGATAGAGATTTTGTAGTAATGTTGCAGAGGTGCATTGGGCTAGCTGAAGTGGGAAGAAGTGGGAATGTACATAGGTCAAAGTTCACCATTAGGCAAAACAAGGTTAGATAAGTAGATAATATATTCAACCTTGACTTCACCTGCCAGTGTTATGAATAGCAATAACATAAACGATTTCATATACTGTGGGAGCTTTCAGAGACGAACATCATAATGCATCAGTGCTAATGATTTTTAACAAATCCTCCTAGAACCTGGAAGCAAAGCTAATTGGTGATTCACCTTAAAGTGTCTGACGCTTGGAGCCGAGCAGTTGGCATCGGCCTGTGGGCTCAATGTTCTGGTCATTAGTTCAAGACCATTGCCTTGATAATCTCACCTGGGAAGAACAGGTAATGGTTCCTATCGGTGCAATTATGCAACTCACACAAACAGCTATTCATTCTTGTCATTATATGGTGACTACATTTGTGACCTCAGTTGTTAGACAATGGTACATTAGAACTCAGGACCAGGTATTTAAGCAAGACAGTGTCAGAGACAGCCAGACATACTGTAGATCATAAAATGCATTTTGAGTTCAGTAGCACACATTTGCGTCAAATCATCTCATCAAATAAGAAATAATTAAAATTAAAACTACGTACAGCAGAACCTTTGTTTAAATGGTGAAGTTTATTTCACTCCCCTTGGACGTAGAGGTCTAAGAATAACTAGGAATTTTCATTACAGTTAAAAAATATATATCCCATTTTCTCCAGTGCCCAAATCCCATATAATTCCAGGGAACATTACTGAGGGGGAAATCGAACATGGAATGACTGCGCCCCAACTCATGAAAACCATAGCTAGGGCCAACCGTTGTGCAGAGATATTGTGCAACCCACTGTGATCTATGAGACTTTGATGAATACACTGCATTATCTACTGTATAGGTATTCAATGAATCATCATAAGAGAATCATAAATAAAGGATGTCTTGGTTCACATGGTAAGATTGTCCTTTTGATAAATGTTATTTCATACAGTATAAAAAATCAGATGGGATTTGTAATAGGATTCTTTGTAATGGGAATGATGTATGAACCTGCAGACAGGCCTGCAGTCATTATTATCATTCAAAAGGAAATGGAAGAGGTTGGATTTTGTTAGAAGTAGATTTAGAAGTGTGGTGTATTTGAAGAGTGCCACTTACCGTCAAATAACTGTATGCTTCTCTCCTGAAATAAATAATAGCTGGCACCAACAGTTTATGTCCTTTATTTACAAATGGTCTCAATGAAGGCATTTTTTGGACATTTCACAGATCGATAATGTCCTATTATTGTGTTGCTGCATTTGTGGTGTATGGGATTTGAGGGAAACTGCTCCCACATGACAGAATCATGCGCAGCTAAACTCTTTGCCGAAAAGTCACCTTTCTTGTCACTGCTTCAAGGAAACCTGCCCAATGATGAGCTACCAGGTAGGCTATTAAGCATTTTTAATCCAAGTCTCATCCAACCTCCTCCAGTTAAAACTTTAAGATTTGTGATTCACATTTATGATCCCACCCCCCCCCCATGACATTTATGACTTTCCTTATTACTCTCATCGTAATTTATGAAACAGAAAATGTCTCATGTAGTGTTATGCTGTTAACGTTGAACATATAAATGTAAACAATAGCTGCAAATATAGTTGTTCAATTAACAGACATTTTGTGCAATGCTGACTATGTTGCTGTAATCGTGATTTGTGATATTATGAAACAAACCTGTAGTGGAGTTGAATGTCCAGGACCTACAGTACATATAAGTGATTTATATTTTAGCGATCTGGGTTGAACTCATCTAACCTTAACCTTAATATAACGCATGACACAGTGATGAATTGTTGTATAATATGTGTGTGTGTGTGTGTGTGTATAGTCCAATATTACCATATATAAACTGTACATATAGCTATTACTGTGCTTTATGCTTTACTCTGTGTGCTGTTAGTATACAAACACACACGCACATGCACACGCACACGCACACGCACAGTCGCACACACACACACACACACACACACACACACACACACACACACACACACACACACACACGCACACACGCACGCACGCACGCACGCACGCACGCACGCATCCACCCACCCACCCACCCACACATGCACGCAACCTGCACCCAACCCCCTGGCAGGGAAATTGAAAAGGGGAAAAAGATATAAATAACAGAAGAGAATGGTAGAGTAGAGTGTAGTGCATCTCTGATGCAGGTATACTGACCATATGGCACTCGAGGTGTTGCTTGAAGCTGCTGTTTAGATGGGTGAGAAATGTCATGGAATATGGTTCCAGAGGTTATTATATACACCCCCCAGTCTTCATTCAGTTGTATATAGTTATATAAAGGTCCATTTCTGCACTCTCATAGTTAAACTAATGTAACATACTCAACTGATGAGCTATTACTCACATCGGAATTGTCACCATGGTCCCTAGAGTTGACATGTGTGAGATCAACAGTACAGCTTGAATAGAAAGATCTACTCTTGTAGCAAATAGATAGGTATCAAAACTATGTGATTCCAAACAATTGAGACAAAAACTAATTTATTACTTCCCATCGTAGACTAGGGCCATTTTCTCCATGTTTACTCACAGCACATGCTTATGATTCTAGATCAGTGGTTTTCAACCCTTTTCATATCAAGGCCCATTATTCTGTATTTGAGCTACGGACATATAGCCTCTCAGACCCAATACTTTGAAGATTTTGTTGTCATTGGATAAGACACAATTCCATGCTGTATTGATGTTAGTACCATTAGGAGAGATAACAGGCAAATATTAATCAAAATACATTTTATTCTACTGTACATTCTCTAATTGTAGACTTATTTTAAGTTAATTAATGCAGATGTTTAACAATAATGTAACTCTTGAGAGTGTAAAATGATGATTTATAGATGATGATTATAGATGATTTAACAGAGAAGAGTTTTAGTTCTGATTCAATACTGACAACCATATAGTGATCGGTCCTGTACAATATGTAGTGTGTGCCGTGTGATGTGTGGGTGCATGCATGCGTGCGTGTGTGTGTGTGCGTGTGTACAATACAACTCAACAACTTGGTGAGAATGATCAGTTGGTTGCCACGAAGAGATTATTAACTTTTGGGCCTAATTTGCCAAAGGTCAAGGTCACAATGAAGGTCACAGTCATGAAACTTCAGTGAGACAAATACAAGACGTGATTAACTTTTCAGTTGTAAAGGTCACAATAAAGGTTACAGTAAAAAAATAAAAAAAACATACCACAAAGCATTTTGGGTTTGATTCCCAACAGACCTTTGCTTTTCCTGTCAATCTACACTGTTCTATTGACATAAAGGCAGAAAGGCCAAAACAAAAACTAAAAATAATCATGTACTATAGGTGGGAGTGATCCGTGTTCCTGACAGTTTTTAATGTCCTGAACAGACTGCCAAGGGGAAGGCCGGCGGTACGGAGAGTGGAGCAATAGGATAAAGCTGTGGTGTCAGAATTCAAATGCTTTGGATAGAAAGAGTCATTGGGGGTTTGGTTGTACGTGGAAGCTTCTTTTTTTTCCTTGTTTGATCAAATTGATTAAATCTAAACCAGATGAAACACAAATCTAAATATCAGGCAAGATCTTGTTGACTCGATCTTCTTGATGTAATTTATCACTTGGTGGCCCTAATCCTCTCAATCTCAAATTCTCCTTTAATATGAGGTATATTTGTTGCTGCACGAGGCAGCAACAAATAAATCAATTTAAGGCAGCGCACTTCCCTGAGCCACCTGAGATCACAGTTATTACATCACACATGGTGGTGCAAACTATTTGCAGTTTTGCACAATATAATCCACAGAGATAACACAGAGATTAAACTAATTGGGGGTATTCATCCTCTATACCTTTGTATACCAATTGTCACATGAATTATAATTGCAATTTTAATCCACAGACTAAATGTTTTCATTAAGAAAACTAGCAAAAGCAGTGGTAAAATAACATTGGCTTCAGTAGTGCTCATTATCAATGCATGAGTTGCATAAATCCAATGCATGAAGCACCTTCATTGAAATATTATGCATTTTAATGCATGTAATGTGGTGGCGGCGAAGCAACAAATCTTATTTTAAATGAATTGCTTTCCATTGGGAGACAACACATTTGACACATTTAATGTGATCGAAGGGTACACATCAACACATTGCATTGCAGCATCTAACATTATAAAATATTTTATTGAGAAAACAACTCATAGTTAACGACAGACTGTTAGAAGAAGAAGAGTCTTCTTGTCCTAAACACAACATACAAACATCATTTAATAAATAAACTTAATCCTGTGCTGTGTTGGCCAGTCGGTAGAGCTCTCGCCTTTGAAGTTCACAGGTTCGATCCCGGGCACCGCCAACTCAGCGTATGAGTAGCACGGCTTGGGTGTGGAAAGTCGTGCAGGAAGTACTGGGAGCTGATGGTAGGTGTGGCGCTCCACCTCAGCATCTAGCGCATTGTAATGCGTTGGACAGACGTCCACCTGATACTGGCTGATACTGACAAGCAACTCCCGACCTAATTCTTCTGTGTTGTAGGGAAAATATGGACAAATAGCTTAAATGGCTTTAACTAGCATTCATCAGAAAACAACAACAATGCTCTCTAAATTTATTTTCACATTGCAATCCTTTTTTATATATTTAACTGCATATAAATGAATTACCCTACTCTGATCAACATAATAGTTAATGAAGATTAGCTGCAGATGACGTAATTTAGTGCACACATGCAATCAGAATGAGAGAAGCAGACATCTTTAGATGAAAAATGCTTCTGAATTGAATTGTGTCTACAGTACAGATTAATACACACTAGACATTCATAAAAGTCTCATGAAATGCTTATTGACAATATTCATCCATATTAATATCTATACTATTAATGACGGCTTCATTAAACCTTTATGTAACATGTTTTCCTAATTTACTTCTTCTAATTTAAGATCTGCAGATTTCAATACAAATTTAATTCGCTATTTGCCAGAGTGCCTGATGGCTCAGCCAGTGAGTGCACAGATCACATGGTGAGTGCATTGTGAGTTGCGAAGACCCAGTTTTGAAACTGCTTCCATTCCCCTTTTGCCACTTTAACCAATTATGCCGTAGTATCGTACATCAAATGGTAAAAATAGACAATCTACATGCAGGCTCACAATACGTAAATATGAAATGAAACACATTTAGACTGGTGCCAGATTTTCCATTGATGAAATGTATAATGGGGTTATGAAGGGTGAATTATCATTATCAAATATTAGCAATATTGACATAATCATAATACTGGCCGCAAAGGACCACAAAGGAAGAAACACATATCTTGGCAATTACGCTAAACACAAAAATGCATCTTTGTCCACTATCAAATCCCACTAATGGATTTATTTTGTGGCAGGTGTTGTTGGCAGGTGGCATAGAGAAAACACATGAGACCTGCCAGTTACCAGCAGTGTCATTGTTGGAGAATCTCTGACCCTCATTCACCAAGCACAGCCCTGCATAACATGCCTTTTACTGTACTTATAGCTCCTTTCATTTCCCCAATGAATAACCATGATAGTAGTTGCACTCATGCATGCGTGTGTGTATGTGTGCATGCACGCGTGAATGAAAAATATACAGTATGTATCTATTCTGCACTTGTATGCATCCATGTGTGTAGGTTGGGGGTACAGTTATTTATGCAGAAAATTGGTTCAGTGTGCAAATTAATACTTGATTAAATGTTAACAGCATGCTGATTAAATGGCGCATTTATATAGTGCTTTTATCCAATTTACATAGATCCACCACGATAGCTCCTTATACCCATAAGGAAGGAGAAGTACAAAGAAAAACAATCCTGGATTTCCGAATTTTCATGAATTGTCTTCTGTCCAAGAAATGTCCATTAAATCAATGTAGCAAGCTTAAACAGCTGGAGCTTCTTCTAGCTGTGTGTGGTTTTATGACTGCTTCTGAGGAGCAGCCTCAGTGCTCCTTATTTCAAAGTTTCTGCCACACTGATGCCATTTTGTTTTTCTTGTTTTAATCTCTGCTCATGTCACCCACAAGCTGACTGTTACTGTATGCAATGCATATACCGGTGGTGAATCAAGAGGCCTGTATCAATTTTGATCTCCATTGACAGTGTTTATGTTGAGTTAATTGAGCTCATGTCTCACAGTACCTGGCGTGATGCAGTAACATTCTCAGTTCCCTGCATGCAGCTCATTGGGATGCACGGGCAGCACTGGCAGAGTAAACTGTGCCTTGGCAGAGATGCTGTGCATTGGTGCTGCTGCTGCTGCTGGGACATGACAGCTACAGTCTTCCCCTCCATAAATCCCCCCACACTCTGCAGGGTACACGACCACACCTGTGAATTAAGTTGAGAGACAGCTGAATTCGATCTCCTCCATCTGGATTTGACAGTGGGTGAACTCGTACTGTACGTGGGCCAACACACTTTTGCTGTTTCATCGACAGTGTAATTTATTCTGCATGTTTTTTTTGTTTTTAGTCCCCTGATAGAAGAGTGGTGTAGGAAATGTTCTCTCTCTGTGTGTGTGTGTGTGTGTGTGTGTGTGTGTGTGTGTGTGTGTGTGTGTGTGTGTGTGTGTGTGTGTGTGTGTGTGTGTGTGTGTGTGTGTGTGTGTGTGCGCGTGTGTGTGTGTGTGTGTGTGTGTGTGTGGGTGTGTGTGTGTGTGTGTGTGTGTGTCTGTGTGTGTGTGCGCCCGCATATACCGGTATGTGTGTTTGTATGTGCGCGCCTTCCCGCCACCTCCTGCTCAATTGATGCTATCAACTGACCAAGAGTGTGTGTGCGTGTGTCCGTGCGTGCCTGCCTGCGTGTGTGCGTCTCACCCAACTCAGTTTAATAAATTAGCTTCTTCATATGCGTTCAAAGGCAAAGAGCCAGCCACCAAATGTCAAACTCTGTTGCAAAAATAATGTTTTAGAGTATGTTGCAACTTGCAAGAGATGTCAAAAACCGAGATATCACCAGGGGCGCAATCACCGCGCCCAATGTTAAAGCCTAATGTAATGAAAATTCTGGTGAAAATCTGTTATTTTCTGAGAGCATCACAGTTATACACAAGTAGGCCTATAAATCCATGCTTGATCCATGGTTGATCATGACTGTTTACAAATAAATACTGTAGATTAGAAAATGTATATCTTGTATAATAATGTCTACATGCGCTTTCTTGACCCACACATGCCTTACAACTCGTGGTGGTGCGAGTGGTGTGTTTGCGTGTCCCGACTGCCCATCTTGGGTAGTGTGTAGGGGGGCTCTGAAAGATAATTGGCCCATGCAGGAGCCTCCATGAGTCTTAATCCTTCCCTACTCTATTGTTAGATATCAATAGATTGCATGCTTTAGAAATATTTTCTTGAGCACAAATATCTCCCTGAGAAAACAATAGTCCTACAAGGATTTACAGTACTAGAGCTCCGCTATGATCTGAAGGAAAATATTGCCAACAAGGATGAAAGCAACTGTTTGACATACGCTTGTTGCAGTATGCATAGCCTATACATAAGTGGTGATAAAAATCAGTATGCATAGCCTATACATAAGTGGTGATAAAAATCAGTACTGTACGTTGCTCATTTTGGCAAATGTGTATATTGTTTGTGCTTTTGCAATGCGGTTTGAGAGATAAAAGCTTATTCTAGAGAGGTGAACTGCTGTTTGATTTGTAGGATGATTAAGCCCGACTTTGTTAACTTGTCATGCTCCATGATGCACGATTATGGAACGCATTGTGAGCTTGTAGACCTGCTATTTTCGTTGCAGCACCATCGTATGATGTAGTATAAATGAATAAGCAATATCCAATATGTCAATCAACACCCTTCACCAGTTGTATGGTGATTCGGCACAGAGCCTATACTGCTTTGGGGGGATTAACTACAGGAAATAAAAATCCCTGAAGTGAGCTACCTCATTTTACCTTTCATCTCAACTCCAGCTAACTGCAAAATTGGATTAAGCGTCTTTATGGAGAATGGACAAATGGAAAATGCTTATATTTGTGAGGGGCGCTAGCCCCATATGTCCAGCTTTGACGGTTTGTGTAAACACAAACATTGCGTTAACACAAACATTGAATTCCATTGACAATGGATGGCCAGCTTTGAGTGTTTGTGTAAACACAAACATTGAAGACAAAGGTGAGGATGCAATTTGTGATGGGCTGTAATGAGACAATGTATGATGATAAGAGCGCCCATCACTTCACACAGGTGATTTTATATAAGACACTACATCTAACATAATCCTGAAATCAGCATCTGTTTGTCTGTTAATATGAATTGCATTCAGCCAATAATGATAATAACCACATGGAACATTGCTGGCTTAATTAAAGACATGTGTACAATAATTGATTTGTATTTACATAATTAAATACTGGGGTGAATTCAGATTTTTTTAAATACCAGCATTAACTATATGCACGTGACTACACCAGCTTCAAAGAGTCAGTGTCAGCCTAGTGTGTAAAAATAGTATAGCTGATCACAGACAGTGATTTTACATTTAATTTAATATTGTTGACTGGGGGCTTTAGAATGGCAGCCATGCATTAAAACTAGTCACCACTGCTGCCAAACATTCCATGCTATTCTTCAGTAACACAGGCTATTTAGCATAAATTTACTTTTGTTTTAATGAAACAATTGTTGATTTTATAGTGTTTTCTTTTCCACTTTTTTTGATGCCTTCTGAATGTGCAAAATCAAGGCATTTTTTTTTTTTTTTTTAATCTAGGTTTCATATGCCATTAGATAAGGTATTCATTCGATAATGCAGACTTGCTCATGCTTATAATCACAAGACACAAATTAAATTATTTTAATTAAAGATGTTCACCTGGGCCTGGGCCATGGCTCAGTGGTCCAGGCACCTTGGCTGGTAATCCAGTCTGGCAGTGTGCCGCGGGTTCAACTCCCGATCCCGACGGCCTTTACTGCATGTCTTCCCCCTATCTCTCTGCCCCTTTCCTGTCAGCCTACTGTCTGTCCCTTCATGAAAAATATATATAGATTTAAAAAAAAAGGGGGGGAAATGAATGAGGGTAAATTATGCCTGGAGAAATCCTTGCTTGAGGCAACTGTGCATTATACCAACAGAGACCGCAGTCTGTGGCAATATTAGAAAAGTGGGGTGTAAACTAAGGCTTTGACCCTGAAATCGGCGATCAAGTCGAGGACTGCCGGTTGATTAGAGAGACAGCCTGCCGTGAAGTGCTCAGAGTTTAGAAATATACTAGCAGGACCAGTGCCATACTGGGTCTGTAAGATGGTGAAGGTAATCTGGAAGTGTTGGCACAGTGCCACCGCAAGTCCCCTGGGAAATCAGGAGCTTTCACAGCTGCCCTGCCTGCCTGGAGTTGCAACACAACTCTAAAATGACATGGCAGAGTACTTGGGGACAAAGTCAGGCTAGAACTCTGTGCCGAATTTCTACTGAAAAACGACATCAACTGTGCCATATCATCTATACCCAAGACACATAGTTCAAGTTGTGTGTATGTATGTGTGTGTGTATATATTATATATATATAATCATTATTATTATTATATTCAAAACAATAAAAACTCTCCAGTTGTAATATGACACATTGTGAGCTTGCAAATTGGCTATTTTCCATGTCAACTGTTCTACATCCAGGCAGGCTGGAATATATTATAATTTATTTTACAAAAAAAAGAGAGAAAAAGAAAGAAAGAAAAATAAATCTAGTCTAGTGACGTTTGTTACAGCTCAGCCAGCTTGCCAGAAAGATCTAAGCCGTAGTTATTTGTATCACATCTAAATGTGCACAAGTAGTGCGCAGTACTACAGTAAAGACCTATCATGGCTTTTTAAATCCCTGGCCTGTATAGCCTTTGTCTATTGTTATTGTGCTTTGCTAACAGTCTTAATGTCTTCTTAAAACTATCCATAGGTTCTATGCCTGTTGTCTCCCTCTCCTGAAAGATAGTGAGGTAGTGGCACATCTACAGTACTGAAGTGTCCAATCCGGTGTATCATCTGTTATTAAAAATGTTATACTTTATTGTCAAAGTTTCTCAATAGAAAAGAAGAATGAAAGAAGAAGAAAGAAAGAAGAAAGAAGATATGCTAAGTTATATTGTATTAAGCTTAAAATAATGTTTTATACAGTAGATTAAAATAAGTTGTGAATTGTAGCTTTACTGATCCAGAATCATACAGAAAGTAAAACTAATAACACAGAATGAAAGCAGGGAAGGATTTAAGTCAAATAAAAAGGTAGGCCTACTATGTCATCTGGCTTACTTTGACAGCGCTGAAGAGAAAGTAAATAAGTCTATAGCGTCTGCTCTCCAAGTGCCAACAAAGTGTCAGCTGAACCAATGAATTGTGCAAACAGATAAAATGCCGGCTGAATAACAACAAACTTTCCCTGATGCTGCATTGTCAAGAATCAATCAATGTTACACAAGAAAATCTGCAGTGTTGATTTAACTCTGAGACTGTAAAAATGCCATTTGAGTCCATTTTTATACTCTCAGATTAGAATTAACAGGATTGTACTGTGTAGGTCTGGAGTGGGTAAATATCAGCCTAGCAAATATCAATCAAGAAAGAAAGAAAGAAAGAAAGAAAGAAAGAAAGAAAGAACTACATGCCTATAGGGTAGATCAGGCGATGATGATAGGTACTTATGTCATTATGGAAATTGTTCTTCAGTTTGACTCAACACAAGTCTGTACTATACAAGTCTGTATGTTCTATATTGGCTAACAATACTTCACAATTGATTGGCAAACTCAACGTTTAGTTACGTACAGCACAGTTTTTTTTAAACAGGCCAGTGCAAAAGGGCTATAGCTTTATTGTGGAAAAACATAGGCAAACCCAGTATTGCTCAGTGGTATAGGGAGCTATCATTGTGCCTTCCTCTGGAAAGAATCACTTATACTCTGAAGAATAAACAAAAGATGTTTGATAAAATATGGGGACGGTTTATCCAATATATATTACGGTTAATGATTTATCTTATTTAATGGTGGAAACTGAAAATGTCTAATTGTATTCTCTGCAGCTGTTTGGTCTTGTGGCCATAAGGACTGTGTTGTCTAAGTGCCCTTATTTTATTATATTGTATGTACTGTATGTTTTTGTTTAGTTTTTTCGTTTTTTTAAGTAATTGTATTGTCTGATGTATTATTCTGTTGTATTGTTTGTTTGTACAAAAAAGAAAAATGCAATAAATATATTGTTAAAAAAACAAACAAAAAACAGGCCAGTGCCACGTACGTTGTTGACACTTTCTCCACTGAGCATCGAATGAACTTGCAACAAAATCCTGAGTTTTAAATTGAACTCTCATGGGTCCATTTTTACACTCTCTGAGCTAAATCAACACTCAGGAGTTTGCTGTGTACACCACACGGCATCCAAAATAAAACCCAATAAAGCACTACAGGGAGAGTGGAGTGAGCAATCAATCAATGTCATTAAACTGTTCCATCTGTACAGCTCTGCAGTGGTAAATCTCCCTCTAGCAGCACATATTTGTCACTGAATATGATGCTGGAGGTAGATACGTCTACAACACATGTTCTTAAACAGATGAACACAATACCAACATTTACAAATGTTCGTTATTGACAAGTCACGCAAAGCCTGAGGGATGGATGATAATAATATAATAGATAGATGATAATAGATGATAATAATATACACAACTTATTTCAAAAGCCAAATCAACTAAATACAAACAGGCACTTCTGTACATATTATTCTTTTCCCCTCCACAATGAGCACTGAAATATGGCAATACTGTACATTCTTATAAAAGGTTATGACCACAACAAACTGTTAAATACCCAAGGAAGAAAACATATAAAATATAAAAAAAGTTAATTAAATATATACTGTATATTATTTAGTGATCAATCAACATCATTATGGACAAAAACAACTCACTCAAAATACCAAATCAATATTGCAGGCCCTTTCTCAAAGTCAAACACATACGTACATTCCCAATTCAACAAAATACCCAATTATACCACATTTACTTCAGTTAAATATTGTCCATTTTAATGGCACATCATTTGTTTGAGAAGTAAAGGTAGCAGCAGGACCCCCCCCCCCCCCCCTTTTTATAGCTCATAACTTAATTGGGAATTGTTTTCCACATATACTGTAGTATTATACATTTCAGAAAAACAATAAAAGCTACAAAGATACAGTACCAAGAGGTAATGTTCAAAGAAGCTTGTTTATCGCATTGAGCTCAATAAACAGTCATACATTGTCACTCTGGGGAAAAGTAGCATGTGAAAGCTGCAAGGTGCAGGTGAGTTGGAATAAGAGCAGACACATCATTATGAGGTAGTCTGTTATATTCAGCACTGTGCTCTTGAGCTTCTGCCACCCAAGGAGTTGTATAAGAGTAGGCAGCTGTCTGAGAGGATCACTTTGTCTTGCAAATCCACTCCTCCGCTCCTCAAGAAACCGACTCTTGACCCCTCCAACATCAAGAACTACAGACCCGATATCACTCCTTTCCTTTCTTTCCATAACCCTGGAACATGTTGTTTGTAACCAGCTCTCTCCCCATCTCTCACAGAACAACCTTTTGGATCCCAACCAGTCAGGATTCAAACATGCCCATTCCACTGAAACAGCACATCTCTTAGTCACAGGCACTATATGCTACAGGCTGCCTCCCACTCACTGTCCTCATGCTTCTTGACCTATCTGCAGCATTTAACACAGTCAACCACACCAGCTTCTCCTGAACCCCCTTTCTGACCTTTAGGATCTTTAAATCAGAAGGAGCGATTGCATTCTCTGGCAACGGCCTCAGGCGCTGCACTGTCGGGGAGAGGGCAGCAACTGCCGGGGATGGGGGGGGGACTGGGGCGTGCGGCGGCCTTCCGGTCCAGCGCGGCAACTGCCGACAGTAGCAGTGTACCGTGTACATCAGTGTACCGTGGCCGTGATGCCACCGGAAAATGCACTCGTCCTCTCCTTTAGATTTCCATCGAGAACACCCAGGTGGTTCCTGTTCCAACATCAGCTGTCATTCCTGTTCTAACGTCAGCTGTCATCCTGTAGAGGTATGTACTGCAGGCACAACATCTGGAGGATCAGACTCTGGGACTTCTCACAAAGAAGTCCCAGCTCAACTCCTTATCTAAGCCCAGTCATCTCACTCGACTATTGCAACTCAAGTATGCTGACTCATAACGCTACAACTGATCCAGAATGTGTCATGCCTGTCTTCAACCTCCATAAATTGGTAACAAAAAATGCTATCCTCCTAACTTCAGAACATGATCCACCCCTTCTCACATATCTTGTCAACTAAGATCATCTCCAGTTTTCATTTTATATATTTTTTTTTACAAAAACAGAACATTGTTACAAGAAAGCGATATAAGGAAAATGCCATGAATATCACATTAACAGGAAAAACAAACTTCTCTGATGAATAATGCACCAAGCGTTGTACTTGGGAGTGAGTTTATTTTCCATGTGTGTTTAATTCTCTGCTCGATACAATTAATTACAATCAACATCAAAATCATTAAAGTAATCAAAAGTCTTCATTAAAAATATATGCACTGCTGGCAGGATGTGTGGGCTGTACATTTTACATGACGATTACTCTGCCTGTTATTCTCCAACTTGTCTCTCTAATCTTGGGTAATTTAATTTGAGTGGCTCATTTCTTGAGATGAAAACGCTAGGGAGTTGAGGGAGAGAAAGACCTCTGACTGGCAGCATGATTAGAAAAATCACAAAACCTTTTTAGCTTGGTTGAACTTTAATTTGATCTGCTATTCCATTGTACACCATGCTGCCTCCCTGATCTGTTTACTGGCATTTCTGCATTTAATTACTAGCAGAATGAAATGTTCCATCAATGAGAGCGAGGGACAGTCCAGTTATATTCCTTCATTATTCTTCAGGAGGCATGGGAATGTTTTAATTGGAAATGGTTAAGAGACACTGTTACTGGGCCTCTTTTGCTATAGGAGATATCAAGGGGGTCAGTTTAGGACATGAGGTAACCAATCAATATAACTTCACCCACACCCACACCACTCGCACCTCTACCATTTCCATTGGGAAACATTTTGATTTTCATTAACCTGACCCTTGCTGCAGGCTACTATGTGGTGGATTAATTGTCTCCTTGTACTCCATCAGGGTATCCAGTCGAATTTCAGTTCCCTTAGAACCCCCTCTGCCCCTTCACTTCTGCACATACACTAGGAGCCACAAATAAATCCCCCGCAGCTTCCTCGTGTACTGACGACTGCAGCCCATGACTGACACAGCCAGAGCTACAGGCAACCTGGTCTGGCAGAAGTCATCATGCAGAGGAGAACTCTTTTCTAGTTTAAGAGGAGAGACTAAGCCCTTGTAGTGTAGTCCAGGGGCGTCCTCCTCTGAAAGAAAACTTTATGAATTCCATGTGTTAACTACACCAATCTGAAGTACCCTGAGAGTAACTAAAGGAGACAATTTTCATACCTGCACATTTGGGTTGCGGTAGTGTGTGGAAAACCACATTCAACAAGGTAGTTATTTAAAAAAGAATTACTGATATTTATTTTAGATGCTTTACAGGCAAATATGCATATAGCCTATCATAAAGTCATAAGATATCATGTATTACCCATAGACTGTAATATTACCTGTAGCTACTCTAAAGCCTTCAACCTCCTGACTGACTGGTAACATCAGTCTGTCTTAATCTGTCTCTGCAGTTCAATAAATATAGTGAATAATGTATCTCCTTCACCAAACTTCAGAATTTGGGGGTTTTCCAGCAATGAGTTTTCTTCTAGGCCTATTTTATACTCTGTAAGCAATGCAACAGTAATACATTCACAGCTACAGCAGCTGAATGGGACCAGTGAAGTGATCAATACTTAAATAACCATGGGTCTAGAACGAAGTCACAAATAACCCATATTTTAACAGTATGAGTAAACAAATAAGAACAACAGACCACAAGTCAACATTACAAGCAAAAAAGAAAGATGTATAGGCCTATCGGCAATTCTCGGCAACATCATGTATTCAATCAATTAATTACCAGCTAGCTAACATTAGCAGTAGCATAGTATGTTAGCTCATGTAAAATAATTAAAATAAGAACAGTTAACAATAATATTTGAGTATGTTCCCAGTTCTCGCCGTATACCTGCCATGACCGGCTCAGAGTTTCATGCTCTCGACACAATGTGAGTGTCGAGAGACTATGAACTATGTGTGCTCTTGACTTCAGAGTTCAGAGACTAAATACCACATCACCCCTATCAGCATAATCTTTGTTTCAATCTGTGCTGAATAATATCTGGGAAGATTTAAGATGATAAAATATATGTATATATAATAAAATAATAAATAAATAAACCGTAATAAGGAGCATATGGCACAACATAACCGAGGCTTAAGAATGTTAAGCCCATCCCACAGCCACTGGTTGAGTCAGAGGTGCTCTGTACACAGCTCACCATAGGAGGGACTGGTGGGTCTGGGTGCAAGGCAGTGTGGGCTCAGAGGGAAGGGTGGCCATGATTGATGAGGCCTGTGGTGTAGGGGCACCCCGCTAGCTTGGCACCTCCCAGGAGCCTGAGTGGTGGTAGGTGGTTCTACGCCCAAGTGGAGGGTGCAGTGGCAGGTGGGCAGGGCACAGGGCAGTAGTCTGGAACTGACTGCTGCTCATACCGGTACAACGTCAGAGCACTCAGCTGCTGTTGTATCTGGATGGAATAAATAATGAAAAGAATAGAAGGGATGGGATGGGAGGTGGGGAGAGAGAGAGAGAGAGAGGGTATAATAATACATAAATAATAATGTCAGTCAAAAAGGTTCTGTTTGCACAATTCTTAAAAATTCCGGAATACTCTGAGCTGTTTTTAATTAACTCATCGATTGCGCAAAACGCTCTAAAGCGTTTTATTAATATCGAACGCCGTCTGCGCATAACGCTCTAAAGCGTTTTATTGGTTTTTTTTATGATTAATGTGCTTCATATTTATACGCGCCCGGACAACATAGAAAGTAACACCGATGTCTCTAGGAAGGTCCTCTTATGTGATCCGGGAGTTAAAAGCCCCCCCCTCCTGAAAAGAGGTCTGGTCTATGCTGCATGCCGTATCCATTACGACGTACTGGAGGCGGCCTCGCCGGCATGCACGGCATAGACCAACGCAGATGTCAAGGGGATCTAAAATGGAGGTACCCATGCTAGTGTGTGTGTGAATACACTTGATTCCCCTCCCCTCCTGTTTCTACATGGTTTCTCCCGAGGCAGCAATGTAGCCCCCCCCCTCTTCGTTTCGGATCGTCGCATTTCAGTTTCAGTCCCCCCCCCACTCACTTACCCACTGTGGCTGTGCCTCGAACTGCCTTTCACCGCTGCTTCGTCCTCTCATTCTCGGAAAGAAATAGCCCTCTGCCCGACGTTACTAGGAGAGATCACCGCCGTGGAACCCCCCCCAGGCCCGCGTTGTGATCGCTTTGCATCTCTCTCATTCTCGGAAAAAGGATATAACGCCTCCAACTGCAACCGCCGCTTCGTCCTCTCATTCACTCGGAAAAATAGCCCTCTGCCCGACGTTACTAGGAGAGATCACCGCCGTGGAACCCCCCCCAGGCCCGCGTTGCGATCGCTTTCCACCTCGTCCTCTCATTCTCGAAAAAAGAGAGCCCTCTGCCCGTATATAAGAATAATCTGCAACGGTCGCCATGTCATAATGATACGCGAAACGAATGACGTATTATGAGAGAGATGATCAACTGGCCGCTTTATATGTCTTGACCACCCATGTTTGGGCAAATAAGCCCGTATAGCGATTCTCGACTCGACACCGTGGATCACCATTAGCCATAGAGCCTTCGCCAGGCAACACTATCCGTACTCCGTAGTGTGGTTGTAACCGACTTTTTATTCATTATAATTGCAGTGATAAGACCGCAATGAAGGCGTCTGCGACGTAATCGACCCGTTTGTAATGTACAGTATAACGAATACACATTGATTAGAGTCTCTCTCTCTCCTCCTTTCCACCGCTTATCTCTCCTGAGGTTCTTTGCCCCAGAACATGTCCAGACATGTCTGTCAACAACGACTAACGTGTCTCACCGTTACACAATACACTATAGTTCTGAAACGATCGGAAGGTAGACTGGCTGGTACACTGATCAAGACATGTGTTGCCCCCCCCTGTTACTGAGACAATTTCAGATATGTCTATAGTATGTACATGTCGCTATATGCCTTGTCTAAAATACTATTTTTCAGAGAGGATTTCAGAGAATGAAGGACCTGAAGAACTATTATTCACAAAATAAGGCCTATAGCGACATGTACATAATATATACCGTATGAAACAGAAGACTCTCTGCTTTCATAAGAAAAAAACTAATACTGTAATAATAATAAAAATCACACCCCTGTGAAGTGAGCAGTGCAATGTTGCACAACATTGCACTGCTCACTTCACAGGGGTGTGATTTTCATTATTATTACAGTAGAAGTATTTTTCTTATGAAAGCAGAGAGTCTTCTGTTTCATACGGTATATAGTATGTACATGTCGCTATATGCCTTATTTTGTGAATATTTAGTTGTCAGTTCCATGCATTTTCTGAAATCCTCTCTGGTGGGCGCAAGCTGCATTCAACAGCCAATTACTGACAAACTATACATGGGACCATGTGTATTTGTTTTCCTCCTAAAAGTAGACATTCAGGGCTTTCATTCAGTGTGTAGTATGTATATGATATTATTTGTGTTCATTTGTATATCTGTCTGTCAATGTCTGTCAACTTCAACCTTCCATATCTCTGCTGTTTTTTCAAAAGAGCAGCGTGCAGCGAAAAGCAGGTTTTAGAAAAAGGTCAATATCTCCAGAATGGAAGATGGTAGAATCTTATTTTTTATTTTTAAATTGAAGTGGACTAGTTTGGCGTTCTTTTGATTTATGCGATGTGCGATGTGCTATAAGAGGCCCCTCGCTGTGGGCCCCTAAAAAGTTAAAAAGTCCAATGTTAATCGTGTAGCACAAGCAATCCTGAGTAGAATTTCAACAGTTAGCAATCAATGTGTTAAACACGTGTGGGGAGGGTACAACAGGACTGACATTAATGCAAGCTAGACCAGTGATACAGTGGCCGCCTGGCAGGCCCTCAAGACCTGGATGCCATAGTGTTCAAACACCCACTTTCAGCTAAGGTGATTTATATGCAAGATGAAAGCCTTAAGCTAGAGTGCAAACATATTTTGTGCCCTCTTTTAAATGGAGTCAAGACTCCATTTAGTAGAGAGTGCTTATTACATTACAAGCACTTTGCTGATTCAAGTTTTATGTGCCACTGCGCTCTGAATTATGTCAATTAAATGGAAAATGCTACATCTAGACTTTTGTGATACTGTTAAGACTATCTTGGTGTATGTTAATGTTTCATTCAAAATATGAATGCACTCATGCATGTTGAAGAGCACACAGTTATGTATGTATAACAGATAATGGCAAAATACATTTGCATAATTGCATTCAGACCCCAGCTGTCATAGTATAGGTTTGAAAAAGAGAATTCTTGTTTCCTGTGAATTCTGTTTCTGATCACTTGATCAAATGTGGGCTATTGTTATATTAGATTGAATGAACGAAAAAAAAACCTGCACCAATGCTTTCAAAGTGCATCCATATGAAAGATCACAGACCACTGAAATGTTGGATTCCAATCTAGCTGATGCCCCAAGGCCTTTACAGTACATTTGCCTTCCTAGAATCCGTTTTTTTCACAACGCTGCCACAATTCTGATCTTTGAACTTGAGATCATTATTGTTAAACAAAATGTTAAAACATTTATTTTCCTATAGTTCCATTCAGTGTGTTCACAACTTAAATAGAAAGTTTACTTTCGAGGCACTTGCCGTCTAATTCAGCAGCTGAACCGTACATCTTAGCAAGTCAATACACTATTCATGAACAACAATGCCCTGAATGCAAAATGAGCTCAGTGGGAGGTCTGCATCTGAAAGCTTGCTGCACAAATTGCGTGTAGTAAGGCTACAGTACATTGAGAACAAATTGTCTCCAATTAGTGAAATAAGGAGAGGCAAACATATTGGTGGACACTTTTGAATCAGCTCATGAGTCATGGCACAGGCTGGTTGGTTGAACAAAAAGAACCCTTCTCTCTCTTTGAATGACAGTGTACTGGTAGGGCGGAACTACAGCACAACACTCGCATGACTGAAGTAAAAGATGGTATAAGTAGCCTATGCTTAAATTCATAGTTAGAAAACGTTTCAGATGTAAAAAGATCTGGGCAAAGATAATCAACTTCAAAATAAAATAAAAATAAGTCAAAATGACCTCTCAGTCATGCGAGCTTGTATGCTATGCTATGCTGTCGTACGCCTGCAGTTCCACTACCGTCGGTGGCTTCAACGTTGCCCTGCCGTTTTGGGGGCTTGCACCGCCACCAGGTATCCCCTATAACCACATAGCATCCTTCACACTGGGCAGAGTGCTCTTACCCGCTATTTCCGCAAGACTACGCAATTTAAATATGCCTTTTTCTTAGCCTTCTTTCAAAACGGGACTATAGGCTCTTTCTTGAGTCTTGATCGTGTAAGAATAAAATAAAAGGTTTTTTGGCCAATCAATTGAAGCAACCATCCAGGTTTAATCAAGAATATTGGAAAAGAGCTGGCTGTCATGGTTGAAGCTCTAATAGAGAGATGACTCACTGGCTTGTACAGTCTGGATAGCAGCCAGCACTAGAGCTTTAGGGCTGAATACTGCAAACAGTGGCAATTTCAACATTAAACTAAGGAAGTCTTCTCCTATCTGTATCTACAGTACTACTGAACTACTCAAAATGATATTAAAGTAAGACATATCTCATTGTTGCGATGACTTTACTCTACTGTGAAAAGCCCTGTCTCCTTTTTCCTATTGACTTTTGGGCTCCTGGCCATGGTACACAAAATCCTCAGTGTTATATGCATTTGTAACTGTCTCTGAGAGTGTACAAATGCCACATGTACACACTCAGAGTTAAATTAACACTGGATTTTACTGTGAGTGTGTAATGGAATAGGCATTTGGTAATGCCATTTGTCTTCACATTGTTAACAGTTTTAACTCGATCTGTCTGAACCAATTTACCCTCATGAAAATTCAAAAGATAAGAGTTCAACATCATTTGTCCACATGTCATTGTGGTCAGTGTCATGCACATAACAAACTGCTCATTGCAATCCTTTATTTGACCCAATTTAATAATAAGTCATATTTATAAACCTGGGGTATCAATGTGACATGATAGCAAGAGTCATAACCCCCTCGGCATACACAATAGTTCTCTTTTGAAAATGAGTGCTGTAGATTTGAGACTAATACTAATTGCATTACATCTACTGGTTTACTCCTCCAGTGCACACAGCTCTCAGTAAATATACAAATAAATAAAATAATTGGTGTATTCTGCGTGGTCTGCTTTTTGCAGAATTTTACCAACTAGTCCTTACCCGTTCGAATATATGTACACCAAATGATGTACAGTGTGGATAATGCGATTTAATAGATCATAGTATTGATGTATGTATTTTGAGTTGTACAGTCTGAGGCTGGGGGGCGAGCTTGGGAAGTTGAGATGGGCACAAAATTAATATTATTGCGACTGCAAGTCGCAGTTAACTATGAAATTGTGCATTTCCGGTCAGTCAGTCAGCCAATCAATCAGTCAGTCAGTCAGTCATGCCTCGTGACATCACATTATGGAGAACCCTGATGTCATCAATATTGGCCAGCAACTCTACATCTCACCTCCAAACCTCAAATCCTTAGATCTCCATATATGGAGCTCACCTGTTCTGACATTCCATAATGTTAATCCTTCATCTTCGATGTCTCCCTTTTGACTGATACCTGCCCATTCAAACTCTAGACGGTCCCGCTCCAAAGTTATTAGTGCAGCCGTGCCCGGCAGCCGTTGAAAACTAGAGTTCTCAACAGGCCCGAAAATTAAGGCCCGGCCCTACCTGGGCCTTCATCAAACCCTGTACACTCAAGACACTGCCCCCGCTGCCACTCTTAGATCTGACCTGTTCTGACATTTCATATGTTGATCTGACCTCATCAAACCCTGTACACTCAAGACACGCTCCATATATGGCCAGTACAGAATTCAGAAACACACACACACACACACACACACACACACACACACACACACACATACACACACACACACAAGCACTGCCAATACAAACTAATAGGCGAGTGTGCTCCCGGTGCGCATTTCCGAAAACACCCAGACTTTCCTTAAATTATATGTTAGATGAAACCCTCAATCCACTCCACAAATTAATGCTTTACCACACCTGCTGGTGCCTTGCAATTTCTTTCTATTTTTGAGTGGTGGCACACCGTCTCCTATGAACAACTATGTGTGTCAGCCTCTATGTATAATTTGTACAGTATATATATCCTATGTATGTATGTATGTTTGTCAATTTGAGTACGACCTTTGACCCCTGCAGATCATTGGGGTCGCATTCCGGTACTAATTGGGGTCAGGTCATACACACACACACACACACACACACACACACACACACACACACACACACACACACACACGTCACACATCACACACATACACATACACATACACATACACACAGCCCAGGAAGGAGGGGTCATTACAACCCTTGTGCTTAAGTCAACAACTGTGCTCGACTCCAAGCCACCGCTCACTTCACATTATGGTGTGATAAAAAATAAAAAGATCTAGTATCTAGTAAAAGAACCATATAAGCACCCATCAGTAAACAAGGCACAGTACACAAAGCTGGGCAGTGCACTTCCTTGGGTCGTCAGCAATACACTCGTAATGTGTGAGCTGTGAAGTCGAGATGGATGAGCAGTTCGTGAGATACACATGCCCACTTGGAGCGGGCTGGTTCTGAAGAAGAACCGCACATCCTATCAACTTCACCCTTGACACGCTGTGGGTCCTCAGCAATTATACACGCGCCAAGTGTGAAATGGATCCGATGAACAGTTCTCGAGCTATACAAAGGACAGAAATACTGTTTAGAAATTCCTGGAATTTATGATAGATGCAGCCTTTAAATTTGAGTACTCTGCTAATTGCACACAGTAAGCGGATCCCAGGGAAGACTTGAATAGGACACTTATGACACTGCATGCTGCCATTAACTCAATTTCCTGCACTATTACCTTTTTATATTGCCTATAAAAGCATTCACTCAAGTTGTTCTTCTTTATGGCTGCTGTAAATTTGGGTCAAGTTGCACCTAAAGGATTCTCAGTGACTTCCAGTACGTGACAGACAGCTGCTTTGATGTGCCGGCATGCCTCAGATTGGCACATTAAAAGGACCATTTCACTCATAATACATCTGAACTGAATTTTGTCACTGCCTTCAGAGTAAATGGTTCTTCAACAGAGTCTTTCAGTCCCGGCAGTACCCTCAGCGAGGCATACTACCCTAAGGTCATGCGATTATTTTAATTACCCCAATTGCATTTTGTAATGTATGACACAGAGCTGTATTCAGAGCGCTTTGATGCATGCTAGTTATGCTGATACAGCACACTATGGTTACTTTTTCACATATTGTTTTTCTATTATTTCAAAGTATTTAAAAATCATACTCGCGTGAAGTGAACGCCGCTCTTATTATAATACATCATCATACATCACATTCCGTGCTCAGCCAATCAGCTGAGCACATGCATTCTGTGCTCAAAGACAGACAGACAGACACACAAAATTGTGTATGTGGAGCGCCACGCAAAAAATATATATTGACCACAAATGCTAAGAATGCTATTGAATTAGAATGTTGTTCAGGTTTGGTGTTTTCATCCCAGTTACTTTGTAGCACTTAACTGTTTTTCTTTGCACTCAACTAAAAAATTTCTTTGCCATGGGTTCGTGCCATTTACTCCGATCGTGCTCGGGACAAGAGCCCCTGCTAAATGCCAAAATTCTAATTACAATAAATTATAGACGGAGAAGTGTCTTCTTGACAATATCATGGGGAGAATGAATGCATTCAAACTACTGTATTTAAACTAAGTCATTAACTCTCACGATGAAAAATCTGTTCATGTGTGATAGATATGTGCAGAGTATCTCAACGGGGTGTGTGTGTGTGTGTGTGTGTGTGTGTGTGTGTGTGTGTGTGTGTGTGTGTGTGTGTGTGTGTGTGTGTGTGTGTGTGTGTGTGTGTGTGTGTGTGTGTTTTGCTGCTTTAAAAACATCCTTGGCCCTGGCTGCGCTGCTGCTCTCTGTCAGCTGGATAATTCACTCAGCGGTCAACACTGCAGTGAGAGAGAGAGAGAGAGCACAGACAGGCCTCTATTATCATCGCTGGCTATTAAGCTACACACCCATGGATGCTGAATGGCATGCTAATGCCTGAAAAGACCACTTCTATGTAGATCTTTGCTTCGCATGGATAAATAGCAGAATGGCTTGACCATATGGGATATGTGAAAAAAACATTGTCAGGATTTTATTTTAACATACTTTCAAATGCAGCACCACGTGCTGTGCATGGCAATTAGAACAGATAGCAGGAAATGCACTTGTAGATGGGGATCAGAAAATGTTATTAGGAAAAACGTGCACAAATAAATACTACATAATGCCATGGCAGTCTGACAGACAAGCTCGCATTGAAGTCGTTGCTTCTGAATAACAGATTTCAAATCTGTACGCAAGTTCACAACACCATATGTTAGAGATCCATTCAGATGTTCCTATTTGTTGTCAAAATAATATAATCCTTCAGCTGGGGGCGGTTTATCTAGCCCTAACGCTGCTCATCCAATTTTCTGCTCTTCAATGTACGCCAAGACTTCTTATTTACTGGATGGATCTTTTATGAGTCATTCTAGACTCTTTTCCGATGTATGGAGAGACACAAACCGCGAAACTTGATTGTAGAAAGCAAGGAGGAATGAATGTCTTTTCTTTTCATACATGGCTCAATCCATCACGTTATGGATTAGAGAGAGAAGACATGTGGTATGTAGATAACTGTATGATTCACTCTCTTCCACACGGTTTTTCCTGCCTTTGCGTGCACACACACACACACACACACACACACACACACACACACACACACACACACACACACACACACACACACACACACACACACACACACACACACACACACACACACACACACACACACACACACACACACAATTTGTATAATTATGGTCACAGTGGTACATGGATTGCTGCAGTTCCAACAATCCAAAGTACATGAAAACTCATTCACTACACCGTTATTTTTTTTATATGAATGCAGACTGATAGTGATCTCATTTTAGCATAACCCAGATGGTGAATTGCCCATAGTTTTTAATATAAACGTGTGAACTTTAAATAGTGAGGAATCAGAAATCAAACATGCATGTAGTCAAAGAACTAGCATAATAACACTATACTTGATGTGAATGATGTGATCTTGTATGGGAGGAATTTATTTGGGAAAACTGTTATTCTGCTAGCAGAGAAACGACAGAACAAAGCCAAAATGATGAACCTCATGTATTGAGTCTGAAGCACACAGGTTCGATATTTCATAAGACAGAACAAAGGATTACTTTTACTCTTCACTTTCTCATAAAAAAACAAAAGTACTCTAGGAAGAAAGAGGCTGTTGGATATACTAGGAGCGACTAAAGGCACTTTTTTGCACTTTCTTGCACCAAGAACAGACTCTATTTCATGTTTTTTTTTCATCAGCATTGCAGAATGAGATGTCAAGCTAATGCTGCAAATTACATAATTTCTGAAGTGCAATATAACATTCACGTTCACAAGAAAGGGGCACACCTTCAAACAAATTCAAGTTGTTTATTTAAATAAGTATAGAAAGCCATTGAGATGACAGGCCATTGTGGCAATGTTCAGTGTGGTGTGGTGTGGTGAGGTAAGGGAATGGAGCGCTGAAGAGATGATGTGATGCTGAGGGGATGGGATGGAGGCATGAAGATATGTCAGGATGAAGGGCTGAAGAGATAGGGGGGATGAAGGACTAAAGAGATAAGGGGATGAGATGGGTGTGCAAGTAGCCTGCAGTCCGTCCAGGGGCACAGGTGTGGGATGACTCTGAGACCCTATAGGACTTTGGCATAGGGGTCCATTGTGCATGAGCTAGTCTGGTGAAGGATGCTGAATACGGTGCAATGTCACACAGCATACACCAATCTAAAGACAGCGTCATGCAATGAAACAAATGCTGTGATACAAAACAAGTACTGCCCTGTAACCCAACACCACTGTGCGTTGCGTCAACAAGGTGACTGCCTTGTTTTTGTAGGTGAATTTGGTGATTATACTCTTGCATTACCCAATGTTCTGGAGGACCAAATGTATGCATAATTCATAGGATATGGAATACTTTAAAAGATAGCAAAGAAAAAGGTAATGTAAAGCTACTTTAGGGCCTTTTTACAGGATGACCTTTTCGGTGTATGTTAAGACTGTGGGGGCACTTTGCTGATGCCGCACTGGCAGTGCCACTTACCATGCTTGCACTTGCATCTGATATCCGCTGCTGGTCAGGCTACTGCTTGGCCTTACATCTATACAACTCATTTTACCCCTGCTTATTTTTCTAGGATCCAAAACGTCAATGACATCCACAATCACACCACCAGAGGAAGCTCCACAAATCACGTTCAACCCAGATTTGGCTCAAACAAGGGATTCAATTCGTTCTCCTGCTATGCCACAAAAGTCATAAGGTCATAGAGCCATAAAGGAGTGTGAATCCCTACTCTCATAAAAAAACGCTCTAAAGTCTAAAAGATTTTAAGGGTTTAAAATCCTCTTTGGGCCTTGTATCGAACTGTACTTTCCTGTGCTTTTTAGCAACTGTTCAGTGCAGTCAATCAATGATGTTAAATGATGTCTAACCTGCATGCATATACATAAGGGACTATGTTTCTATACTGTATCTGTTGCCATTGTATTGCTATTGCTCTTTAAACTATGCACTTTATGTATTTATTTTTTACCCATACTCCTGTATGTTACTCTATATATTTACTCTAAACCGCAAATGAGCTTGTATGTCAAAGAATTTCACCCAGACCATTGATTGAATATCATGCAAGTCGAACCTACAACATCATGGTGCCCTGTGTGTAGTCTGCCGCTGATGTGGTCTGGGGACATCATTATTTCTTACCATGGTGCTTGGATTGATTATGAGACCGCTGCAAACGTGAGATTGTAGAATGGCTTTAGGAAATTCAGGAACACCTAACAAGGATGACTTCTACAAAAAAATCATAGACATCTTTGTCCAGAGGGAAAGGGGAATGCTTCGTCCACAAATAAAGCAAGTGCCAATTTTATTGCTGATGCAAGCTGTCTGTCTTTCTATCCTTCTCTCGCTAGCCACATACAGACATAAATGTGTCGGGAATGCGGAAACGAATTTCACCCACTTCTTTACTTCTGTAAACCTGTGATGTGACAATAAAGCTGATTCTCATTCTGATTCAGTTTGTGTTGTTGTTGTTGTATATGGTGAAGTCTACAAATTGTGAAAACATTGCACTTTGCAGGCGTATTTGTTGATTTCTCGGACAGCTCCATGTTTATCAGCATTGTGTTAGATCAATCTAATGTTGCAAATCACAGATAATTTCAGAAGTGGAAAGTGAGAAATAAAAAAGTAATAACCTTGGTTCTGACTGAATGATCATCAATTGTGCAATCTAGGAACCCACAGTCTGTCTCGAGAGACTATCAATTGTGTGCCTGACTGTGTCGTAAATGTACTGCTTCAAAGATATAACAATCAGAACATAAAATTGTATGTGTGAGTTATATTAACTAAAATAAATAAAGGTCATGTGCCTGCATCAGTAATTGTTTAAACTGTAACCAAACTGTATTGCAGACCAAAAGGAAAACACAAAAGTGTTGCTTTTGAAGTTAATTTGCAATATTTTTAAATTGACCAGGATTACTGCATGTATTTTGTGAGGGTACCTACCCTAGGGGACACGGGGAGAACATGCAAACTCCACACAGAAAGGCCCTTTTGCCGGTGCCGTGTCATTAGTCAGAAGGTTCATTGTTCCGAAATTACTATCCCTATCTCTAACCCTAATCTAAACCTAACCGCAAGCACGGGAGCAAACTGCATGTTCGGACTAACGGGACTTCGGATCTATGGGCAGTTTGCCAACCCCACCTCGGGTATGGGCACTGATGACGCGGAGGAGGGAGCACGCCCCCAGTGCCCACAGCGTCCCCAGTGGGAATCAAACCCAGGACCTTCTAGCTGTGAGGCGACAGCACTACCAACTGTGCCACCGTGCCCCTGAAAATACATTTCTTTACACATTTTTGCCAGTGTCACAGAGAAATTGGCATATTTTTGTGTGATGTACAATTCGTACTGTATACCGGTAGGTAGAGTTTGTTTATTAGTTTGTATACAAAACACATTTTAAAAGGTAATTTTCAAAGAATCCTGATGACTTTCTGAGCCCATGAGGAAACGCATTGCTCTGCGCTTCAAGCCAGCCAAGCAGTCTGCCAAGAGATCAAAACAGATACATGAGAAACTCCAATTTGGCTATTAGTCTGTGATAGAGTGACAGATATGGCTTGTTGATTCTAAAAATATATTCCTGCATGGGTTGTGTATAGTGTATGATTGCTCGTACCCTGTGTAGTGTGTACCCTACCATCACTAGACCGGTTGATGGGAAACATGGAAACGGTGCTGCTGATGGTCTGAGGACTGAAAGATACCCTCTTTCAAGGTAACGTGAAAAAAAAGAAAGAAAGTCAGTGCTGCAGGCCGTTTCTGTTTATTCTGGACTATTATGCCATTGAGAAATACAGCATCACAATCCACTTTATCCATTTATATGTTGGCTATTCAAAAACAGCAGATCTGCAAGGTCACAGTGTCAGCGTGTCACTTTGTGCCAACCTCTGTGTCACTTAGATTGGTACTGTGGTAGCCAGAGATGTGGTTAGTGTATTACAACATAGAACCATCTATTAACAGCAGAAAAAACAGAAGAGTGTGATCAATAAAATTCAAAACTGAGGGGAAAAAAACGCAACATGAGGCCACTTTGAGATAATTATGGAATTGTTGAACCTTTCAATGCAGGCAATGCCAGTCTGGGAGGGGGGGGGGGGGGGTCTATACTATGTCATAGCAAGACAGATGGTGTTTGAAAGTTTGCATATGGAGTAAATCCCTCTGATATACAGGAAATGCCATAGTGAGAGGCAGAATGTTGTGGTGCCATTGCTCAATCCTACCACAGTACAGGCCTTTCACTCCTGTCCAGTTTCCATGGTGATAACTCTAAAGAATGAGCTGTATGTGTAACTCTTAACACTGCGGAGGATTACATGCTTCTCTGTGTGTGTGTGTGTGTGTGTCACAAATGATGGTGTATCTTTCTGTGAACCTTTTGTTTATGTACAGATCTAATCGTACTGCCTACAAATTAAATGCACGCTCTCTCTCTCTCGGACACACTATGTGTACTGTCTATTGGAAAACGATTGGCAGAGCCAATGCAATGAACTATGGAACAGGAAGAAAACACATTTGGTTTATCCCCATTCAATTCCATTGTCGCTTTCAAACGAAGCCAGAGGATGGCCATCCGTTTAAGTGATACTGTACAGCCTGAAACTTCTGAACCTGAACAGTCTTTGTCCAATATTGATGTAGCCGAAAATATGAGGCGACACGAGATGAACTGCAGCCAGCTGTTGGCCTATGATATTGCCACAGAGGAATGGGTCTATACTTGCAGGTTCTGGCTGATATATGAAGGCTGAGGCCGTGCAAAGATTCATCTGCAGTGATGAGATGTGAATATTGCAGCAGGATAAAGCACAACTCAAGTGAGACTGCATGAGCTCCAATCCGATACAATAGCTGTAGCACGAAAGCGACGTTGTCACACTATATCTTCCCCGCCCCATCAAAACATAGGGCAAAGATGTTGCTGTATAGCTATATTCTTTAACAAGTTGAGAAATTGCTGTCTCGGGGTTAGTGTCACACGCTTTAAGGATTGCTGTGTTGCCAAGTAGGCAGGGGCTGAATTAAAATAGCACTGCTACAAAATGAGCAATTCTGCCAAAGTGTTGTCAAGTGTCAACAGGTAAGAGTAAGTGTTCTAATCTGAGGATTGATTCTGCAAAAGGAACACTGTGGGGCGCTCTGAGAAATCTCACGACTGTGCCTTCATCACTCCACCCTGTCTTTCTCTATGATGCTCTCTTTGCATTTCATCCCTCCTAACTAGCACCTCTTCAGCCACACCACTTTGACATACACCCCATTATTAAGATGAATGAATCTCGTCCACGTGACTTCTTGCCTCACTCAACCGGAGAATATTCCTCACGTGTTGCTGTGCAGGTGCCCGCCTAACTGTCACCTTGGTAACTCTGGTAGTTTGACGGGATCTCCCCAGAGGTCACCTTGAAGATCCGAGGGACAGGGCAGTGTGTATTAAAAACAATGTGTCAATGTGTTAGTGTTAGTCTGACAAGTCTGCTGCAGTGACTCAGTTTGGCCGTCATCACTTCTGCAGCACTGCAAGATGCACTGTGCATGTAATAAATGTAATAAATCACATAAGATAAACAGGCCGAAGGGAAGGAAGGGAACATGCAAGGTCAGCAACCTGGATGTCTTCTGAACAGATCCATTTGAAACAACCGATATGAAGAGATATGTGGAAAGAGAAGGGGTGAAAGATGCCAGCATACTGTAGCTCTGCGTGTTTTGCAGTGATATAAGGCGACTGTCTGGCTTTTGGTTGGTGAAACACTACCCTACATCTGTTCCTAAAGGCCTGCAGGATTTGGGGCAGTAAATGTAATTCATTACAAGACCCAATGGTTCGATTTGGCCTCAGTTTGATTATTTAGCACTGTTCTCAATGGGGAATAAACCACACAAGCACATTGAGGGTTGAACATTAATCTGCTTTGTTGAGCAATCACATTCACAGCAATTTACACCGAAAGGGCTCTTCTGGATTGATAGTATACACTCATTTTGACTGTGGGAAAAATTAGATGACATATTTGACATGACATATGCCCTTTCCTTCACAAAGAAAATACAAAATCCTGCCCAATATCCATGGTCCAGGGCCATGGATTTGTTATAGTAAGAAATCTGCCGTTTTAGCAGTTTTGGCAGTTCTGAGCTATCGTTTTTCACGAAATGTAGCACTAGTGCTGTGAGGATCCCTCAGGAACTGAAGCTCACACTCATTTGTCAAAAGACCTCTGACCTTTAGATCTGCATAGTGTTGGAAAAAAAGATATTTTGTAAGAAAATGGGTGGCGCAAATTTGGAATGTATATTCTTTCAGAGCGAACGTTTTGAACTCAAATCTTTGCTCTGGGGCATCCCTGGAACAACATAATTTTAGATGGGGGTTCGTGGCCAAATTCAGACAATTCTGGGGGTGGAGGGAGGGAGGGAGGGAGGGAGGGAACACACACACACACACACACACACACACACACACACACACACACACACACACACACACACACACACACACACACACACACACACACACACACACACACACACACACACACACACACACACACACACACACACACACACACACACACACACACAGGGTGGGTGACTAAGCGGAAATCCGGGAGAGGCTAAGCCGAATGGGGCCCATTAGTATATTGTAGAGGGGTGAGGCACATGGTGAGAGGCATGGTTGACATTGGCTCCAACTGCTGCCAATCTAAAGGCAGCCAACCTGGGCCCAGTTTTGAATCAAGGCAGCAGTTAGACTGCAGGCAGGGTCAGTGTGTGAGGACGCTTCGGTCAGAGCAGGAGCGCTCTACAGTACATGACTGAACAGTAGTTTGTTTCCCAGAGAGGACGTATATATCCTGACGTATATTTTCTGTTTAATAAATGCCCTGGCCACTTGCCAGTGGGTGGACAACCTGTGTTTGTGTCCGTCACTACACCTATAAAATGAGTGTGTGTTGCATTTCCAACAGCAAACTTGGGCCATTTCTGTGGTCGGTCTCTCTCTCTCTCTCTCTCTCTCACAGCTGACATTAGTATTCTAATGCAGCCTGCTTCAAGCAGTGTTCAGTGCCAGCCACTTAATTTGTCATGTATTGCTCCATGACAACTGAGGTAATTGAACTTCTTGCCCATGGAAGATCTCTGCCAGCCTTGTGGCCTTTTTCCCTTACTGTGGAAGAGGCAGGCCCACAGGACCTTGGTTCAGATAAGGGGCACAGATCTAATTTTGTACGGCAATGAGATGGTTAGTATGTAAGCATACTACGCACGCAACACACAAGGGCCTCTGAGATGTTTATTGCATGCCCTTAGAACTCCAAGTTCTAGGCAGGTAGGCAGAGTTTCAGGTCTCTATGACTCCTGGTAAAAAACGGATTTATGCATTTAACGTTTTATATAGCCTGCAGTTTTCAAAAATATGCTTGGGTGCTAGGACCCTGCAGCATTCCTTTTTTGTGGTACTTACATAATTATAAACAAATGCTATAATAACAGTTCTATGAGAGGTGTCACCAAAATTAATGTTACACAGTATGACTTTAAATTAAAACTGAGGGTTTTACTGTGCAGTTGACTGTGCACACTGTGACAATGATCCAAGGATCATTTTTATTTTTTATCGTGGATTATTTATAATGATGTTGGTCAATCTCTTAATTGTACAATCTTACCTTTAAGCACGTCTTTGAATCATATTCAAATTTTCCTCAAAGCCAATTAAGTTCTGGTCGGTTCTTGAGCCTTTCTATTCTCATTTGTCCTATTGCTAGTTTGTGTAGCAGTAATTATTGGATACACAATAGCGCTTCGATGCAAAGGACAGAGAGTTTGCTTCATAGAGTCCTGTGAGATTACACCGATAAGATTATTACCTAATGCTAAGTGGGAGAAAAAAATCAATTGATGGGAAATGCGATTGGCTTCATTTGGAAGCAGTACAGAATGAAGAAAGGTAAAGTGATGAACCAATAACACTTGGACGTATATTGGCTACTTGTGCTTTATTAGTTGAACAGGGTGCCCAGTGCAGTGCTCTCAAATGCCAATCACATTACCTAATCCTTTAAATTGCCCAGCCTTTGCTCACATCTAAAATACTTAGCAAATCAGCCAGGACATAATAGAGAGATGGGTCATCATCATGGTGGTCCAATCCAATGGCATATTTCTTTAACAAATCAGTTCTATAGCTCAAATTAAGTTAGAAATTTAGAATCAGCCGTAAAATAATGTAATAATTCTCACCTTTTAAGTTAAGGTGTAAAATTTGCAATAGGAAATAGTACCAAAAAATGTTATGTTATAATTAATGTATTGTTTTTAGAGGGAAATATCAATGAAGATTCTACCATCAAAAGGTAAAAGCATCGTTGTACGCGTTTGAGTGAAGAAAAAGTTCAACCAAATCTGGCAACAAGAACCACAATGTCCGATTCATACTTGGTGTCACACCGAAAATAACCTATCTACACAACGCAGCATGACGCCTTGTCAGCTTGTAGATCTGGTATTTTCAGTGCAACCGAGTATGACTCAGGCTTAAGCGCCCATATCAAACACTTCTCTACCAGGCAACATTACAGTACCTGACATCACTTTAGTTTAGCTGTGACTATACTCAATTCTATAAGCTTAAAGCTTCAACCCTCACTCCAGTCTCATGACTCATTAGCCGTTCTTACCCCAAAGCATTGCTAATTTGGCAAGTCTGGACAGTGGACAACCCTGCTATCAATCACTTGAGAATGAATAATTAGCCCCATAGCCTTGACTCTCACCAGGGATCATTAGTCTCTATGGTGTCTATGAATGGCCACGGCGGGCAGGGTACACAATGATGTGTACTTTGAGGTGAGGCTAAGTTAACCTTGATTGAACCATACATTTGTCACATACTGTAAGGTCGAAGTCTCAAGCACTTCCCAGGCCAAAAGAGGCAAGTAAACTTTTGTCCCAAGCAATTTGGATATCGACACAAAACACACATTAATGTTGTATAGAAGAAAAACTTGCTCTTTCAATGATACGAATGTTTACAGGACAGGTGCAATAGGGTACAACAAGTTCTTGTTTATGGCCAAAATGACTTTGTAGCAAAGGAACTTAAAATATTAGGTCTTAATTGTCGAATGTTCTGATCATGTTTTAATCATTTCACTTATACATTTTGGAAAAAATAGACATTGAGGTGCCCACTCTTCCTAGGTGCTCACATTCCTGTATCCATTTTATTACTTTGCTACTGTATTAATGTGGCAAAAATGTATGAGGAACAAAAACAAAATCATAATTTTTGAGCCCCTCCTATACCCAGCTTTGTGTGTTTGTGAGTACCAAATTTGTACATGTACATTCATGTAAGAAAAAATAAAAATCTTGAATCCCCAATGTTGATGCATGGCATGCAGCAACACGAAAATAACTGAGTTTGAATGGCAAAATCCTGCTGTCATCGACTCCCTCCTACTGTGTGGGTGCATGGCTCTGGGAAACTTGAAGGCAGCAAAGCGGCCCTGCCGAGGAGCAACAATCTGGCTAGGAGCCCAGCTACTAGCCCCAGCACTGTGTGGATCAGCCGCATCCTCTGGGGATAGTGTAAGTGCCCTGGCGAGGAGGAGCAGCAGCAATACGGCTACGAGACCCAGCAGTCTGGCTACCAGCCGGGCTACCTGGGGACCAGCAGTATCCTCTGGCTACCAGCCGGGCTACCTGGGGACCAGCAGTATCCTCTGGCTACCAGCCGGGCTACCTGGGGACCAGCAGTATCCTCTGGAGACGGTGGAAAGCTCCCCTATAGTGAGGGGCAGCAGCAGAGCCTGGCTATCAGCCCAGCCGTCTGGAAGCAGCAGCGTACGCTTGGGGGGCTGCAGCACTAGCCCCAAGCCCCCCGGACACCCAGCCATTCCCTTGCGGGGCTGCAGCACTAGCCCCAAGCCCCCCGGACACCCAGCCATTCCCTTGCGGGGCTGCAGCACTAGCCCCAAGCCCCCCGGACACCCAGCCATTCCCTTGGGGGGCTGCAGCACTAGCCCCAAGGCCCCCGGACATTCAGCCATTCCCTTGGGGGGCTGCAGCACTAGCCCCAAGCCCCCCGGAAACCCAGCAATTCCCTGGCAACTGCTCTTCCTCTGTGCCTCCGCAATGTAAGAATTATTACAAAAAATAGAAATAGAAATAGAAAAATCTGAACACATGACTCCAGAGATGTGTAGTTGTGTACCAAATATCGATTGGTCTGGGACATATTATTTAGGAGTAGCACAAAAATTGTTTTGTATAGTTGGGCAAACTGAAACAGACAGGGCACTATTTTCACCCTCATTTTTCAGTCTGGCTGTCGCCATTGTGTAGTGTAGTGGCTGCTCTCAGCCTCTCACTATTCTGAGCGCTCTCAGCAAATGGTTTGCTACCTACCTACTGTATGCCTGGCCTGCAGACTGGTGTGCAGTCTATGTAATAGATGGCTACTAGGCTACACAGTTTGCATACAGACCACCTCAACTCTGTCATCAGTCAGAGTAGCCTACAGTAGCATAAAATAAAAAATTAATGAGCCCATTAAAAATGTTTCCAAAACATTCCTGGGTTTTGACAACCCATTAGAACAAGTAGGATGACATCTGACTGCCATATCCAATTACACTATTAAGAGATTTTTATTCAAATGTGATTTTAGGCTTAAAATAATAGAAACAAGTTAGCCAGGACAATTAGCAACAAGTTACCAAGGATCTCACCTAATCCTTGTTGAAATGGGTAATGGTTAGAACAATATATATATATATATATATATATATATATATAATATAATTCTAATCCCAGGAATCTCCCCATAATATATGAAATATAATTATGTATTATTAATGTATTATTTAAAATTGTAAATCACCCAGAAATTTACATCATAAGGAACGGTTACTAACTTGAATAAATAGTTGGGGGGAGTGAGACAAGAAGCGATATATTTTTGTGATCAAGCAATGATCACTATCGAAATATAGGTATTTAAAATGAATTTGATAGTTATTTATATTTGTTTCTGTTGTTTTATTTAAGCAGAATAAACCAATCATGTGTGAGGCCTAGCAGACTGCCTGTCAAGATACACCTTGAACGCTCTGTAACCCCACAGAAGCTTACCATTTTTTACTTTCTGTGTGTGTTGCATGCGTGTGAACATGTGTGCATGTGTGTGTCTGTGTGTGTGTGTGTGTGTGTGAGAGAGACACACATGAGTGTGTGCTAGTTTGGTGTTGAAACATTGTGATGAGAAGTCAAGGTGTGCAAGGCTAGTATGCGAGTCTGAATGCTAGAAGCCCTTGCCTTGACATCTTCCTGAGGATTTGGAATCAACATGTCAACCCAAGTGAAAAAGAGATGTTAGAAAATATACACTAGTGCTGCAGTGTGTTGATAATAGTTATGTTTGGGAGGAATTCAACTCATATACCGGTAAGCAAAAAATGCGTGGAAAAGCTTCCATCGTGCACCTGAATCCAGTCACATCCAATTCCAACTATATGCACGGTGAAGTAGGCTACATTAATGTGGCTTAGGTTTGACTATCAAAAAGTGTCAAACTTGGGATATTTTACCAAAATCAGTTTTCAGGTTTTTAAAAACAACAAAATTATATTTATTTATGTACTTACTTAGCCTACTTACTTACTTATTTGCTTACTTACTTTCTTGGAGAAGAACTCAAATATACTCTCCCATCTACACTAAGCAAAAACTTCGCAAATAAAAGAAAGGGCAGTCAAAGTAATAAGAGGTGGCATGAATGGGATATCCCTTCTAGAGCCACACAGAACAGAGCCACCTGACCACTAAGCTCTACATGGGGCCACCCAATCAAGCTCACTCCTCTGGGCCTCTGGGAGATGGAGGTCCCAAGGAGTTGCCAGAAACAGAAAGGACTCAATAATGTCAAACATGCATGGGCTGGACGATCGATACAGTGTCCTGATCTCCGATTGATGAAATGCCTCTCTCCTCGGCTTCAACGATAATCCCACCCACTGATTTATCTGTGGTGAGAATGCTTTACAGACATGCAATATTGATCTCGCTCCACTTCGTTCCAATTTCCCTCTATCCACTGCTGTGTCTGACACAGTGTTGGGATAACGCATTGCATATGTAACACATTACATAATATTACTTTCATGAGTCTCTCAAAGCAATATGCCGTAAGCATTATTTGGGGTTAATTGGGTAATATTACAGTTATTATGTGAAGTACTGCACGGCGGCACAGTCGGTAGTGCTGTTGCCTCGCAAATAGAAGGTCCAGGTGGCTCCAGGCGACCCCTACACGGAGTTGCACCACTTACTTCACACAGGCTCCACCTCTGTGAAGTAAGTGGTGCAACTCCGTGTAGGGGTCGCCGGGAGCTCTCTGGAACTTCCAGACCTGCAGAAACGGTTGAGAAATGACAGTTACCGTGTGGGGGCCCCCGGGGGGTCCCCGGAACATCCAGACCCCCAGGAACACGCCCAGGCCAGCCCATAATCGTGGGATTATTCTTTTTTTAATTTATTTTTGAGGGGCTAAATAAGTTTGTGGCATTCTCTATTGCGCCTACTGTACTTTCTTACATTAACAGTAATATTATACAGTATACCTTATCCTATGTTTTGGCTTCGTTTTGTTTTTTAAAGCAATGCAAAAGTAACATGAAAGTAGTATAACGCATTACTTGACACACAAAGTAATGTAACATAATGTAAAGTAATAATAGCATGTAATGCATGTCATTTCCTTTAAATAAAATGCATGAAATACACATGAATGGTGGTGATATAAAGTATGAACTGAATACACAGGACCACAATGGAAACTAGAAAAAGTGCCAGCCACAGGTCTCCACCAGACCAGGTCAGGTCCTGGTGGTGCTAAAATAGGCCAATGTGAATAGGGTGCCATTTCTTCTTACGCCTTTGATGGCAATTGGATGATTTGAAGCATTTTGTTCCAAAATAATGCGCTATAACAGGCCAATGTGAAAAGGGTGGGATTTATTCCTCAGCCTAGTAGGAAAGTGCGTGAAAAACGTCACGTAAAATGCACGCTGTGTTAATGATTTTTGTTCAAAACGGGCCAATCCTGGAAACATTGGAAGCCAATGTTAGTCAATTAGGATGGAATATGAAATATCGGACAGATCCGTCTTGAGCACATGACTACTGTGTAACGATGTGCAGGATTTTTGGACAGAATCTGGAGGAGTAATATTTAAACACGGATGGACACACACACATGGACGGACACACGGGCGGACGTCAGAGGGCGAAACATATTGTCTTCCCATGCCTTCGGCCTGGTGGAGACAATAAGCCCTCATTGTTTTGTGTCATCCTTTTAGCACCATTGTACGACTACTGACTGTACCATTTGCAAATCTGTTAATAACGTATTCAATCACTAAATCAATAGTCACTAAGGCAACGGACATACAATTATCCGGCCAGGCCAGAGTTGCACACTTACATATTAAGCTAAAAAAGGAACCGTACTGTGCGTTTCCAACATTTTTGCAGGTCACTCTAACTTCCAGGCACATATATCCAGCCAAATTACTTCCGGGTTATTTTGGAAATCTGTGTTAAGTGTTCCACTCAGTAAACAGCTCATTATCCATCTTATAGATTTGACAACGTTGCTATGCACCATTACAGGCAAGGCTGAACATTTGATTCTAACCTAACCATCAAACTCACTTGTCTGTACCAGTCTAATTCTAAACTAGAAAATTCGCAATTTTAAAAAATTGCAGAGTGTGGTTGCCGCAGTGGCTTACATATGCCCCTCCCACTAGTATTGCCAGCCAATTACAATTTCAAGTCACGCCTTAGATCATGCGTAAGTCATTCGGAGGGGCTTTAACCCCCGAAATTCATGTTTTTGCGACAAACGGTTACATTTCTCGCATTTGCGGCGCCCCCTATGGATGAAAATGGCATTGCTTTTAGAACTTGGTCGATTGAACCACCCCGGACATGTGATTCAAATTTGGGATGGATTGGACATTCCGTTCGTGATTTATGGCATTTTTGTGATATAGGCCCCTCCTACTAACTTCGGAAGACGATTACGGCCGAACGATACGCACTACCAAAATTCTGCAGTTGGTGATTTAATCGGATATGTCCAGAGATCATGTGTGCCGATTTCTGTGAGATTTGGACAAAATCTGTAGGAGGAAAAGCAAAAAGTGTGTTTTGGACAAAATTCAAAATGGCGGAAAATCCATCATGGCGGAAATGGGCGTGGCCTATATGGGGAGATGCGTCATGACCCAAGGAATCCAGGGGAAAAAATATTTTGATTTTACGACCTACGGTTCAAGAGTTATAAGCCAAAAGGTAAAGTGGGCTGTTATAGCGCCACCATGAGGCCGACCTATAAAATTATAATTTTAATTAATTTTAGTCATAATTAAGAAATATCCCTAAAAGTTTTGTAACTATAGTGATTACAGTCTCCGAGGAAAAAATACTTGAATGTGATTTTTTGCCTTTTCCCATTCATGTCAATGGGGAAATTTAATTCACTAATAAATTCATATCAATTAAACTATACAACATTTCTCTTAACAAAATACAAGCACACGATTCCCGATTTTTCCGGTCAATTTGACATATGGCTCAAGTGCGTACAGCGTACAGTGTGGGAGGTATAAAGCGACAAAAAAAAGACTACTGTGAAATAAAAAGAATACGCATGAATAAAGTGTTACAATTACTAGAGTCTGGTTGCCCCTTTTGGGGCAACCACACTAATTTACCAAAATACCATCATCTCTCTGTCCAGTGGGCTGTTCATCACTAGCTCCGGACGGACTGACTGACTGACTGACTGACTGACTGACTGACTGACTGACTGACTGACTGACTGACTGACTGACTGACTGACTGACTGACTGACTGACTGACTGACTGACTGACTGACTGACTGACGGACGGACGGACGGACGGACGGACGGACGGACGGACGGACGGACGGACGGACGGACGGACGGACGGACGGACGGACAGACAGACAGAGCTGCGTATTGGAGTGGAGGCACCGCTCAAAAATACACTGAGAAAACATAGGGGGTGACCCCATTTGCTCTACTTGAGAGGAGCATATGGTCTACCAGAGTAAAGAAAGGCCCCCCTCTGCCCTGCACCTGTGCATGCCTCTGGTCATAGCAAATAAGACAACAATTCATCCAAACTACACATTACCATACAGTATTTACACCAGAATGCTGCGTGACACTCAAAACACTTAACTAGAGAAATTCATAACACCAAGATTTAGATGAACAGCTGATGCTTGTTGCATTTGAGTGAAATGGTTGAAATGTTATCTCCATTGTAAACACGAACACAAATATTAATATTTGCATTCTTACAAGACAGACACAAATGTAATGAAGACAGCATCGCAAATTCTCAATGACCAGTGCCTATACCACATCCACACTAGGGATACCAAATAAAAACAGGCAACAGTGCTTTATTGCACTCCTATTGCATTGCATTACTCACCCATCCGAGCCATTTCATAGCAAAAACACTGATAAAATACATGTACAGTGCAATACATGACAAATCACAGCGGTTGCAATTGATTTTACGAAAACAATAATCAAAATCCATGATACTACATAACAAAAACAAATTATCATTCTACTACTCTGCCACCAAAATGTGGAATGCCCAAATCATCTATCAGGAGACCACAAGGGGGGGGGGGGGGGGATACATGCATTTTCCCATAGAAAGGAGGTGTCATTCACATTTTTCCCTCATTTTATTCTTTGTACATTTGTTGATGACATGCATTGTAATTTTTATGCTACGCTGATGAATTGAACCAAATTGACCCCAAATGGAAATGAGTCATTTTGTACTATCCTTCTAGGCTGAATATCTGACTGTACCTTGTGCTGATTAATAAAGTACTCAATCAAATTGTCTCCCAAATAAATTAGCATTCCAGCAACATACCATGGCATGTAATTGTCTGCCAAGTCAACATTACACCCCCACGCTATAGCTGATGTCAGCCATATGGCCTAAAACCAACAGGAATTCAGCCAATGTGAATTTATTGTGACACTTTTTCTCCCATTTATATGGGCTCACTTTAATTAACTATTTTTAAGAAGTTAACCAGCTCCCACTTACTGAGCATGTATAAAAGCCCTTAATGATGTAAAGTTATCAAACTTGTGAGTTTCCATTATACAATCCAGTTCACCAGTATGGTCAAATCTGCCCCAAAGGGGCCCAGGCCGTAGCGTAACGGTCTGGGCACCGGACTGGTGATCCAGTCGCGGTGTGCCGCGGGTTCGACTCCCGGACCCGACACGGCCTTTACCGCATGTCATCCCCCCATCTCTCTCCCGTTTCCTGTCAGCCTACTGTCTGTCCCTTAAAAAATCAATAAAAGGCGTAAGCCGCAAAAAAAATATCTTAAAAAAAAAAAAAAAAATCTGCCCCAAAGGGTGCCTAGTTGCCTACATCATTGCTTGCGGCTTAATCTTTTTAAAATAATAATCCCCAATATCCTTGTTCAGGGAATTAATGCAGAACATTAGACATAACTACAATATCTCAGCCAAAATTTAACAGCTATAATTGAATAAATGAATCCAAATTAAATGAATGAATTACTAAGTAGTAGTACTTGTTTCTAGCCGATTTGAGTAACCTTAAAACTGCATTAAAACTTCATGCTTACAATTTTCAGAAATTATATTTCAGCGTGGTTTGTTCTTCCTTAATTGGACAACGCACTACACAACACTTGGAACAAATGGATGCCAATATGGGAGGGGGGTGTGGGTGCACAATTTGGGCTATTGCTTACCTACTGTACATTGTTGTGCTCAAGAAGTATGCTACTTATCACAGTAGCACACAGAAAAAGATCTATTTCAGCAAATTAAAACAAACCAAATATCACTACGGTAGAACACGGTACAATTCTGTGAAAATAGCCTATGTGCCTTGGCCACTGCAGCAAGTGTGTCTGATCTTCCTGTCTCTTCATTTCTTTCATCAGCCCACAGCCTTCTTTATTAATCTATGTGCCGGAAGTGCATGTTTTATTCAGTCATTTCCTGAACTGTGCAATATATTTTCTTTAAACTTAAAAATGTATTGACATTTTCAGCAAGTTTCAGTAAACCAAAGGACAATTACACGATAAATAAGTGCTATATTTTATAACTCTTTGCGAGATTTGTGATGATTCAGCATTGTTTACAGAATGTGTCCTGACTGTTCACACTGCCCAGTGGTGGAAAAAGTACATTTTGCACTTGAGTAAAAGTATCAATACTGCAATATAGAAATACTTCAGTAAAACTACACTAGTAAAGGTCCAGAATTCCAAATTGACTTGAGTAAAAGTACAAAAGTATTGGTAGTATTGTACGAAAGTATAAGTACTCGATCTATATGCAGAATGTCAAGTTTTCAAATGTATAAAATCTTTTGAAAATAAGATCTACAGATCGGCTATTTTCAAATGGTGAAAAAGTATATACCGTAGGGTTGGGTTGAAGTGCTTAAAGGACCACTTCACCACTTTTCATCTTCATATAATAGGTCCTCACTAATAATCATGAAAAAATTGTGAATCTTTTTTCTACCCGGTCTGTGTCTCATAGGAGGGCTGTGGGCATTTCAGAAACCGTCTTCCAGTGACATCATCGATGGGGAATATACAAGCTAATATAAATTGCAGGCTTTTAGTCCTGAAAAGTTGCAATGCGAAAATGGAAGCCATCGTTCTCACGATAATGAAAATCTAAACATTTTTGTAAAAAGAATCTTGTTCAAAAAAATCTGCCTCATGATGATGTCACTGGAAGACGGTTTCTAAACTGCCCACAGCCCTCCTATGAGACACAGACTGAGTAGAAATAAATTGTGCCATTTTATCATGATTATTAGTGAGGACCTATTATATGAAGATAGGTTGAAAAGTGGTGAAGTGGTCCTTTAATGTATGTTTTGTAATAATAATCAAAATCTACAAAGTACTAGTAACTAAAGTTTTCAAGTAAATCTAGTGGAGTAAAAGTACATTTGGATCCAAGATGTAGTGGAGTACAAGTAAAAGTATTGGGAATTACTCAAGTAAAGCACCTAAATACCTCAAAAGTTTACTTCATTTTTATGCAAGGTGCTTTATGATTGTCCATTACATTCACCCATTCACACACACATTCATACACCGATGGCAGAGGAAACATGCAAGGCTCCAACCTGCTCATCGGGAGCAATTAGGGGTTTGGCGTCTTCCTCAATCATCGATCATCATTGTCTCCACCAGGCCGAAGGCATGGGGACTGGGGAGAGAGTATGTTTTGCCGTCTGTCCGTCCGTGTGAGTGTGTGTGTGTGTGTGTGTGTGTGTGTGTGTGTGTCTGTAGACAGCTAATCTCCGGCACCGTTGGCTTGATCGCAGCCAAACTCTGCACACACACTTCCTGAATGCCACAGCTGAACCTCTTCCCCAAGGTTTTCACATTGGCCTCTTATAGCACCACCAAGAGGCCTCTTTGTGCACAACCATTTTTTGGACTACACCTACAGATTTTGTCCAAACATCACGGAAATTGGTACACAGTCTCTAGACTCTAGAGCCATTCAACGAAACGGGTCTTTCAGATTTTTCAGACTCCATCCTGATTGGCTAAGTTTGGCTTCCAAAGTTCGCAGGAGTGCTCAGTTTCAAGCAAAATGCTGCGAATCATAAACACATCGTGTGATTTCTGTGCACGCACATTACAATTTACAATTTACAATTTAGGCATTTAGCAGACGCTCTTAATCCAGAGCGACTTACATTTAAGCAAGAACAAAAGCATGGGAATACATCACATAAAAGCATTTATCATGAAACATGCGTAAGCTAAGAAGGTAACAGTGGAATATCTATATGATGAAACTATACATACACTATACATAATAAACTATACATATTCACTACTATGCTATACATATGTACTATGGCGTGCTATGACTATATACAATACAATTATAGTGCTGTCTACATAACATGCTATAAGTCTGTGTCAAATGCTATCTAAGCCAACAGAAATGCTATCTATCACATTCCCACTAGGCAGAGGAAGAAATGCCACTGGAACATTTTCAACTCCGATTAGTGTTTTTACCTCTAACTGCACGGATCTGTGTAAAACTTTGTACTTTGTACTCCCTAGAGGCCAAGGAAAAACCTTTGCATGGAATTTTTCCACATCTACTCTTTATAGCGCCACCAGGAGGCCGACATATGTAAAACACATTTTCTAATATTACTAGATTTTATCAAAATTTCACGCAAATCGGTACACATGCTCTCCATAGTCATGTGATCAAGACGGGTTTGTTTGATTTCTCATTATCCAACCTGATTGGCTACGATTGGCTTCTAAAGTTTTCAGGAGTAGCCCGCTCGCTTTGTACACACGCAATGCCACTTGACAGTTTTCAAATCAGCGTCATGGTGGCCAGAGACGAAATGTTTTTATAATAGTCATGGAGGCCCGCCCTCTCCCCCCGCTTATACCCCCCCCCCCCCCCCCCCCCCGTTTCACACTAAACCCAAGCGGTTTAGGTTCTAAACACTTAAGGTGTCAGTGTTTAGATTATAAACAGAAGAGCATGTTTAAATGCCATGATTGCTGAGTCATCTGGCTAGTGCTACTCCTTCTCATTGTGAACAAGTAGCCTATTGCAGAGTACAGACTACAGTACTATGCATGCCCTACCTGGCAGGTGAAAACAATCCACCAGATTAGCATTTGAATGCCTGATCTGCATGTGTACAATAGGACAGGCAACATGATCCACCAGCCCCCTGCCCCCGGGCCAGGACAAAAAAGGTGTTAAGGTGCATTCAGACTTGGATGGTTAGAGCGGCACGATTACATGCAAAGTCAATGCAAAGACGAGAATTGCGCGAATCTCGTCGCGGCGCGACCTGGCGCGGTACAAACGGGATGGACCGAGGCGAATATATTCCATAGAGTAATATATTCAGGTCTAATTCTTCATGGGGGCTCGAGCCCCGCCGCCCCCACGGAGTCTACGTCACTGATGGTGGCGCTACAAGTTACAACAGGCCGAGTCACGTTGCGCGCACGCACACACGCACACACCTCCTAAACATTTTGCCAAACATCACACACACTCCTATCCTCCCGGTGGAGACCTGTGCACTTTTTCTAGTTGATCATACTAGTATACACATACTAGTGTCCGCAATCTTTTCCACCCCCGACAGATGACGATATAATCCTTATATTTGTCATATGTTATAATGTACTTTTCTTATCTGTCATTTTTGTTCATATGTGACTGTTTCTAAGGGGAAGCCACATTTCTTGTATGAGAATATATACTGTACCAATAAACAGATAATGATTCTGATTAAATCGGGTAACGTCTCATAGGTTTATTGTCCCATTTTACCAGCTGATTCAAAGGTGCTCACGATGTTCTGCAGCTGTTGCTTCAGAGCCGAGCAAGATGGCATAGAAGGAAGTGGCCATTTTATCCACATTATACGCCACAATGAAAAACCCACGGAAAAACCATGAAACCCCATATTTCACAGCACCAATTAAAATTTACATTCTACAAGTTCAGCTTGCAGCTTTTAATGCAAACAGCTGAGCAGTGCTGGAGGAAATCTAAAGACAGTTTAACTGCAATGTGGACCGGGCCATCCAGGGGCCAAAGATAACAAGCTGCTATACTGCCAAGCTCATCCTCCTGATTGAAAATGAAGCTAAAAGCTTAAGTGTCTGTTATCTTCTATGGTTACAGTAATGTGCTACGAGGCACATTGTTGGCTCAGCAGGCCTGGGGTGCATACAGTACAATGAGATGATAAAGTTGAGGGTTTGAATCCTGGGTACACTGTAAAATTACTAAAATCACAATTAGTAAGTAATACGTTACAAATGGATACATTACCACTGAGGATTTTACTGTGTACAAACTTAATTGTGTTTCAGATCCCATTTCTCCACATTTTCTACTGCGTGTTTTCCAGTACAGCAGCAATGCCACACAATGTACTGTGAAAGCATTTGCTCCACTGTAGGCTTGTTCCGATTGGCAGTGGTGGACAGTAACACAGTACATTTACTTGAGTAGTGTACTTAAAGGACCACTCCACACATTTTCAACCTACCTTCATCCTCACTAATGCTTATTATATTATGGTACCGTTTGTTTCTCAGAGGACGATACCTGCGTAACAGTGACATCATCGACAGGCTGGTTTGGTCAAAGATTTCACATTTTATTTTGTATTAATGCAAGAACAATGGTTTCTATTATAGATGCTTTCCTTTCCAGCAACAGAAGGCCTGCAGATTCTATTAGCTTGGATTCCCCATCGATAGTGTCACTGGTAGGCAGGTTTCTGAACTGTCCACAGCCCGCCAATGAGACACAGAGTGAGAAGCCAGAAATCATATTATCATGAGCATTTGTTGAAAACGGGTGAAGTGGTCATTTTGTTTAGTAACTGTAGTTTTCTTTATATAATATATATATTTGGATAGGAAGGGAAAATGCACTTTGTAAAATACTTTTGAATACTGGTGGGGATTGGCCTCCACCAAGGCTGTGCCTTGTCACCTTTCCTGTAATATTCATGGACTGGGTCTCAAGGCGAAGTCGTGGTGGAGAGGGTATACGGTTCGGTGAGCTAAGGGTTGCTTCACTGCTTTTTGCGGATGTCTGGTCCTGAAGGCACCATCAGTCCGAGACCTTCAGCTCTCACTGGATCATTTTGCAGTCGAGTGTGGGACGGCTGCACTACATATTAATGTTATAAATATAATTTGAAATGTGATATTAAAGATAAGATAATGTTAAAAAGAACATGATGCTGTAAATTTGATACAAATAACACATTTTTTGTATCAAAGCATATACAGCATAAATGCTGTATATGCCCTATTCTCTCATAGAATTCACATAGAAACTAAGAAGATACCAAGTCATTAAATCATGAAAACAGACCTCTTAATGCTGGCTCAACAAAACGAAAACGAAATAACAAAAAAAGCCTATTGCATTTTTAAGCACAATCAGCCTGCTCCCCTATGAGCTGTAGAGGAGGGAAAGGAATAACAAAGCAGAGGGAAGTCTCGGCTCCTTACCTCTGATGGGCTATTAGCTAGCAGAAGCCCCATTAGGTCTGCCATTTAACACTCCCACACCAAGTTCTCACATGGACAGCTACAGTATAGACTATAGAGGGTATGCGCGATCATCATCAAACGCGGAAGTTATGCAGGAATGCCTACTGAGTGGCAAAAAAATACTTTCTGGCCTTTACGGCCCATGCATCCAAACAGAAAGGTCATATCTGATTGCATTAATATAGGAAAGAAGATAAAACTACTCCGAGCTGTGCTGTCAGGGAGAATGCAAGAGAAAGTTGCCACCTATTAAAGTGTAGCTGTGTTTAGTTAAATACATGGTGGCAAAGAACAGTGAACATTCTAGTGACACTACAGCTTTCCCAGCATAGTGTCCCTGTTAATCACTGTCTACCACGTTGCTAAATGATGTCCAAAAACAGTGCATGACAGGAGAATACAGAGGTGACATTACACAATTACAAAATTCATTGTGATCAGCTGTCCATCAACCCATGGGATTATAGCTGGCAGTTGCTGAACATCAAGCTACTTCATTGACATTGCTGAAGGAGCTCATCATTCAAACATTAGTGAAACTCTAAAAACGGTTGCTTTGGATGTTTGGTAAAGCCTGATTTATATTTAGTTGCGTGAAATATAAAAATCACACCTGTGTGAACCGAGTGGTGCAACTCCCCTCTCTCCCCCTCTCTCTCTCTCTCTCTCTCTCTCTCTTTATTATGGATATCAATCCGCGTCGCTGAGAACTATTTTTTCATTATTATTTTGGGTCGGCCTTTCCTTCTTTAGCATACCTAGACCGGATTGCGCATGCGAGCTTCCGTCCACGGGGGTCAGCCTTTCCTTCTTTAGCGTACCTAGACCGGATTGCGCATGCGAGCTGCCGTCCACCTCCCATTATACAGGCAGACTAAAAGCTTCAATAACTCGTAATCTACGGAGCTCTCCATGGTTTGGTCAATTAGCGCGATGTTCGGAGGTCTTTGCTGATTATCCGGTGGTCTAGATGGAAACATTGGTGCTTTCTAGAGCAAGGATGGCTATATTTTAGCTCGCTAGCATTGACGCTATTTATTTAGCACAAGATGTGAGGCGCGCATTGTACACACACGCGCGGATATTGCTGGCCATTGCTGGTTTCACGCATGCGCACACCACTCGTGCTCATGATACATGATACATGATACATGCGGACATTCCTGGTTGTAGGAGTGGTTGCACCACTCAAAAATAGCAGATCTACACGCTCACAATGCCTTATTATGCGATGTGTTGTGAGTTTGTACAATAAATCAGGTTTAAGATTCATGGTTGACGAGACACTGAACTTTATCCAGGGACAAAGGAAGCAAAACACAAAGCGGAAAACGGCAACCATACCTTAAATGGTTCACAAAATGGCTTCCCAATGGCAGCCAACTGTTGACAGTATTGCTATTTGCCTTTCTGAATAAATAAGGCTAAACAAATTATCGCCTGACATATGTCAGTGCCCTTGGTATGCAGCTGATGGCAGGTGTATAAGGCTCAAGCCATAGGCCAGCTAGGGCTGAAGTTGCCTACAGCACAGTCTGATACACTAGTGACAAATTCCTGGGTGATTATCTACAGGAGAACCCAATGAGGACTCATGTGACCATTGCATTTATGATTGCAACAAAGCACTTGAGAATGCCTACTGCTTTATCCCGCACAGAATACAAAACTCTGGTGCTAGCATTCAAAGCAAACAAAGGTATGGCTCCGCCATATCTTGCAAGTATGATCGAACCCTACAAACAATCAGATCAGCCAACACGGGGAAGCTGGAGGTGCCTTCACTAAAAACGCCGGGAAAGCACTCCACACGTCCCAAACTCTCCTGGCTCCAAAACTATGTAATGCACTTCCCATCACAATCAGAACTGCAGCCTCACTCCCAATCTTCAGCCGTAGTCTGAAAACCCACCTTTTCAGACTACATCATGGCCCGTAGCACTTACCCTAGCCCCTTAGATATAACTTTATATAGACTTAGATAGCATTTTATACAGACTTATAGCATGTTACGTAGATGATGATGATAACTACTTTTTATATAGGCCTATGTGATGTATTGCCATGCTTTTTTGTTCTTGCTTATTGTAAATCGCTCTGGATTAAGTAAATTGTAGCAAACAGATGGGGCAGGAGAGGACCACTTGCATTGTGTTCTTTTAGATCATTCTATTGTTGACAGCAAACCAATGGAGCTTATAAGTAACAGTTTAACAGCAAATACATAGATCCATATCTTTTGGAAAAACGACATAATTCAGAATAGCAACTGGGCCATCAAATAGACATGAACAAGCCCCACATGTTACAATACAAGTCAAAGTCGCTGTGAAATTAGCCTCTGAAACTCAGACGTTTTTATTTTCCAACTGACATAAAAGGGCCATTCACACTGAGCACTATAACTATAGAAATAGTTTGGATGAGTGAGTTCACACCAACTATAGACAAAATACAATGGTGAATGATAGTTCATACTCGATTTGAATAGCCCATTATGTCCTGAAACAGATAAGACAAGAGGAGAAAAATATATACTATTGTATTTTACCTCTTGTGCCCCGCAGTGGAAACGGACTTTTGCTGGCCAGCTAGCGGTCATACCTCGCATTCCCTGGAGCCTGATATGGTGTACGTGTATGGCCCCGTCCCATTAAGCAACATGTCCATAGTCTCCGAGTGAGTAGGCTTGTAGTCCACGTAATACTCTTGCAGAGGCGAGTTTAGAGAGCGTTCAGTCTCACGCACCTTTTTCTGCCGTTTTTTAACCATGGAGCGCTGTTGAAGTTGCTTGATGCTGCTCGGGTAGCGCTTCCATGAGACGTAGATGACCAGCAGAATAATGGCAACAGATAAGAGGAGGGCCACGCTACCAGCAATGATTTTATGATAGGACACATACTCCGTTTCTGGCAGAGGGATTGTGGGGGAAACCTCGGAAGGTGTGGGGAGGGCTGTTGTATTCCAGGTCAGTTTTTTCTCCTCTGTGGGCAGTGAGGGAAGAGGTGGAAGCTCAGGCCGAGTTGGAGAAGTGAAGGTGGATGTAGTCGAGGTAATGGGCATGGGTGTTACTTTGCAGATGTTAAGTGTATCCACCACATCGTTCACCCTCTCTCCTTGTGTCTCATTGGGGCCCGCACAAATCATAGCTGACTCTTTGTTGCCCTTGAAGTTCCTCAACCAAGCCACCAGGGGACATATGCTTGCGTTACAGTACCATACGTTACCCGCCAAACTGATGGTGGTGAGGGAGATCCAAGCCTCCACCGTTTGTTGAGACAAGTAGCTGAGTTTGTTAGAATCCAAGTTTAGGGTCTGCACATTGGGTAGGCATTGGAAAGTGCTGGCATCCAACAGCTGCAGCTCATTTCCCGAGAGGTCCAGCTTTTGCAAGGATGTCCACATCCAAGGTAGGCCCTGGGTTAAGGACTTAATACGATTCCACTGCAGATAGAGTGCTCTCAGGTTGGTGAGACGGGGGAAGTGGGCAAAATTTATCTTGGAAAACTGGTTGTGCTCCAAATGAAGCTCGATGAGTTTAAGAAGCCCAGCAAAGGCATTACGTGTGAGGCTCCTTAATCTGTTGTAGCCAATATCAAGGAATTCCAGATTGCGGCAATCCAGGAAAACTCGCATTGGGATGGTTTTTAAGGAATTTGACCTCAAATGTAAACTAAGTAATTTCCGTAAGCCCAGGAACTGATTAGGCTGGAGGACCTGCAATTTATTGTAAGACAGGTCAAGATTACGCAAATTTGGTACATCGTGGAACGTGTCGTTTTTCAGCTGAGTGACCTTGTTAGAACTGAGGATCAGTTCTTTGAGCCTTCGTATCCCGTGGAAGGCCTGTCCATCCACAGTGGCAATGTAATTGTGGTCAAGGTACAACCAAACCAGTTGGCTAAGGCCTGAAAACTGCCTGGCTCTGAGGTCCACCAGGCTGTTGTAGCGGAGGGAGAGACCTTGTGTTCCCACTGACACGTTGTTTGGCATGTCGCGGAAGGCGTTGGACTCACAGTATATAATTTTCCCATCACATCTACAGCTCTGAGGGCAGGGACGTTCACGAATGCCACTTGGAGCAGCGATCAGCAAGGCAGGCACCACCAATTCTGCGATAACCAGCCATTTCAACAGCAACAGAGGTCCTGCGCACGCACACACACACACACACACACGCGCACACACACACACACACACACACACACACACACACACACACACACACACACACAACTATTGTGAAAGAGGACAATAACATGACTGTATACATGGTTTTGTTTAAAATAATAACAGCATACACTCAGTGTTAATTTAACTCTGACTGTTCAAATGCACACTTGTGTAGTGATTGGAAAGAAATAGAATGGAATGGACATTCAAATAAGGGAGTCAAATTCAATCAGGATACTTCTCTTTTTAAGTTATTGCATGTGCTGATAAATTGTGTTGTGTGAGTGTGAGCAGCCTTAGCAGTAACCTATTTAATGTGCCCTATATATGTTCAGACTGAATAGGTACCATAATACATCGTACATGTCTTTATCCATCACCACACTGCCAGGCATATTGTTGGCTACTATGTATCACACAGGAATGGGGATTGCTATAGCCTATAAAAGCACGAGCTGCCTGCTACTATACAGTAAAACAAATCCCCTGTAATCACTGATAACAAGATAGCTAAGACGTCGGCAGTGTATTTATAGTGATGGAGGATTTCTCCTTTTTTGCCTCCGTTATTTTCCCCTGAATATGCTTCATATTTCAGTCAGACACTAATTGTCAGTTAAGAGAGGGACAAGGTGTATGAGTTTCCATCAGCCTACTATAGGCACTTTATTATGACCCTCAAAGCCTCAATTTTGTGACAATTGTGTCCATTATGGGCTAAGTGCGGAACGGAGGGTACCTACCCATGTCTGCGCGGCTCCTCATGTTTTAGAGCTTTCTGTTGCACGCGTCCCAAGTCCACATGTTAGACGCACTCCGCATTCGGTCCAAATAGTTAGAAGACATGTAGCCTACTGGTCCGGACTGCCGGACAGCTGCCTGGGACCAAAATCCTTGCCGCCGTATATAGCCAGTTGTGCTTTTCGCACAGCCGCACGCACACATGCACCTGTCGTTGATTTGGGGACTGGAGGACGGGAGCGAGCCGAACTGTATCTCATGTAGTTTTATACGGTACACGCATCTAAATAATAGCCTATATGCTCAGACTGCAATTCAAGACAACATTAAATGGATTAGCCTACGATGATGATGCCACCATGGTTTCCGTCCCCCTGTCAAGACAGATGCAACTCGGAGCAGCCAATTGTTGAATTTCACTCGGGTATGAGGAGGAGGCGGCATCCCAAATTGGCCAAGTAAAGATAAGTAGCCTTGTTCAGGTCTCCGGACAATAATAACGTTGCGTCAGGTGTAGTCCGATTCATGCAAGAGTGAGGCTGAGCGACTGAGTCCGTGAGTCGTGTCTGCTATAGATTAGACCCGCGTTGACCATGGACTCTAAAATAAATCACTCTTTATCGCAACAGGAGTGATGGATCATTACACAGACAGAGACAGACTTAAGATGCCCTCTCCTGGTCAGTGAGAGCTGAGAGAGACCTCTTCGGGTCTTGGGCTTTAAGTTTCTGTATCAATAGGCTATCTCTCTGTATCTGCTGTAGATTCAATTATCTTTGTGGTCTACTCTTCACATAGGCTAACTAAAGGACAGCGTGCGCACACACGCTGGCTGTATAGGACATGATTCAGGAGCGGCAAAGCAATTTTGATTACTTGCAGCTCCACTGTGATGCAGCCACTGCTTTACATTTTCACTGAAATGTGCCATGAATAAACAGAGGATGCATTCAAGTCCTCATAATGGGAGGGGAGTTTGAGTCAGGGTCAAAGTAATCACTTCTCTTCTAATGGGGCCCTGAGTCCCTCTGTCGATCATGAGCAGCGTCATTACTGATAGCCTAATGGACGTTTGGACACATATGCAGTGTCAGTGGTGATTAAAAAAAGTGTAAAAGCAGACATTATAGGCTAGGTACAGCTAAAACAAGGAACTACAGACAGACAGACAGACAGACAGACAGACAGACAGACAGACAGACAGACAGACAGACAGACAGACAGATAGATAGAACAATAAAATGTAAGCTCTATCTACAGGGAAACCCCAGTTACTGAACAAACACTGTATCAATGATTACTATCAGAAAATAGAGCTGCAACCTTTTAACAAACAAACAGAACTTACCGTACCTAAAGGGTAGGGCCTACCTTTAAAGGATACTGGCACTAACAATCAATCAAGTAAGTAGGTAAGGAAATTGAATCAGGCTCTGAGTAAGAGTAACTTGGTTATTTAAAAACAGTCATATGACAGCAATGACAACAATAGTATAGGTTATATATGGTTCAACAGTGTGAGTGGTGCCATTATGCACAGCAACAAGTGAGTTTTTGTGCACTGGATTGGTTATGTACTGAATACAACATAGGAAACTATAATGAGATACTATAGCTAACTAAATAAGACATTTATTAATTAATTATTGCACATTGAACTAGGCTGTGGGTTTGTTCGCTATGACTATATACTGTAGGCCTATATATGATTGACAGGCATTGTCCTGAGGACAGCCAATGACAGTCAGATGGCTGGGTTAGTTATTCATTATAGTGATGGTGCGTGGGAAGAAGCTATTCCTGTGTCTGGAGGTTCTGGTGTGTAGCTCTGAAGGAAGCACCTTCCGGAGGAGGAGTTCAAAGACGTGCATGGTGGCCAGGATGCGAGGCGTAGGCAATGATCTTTCCCGCCCGCTTCCTGGCTCTGCATGGTGGTGAAGAGATCTTGGAGCGAAGGCAGGTTTAGTCCAATAATCCTTTCTGCAGAGCTGATGATGCACTGCAGCCGGCGTGTCCTACAGTGCCAAACCGCACTGTTATGGAGGTGGAGAGGAAAAGACTTCATCACAGCTGAGTAAAATTGAACCAACCATTCCAATCCTGAGGCACAGATATTATCAAATCCCTTTGGAGAATTACCAATCCATGTCTTACATTCTGTAAACCCAGACACTAAGCTACCCCCCCCCCCCTCCTTCCCCTATTGCTGCTACAGTATGTCTCCTCATGAGGCTTTATATTATTAGCTTTTATTTTATTATCTCTATCGTTATCTTGATAGTATATCTTTGTTTATTATCATTGTTGTTGTTATTATTATGTTGTGTTAGCACAGTAGGGACCTTACCACGCATACAGTATACATGTTGCTGCTTGTGCCTGTATGAGTAGTGAAAATCTTTCCTTTGTTCTTGATTCTTGCCCTCTTCAGTCAAGTCGGGTCCAAATCTTCCTCCATTTTTTTTCTCAAGGCTGCACATTTCCCGGTGTTTGTTACCTGATGTAGGTCATAGTTTCATGTCACAATAGGTAGTAGTTGGTAGACTCAATTCAACTCGCACAGTCTGACAAGGTGCATCCTCACGCAACACATACGTCTGTCTGTGCTCAATCGATTATTCTACTCATCTTTCTCCTCAGTGGGTGGGTGGACCAATTGATATAAAATTGCACATGGACTTGGACATTGCCCATTGGCATGTGCAGGGACTATCACATTTTCTTTTTCAATATTTGTGAACTGTGTCTCTCAATAAAGACTCTACTGTCCTCATACCATTCAAAATATTCTCCTAAACAAGTAGCGAAACAACATTTCGCTACTTGTATATCTGTATAAGTAAGTGACAAGTAAACTTATTTTTGAGTCAGGGAGAATACATCCCTGGCTATGAACTGGAAATCATGATTTTAGCTTTTTCACTTTTCACAGAGTGACATGTCATGGTTGTACGTACAAGACCATGACATTTCTTCCAAATTGTGTTGTAGACAATTTCACCCATGAATATTATCACTGCAAAACCCCTACTGTTGGTCTGAGGGAATGTGTAGAGTGTAAACACTAGACATTAGACAATCACTGGTCTCCTCTGATACACATGGAGTCGCCAGCCACTTCTGTTAACCTGACAGTGAGGAGTTTCACCGGGAGGATGCAACACGTACAGACAGAGGAATACGCAATTACTCCTAGGTCCACACCATGCTGATCAGGTGCTCTGCCGAGTCCCAATGACAGAGAGCGCCTTCCCCTGCCGGCTTCCCACCCGTGAATATATTGTGTTTGTTACTTGGACCATTCCGCCAAGCCGGAGGCACCATAGAAAAATCGAACCCCAGTCTCCACGATGTGCAGGAACTTTACCCCTGTGCCACCCAGATGGCAACATCGATCCAACTTTACAAAACAAAGTAGTGCAAGTCTTGCACTACTACATTTGACCAACTCCCATGTTACCAGACTCTCTGCATATTTGCTATGGCAAGTTTCAAAGTAGTAAATAGGCAGTGATATTAACAACATGCAGAAGTGTGTCTACTTTGATGCAGCACAATATTTGTCTTTGTGGACGGTTTGTATTATTTTTAAGTAACCACAGTGTGCTGATGATTAATCACACTGGTCAAAAGCATTAATTACATTGGTTAAGAAGCGTTAATTACATTGAGGAAACAAATGTAAAAAAAAAACACTAATGGTATCCTTTAAATGTCACTGGGAGAATCAATCAGATAATTGGAGGGAGGCTACACACCCATCCCTTGTGGTCACCACATGATGCAGTGCCTATTATACAGTGGTGGAAAAAAATACTCAAAATAAAACAATGTTTTACTTGAGTAAAAGTATCAATACTGCAATATAGAAATACTCCGTTACAGGTATACATCCAGAATTGAAACTGCACTTGAGTAAAAGTTCGAAAGTATTATCAAAATGTAATTAAAGCACCAAAAGTAAAAGTACGAATTATACAGAAGGTCCCATTTCTAGTTCTCAATTGTATACAATTCTTTTGAAAATAGCAGATCTAGAATAGTAGATAGTAGTAGCTATTTTCAAATGGCCCAAATGTATATAGGGCTGAAGTGGTTCATGTCTGTTTTGTAATAATAATCAAAATCTACAAAATAACTAGTAACTAAAGTTTTCAAATAAATGTAGTGGAGTAAAAGTACAACATTTGGATCCGAGATGTAGTGGAGTAGAAGTAAAAGTATCGGATACTCAAGTACAAATACTCCAAATTACTTGAGTAAATGTATTTACTTTCCACCACTGCCGGGAGCAGTATGGGTTAGCGCCCCAGCCTGTGTCTTCCGTGAGGAAGAATCCCAACAAACCCACGGTGAGGCTTTTAGGAGGGCCATTCAAGCCTCAAGCGGAGCCTGCGGCACCACCAAGGGCAAGGTGGAGAATCCACCATTCCTGAATAAAGTGCCTGGTGCTGGGAGTCTGGTGCAACGCACAGGGCCTGACCTGGTGAGAGCAGGAGTGGACCTGGTGAGACGTAGGAGGGGCCCGGACAGGTGTCAACCCACAGAGCCTAGTCCTTCCATGTGCCAGAATGGTATCTCCCAGTCCCGGCAGAGTAGTTCAGGAGGAACGGATTGTGTGGCCCTGGTTTTTCCCTAATGGGACTTATCGAGGGTAGCTACTGGGACGTAAGTCGGGACTTGATCACTCCCGGCTGGGTCACCTGAGTGAGGGGTATGATGTTGCAAGACCCGAAACCCCGATGACCTTGGGATACATCACTGAGGATACGTCCCAGGTGCATCCATTTATGTATGTATTTTGTTATAGTTATTCTATTTATAGTGACTCATAGGAATAGACTAAGTGACAACCAGGAATAGTCTGGTGACCACCGGAGAGACGGGTGGCAGCCGGAAATTAGACTGCACCCGGGAGCAGTATGGGTTAGCGCCTCCGCCTGTGTCTTCCGTGAGGAAGAAGCCCAACAAACCCACGGTGAGGCTTTTAGGAGGGCCATTCAAGCCTCAAGCGGATCCTGCGGCACCACCAAAGGCAAGGTGGAGCCTGCGGAACCGTTGCGGCTTGAGAATCCACCATTCCTGATTAAAGTGCCTGGTGCTGGGAGTCTGGTGCAACGCACAGGGCCTGACCTGGTGAGACGTAGGAGGGGCCCGGACAGGTGTCAACCCACAGAGCCTAGTCCTTCCATGTGCCAGAATGGTACCTCCCAGTCCCGGCAGAGTAGTTCAGGAGGAACGGATTGTGTGGCCCTGGTTTTTCCCTAATGGGACTTATCGAGGGTAGCTACTGGGACGTAAGTCGGGACTTGATCACTCCCGGCTGGGTCACCTGAGTGAGGGGTATGATGTTGCGAGACCCGAAACCCAGATGACCTTGGGATACATCACTGAGGATACGTCCCAGGTGCATCAATTTATGTATGTATTTTGTTATATATGTTATATTGTGACTATATGGGATATAGGTTCCTAAGGCTATACTGTTGATGAAGCTTTAATCCTCTAAACCAGTGGTTTTCAACCAGTGGTCCTTGAGGAGGTTCCAGGTGGTCCCCAGCTAAATGTTGGTAACCAAATGGACCCTTCAACTCTTGAGAGCATAAAATGAAACCAAATTGACCCGTACGGGTGGTTATAGTTAAATTACTGTTAAACATCTGCATTCCTTGATCTCTCCTAATGGTACCAACATCAATACAACATGGAATTGTGGACAAAATCTTATCCAAAATATTCTCTAGATTTGGGTCTGAGAGGCTAAATCTCATCAAATGGTGGTCTGTGGCTTAAATGCCGAATAAATAATGAACCTTGATATGAAAAGGGTTGAAAACCACTGCTCTAAACCCTACTTGGACTTCTGGAGAGAAATATTGTTCCTTGGAAATGACATGACTGCATGAGTTAAGCACATTTTCTCATTTCACATCAACCAGTCAGAGCCATGTCAGATTTTATCTGCAAATCTATGAATAATCTATGGGAAGAATTTGCCAGGGAGTCTCATGGAGTGAAATCAGATACATCTTACTGTAATCCTATTCTTTAAAAAAGAAAATCACACAAAGCTTCTGTTGTATTATCACACCATGCTAAGTTTAGTGTAATTCCCTGTGGCTTTTGCGTGGATTCTGATTTACATCATTGAAGAAATCTCCCATGACCCACTTTCCATGATGCTCAATCTTTCTTTGGGTATTTCTTGTAACTGATATGCATGGAATACATACACAGTATGTACAGTAGGTTAGTAGCCTATTTATACATGGACTGTGGACAATGTTATTTCTATCACATCCCTGCGAGATATATAAACTTGACTCGGCTCAACACACCTAAACCTGTATGTTTTAACATGTTTTATGCCTTATATATGTATCATTTAGATGGGGGTCAGTGTAGAGAAGTAATTTCCCCTCGGGGTCGGGGATCACTACAAATACCTTTTTTAATGCGACTGACCAGTTATCAAACCTTACAGATACAGCCTGAACTCCTGTTTCCTCTGGCTTAAACATTAAAAGATACACTGCCTTCCTAAACCTCACATCACTACGATCAAGACACCAAATTGTTTCCCATGAAACTTTAATGACTGTCAGGACGGTGACTAACTGAACTCCTGAATTACAGAGCAGGACCGCATGTACCTGTCTAAATACTTCCTTAATGCCAACGAAGTCCACTCTCACAACACCAGAGGGAGTTCAACAAACCACATCCAACCCAGATTCGGCTCAAACAAGGGATTAAATTAATTTCGCTCCTATGCACTAAAATGTGGAACGCCCTCAACAGCCACTAAGAAATGTGAATCCCTTGCCTGCTTCAAAACCGCTCTCAAAGAGCACCTACGGATGGCTGTCCAACCCCTCTTTTCACCATACAGTACATGTTTTTCCAGTTTTTACTTTATTTATATGATGATTTCCTGTGTATATCTGTACGTCTTTAAATGTTCTGATGAATTGAAAATGGAGGACCCTGATGTAAACAAGTCTAGTGCTTTTCGTTTTCGTCCTCAAAGTAGCAGTTTTTGTATTGACCTGGTTATTTTCGATGCATCTGATCCAACTGTAAAGCCCTAAACACACCAAAGGGTCACCATGCAACTCCTTGGGTCCAAACAGTTGCAAGGAGTTAACACTAAAACTGCCTCGACCCTTTGGTGTTGTGTGGGCCATTGAATTCCATGCGTTGAATTGAATCACTAGGGTCAACGTGGGTCAACGTGCAACAAGACATATCACACCACAGGGACAATGCTAAAACAGTCTTGACCCTTTGGTGTGGTTAGGGCTTAAGAGTGTGGAATTGTAAAATAATTATGGCAACTACAAAACATGTACTGTTTACTTGAAAGCATGGCAGACCCCAATTTACAAATGTGTTAATTTAATTACACAGAATTACACATGCAATAATACTGTACGTGTGCTTATGATAGAATCAAGAGGGATTTATTTGCCACTCATACAGACAGGTACACACAATGTTGGTGGGCCATGTTCCCCAGTGATGACAACAATAAAACAATGTTGGTGGGCCATGTTCCCCAGTGATGACAACAATAAAATACTTGAAAAGTGTGCTCCTCAAGGCCGGGTTGCCTACCCAGAGCTGTGTTGTACCCTGTTATAGCAACACCATAAGGCTGATTTGAAGGGTGGCAGTTCTACCTCTGCCTAGTATTTGTGTCCAAAGGTTCGAGTGAGTGTTTAAGATTTGTGTCATTTTGTGCAAAACGTAGGAAGCCAATCGTAGCCAATTGCAATGGAATCAGAAAATAGATATATTTTGACCACAAGTCTACAGAGAATACAATACAGTGTATTGTACAGTGGTACAAAGTGTACCACTTTGGGTGAGTTGTGGACAAAGTCTATAGGAGTAGTCGTAGTCGCATTGTCAGGCAGAATGGGTGTATAGGGAGTTGCATCGCGAGCATGGAATCTTCAGCGGGTTTGAGTCCTTGGCGGCGTGACGCATGAGTGGGAGTTGTCACCATTTACTCAAACCCGCTCAAGATTCCATGCTCGCAGTTGGCATCATGATGCAAGGAAAAGTGATTTTTGGTTGTACGTCCTGCGGTTCAAGAGTTATAGGCCAAAATGTGAAACCGCCTTTAAAGGACCACTTCACCACTTTTCAACCTATCTTCATATAAGCCCTCCTATGAGAAACAGACTGAGTAGAAAGAAATCATGCCATTTTATCATGATTATCCCATTCTGGGCGGGAACCCCTATTTGTATCTTACCCCCTCAGGCCGGGCACCCATATTTGGGTTCTGTACAGTATGTACAGTATTCAAAAATGTAAAAAAAAATATTCTGCTATATCAATATTTGAAGTTTTTCAGAAACCTTAGGTCAGGATTTAGAGGCGTTTTTAGAATCGGCCTTAGGCCTGAATGGGTTATTAGTGAGGACCTATTATATGAAGATAGGTTGAAAAGTGGTGAAGTGGTCCTTTAATAGCACCGCCATAAATTTGAATGTGAAAAAAGTAGGGTGGCACTTCTTCCTGGGCCTAGTGGGAGTGCATGCAAAGTTTCACAGCAATCGGAAAATTGCATTCAGCATCTGTGCCATTTTGTGCACATTCTTTGTCATCTCTACCCCTTGGTTTGCAAATTAGAGTTCAAGAACTCACAGAAAGTGGTTTCAGGGCTTCACCTTCATCCTCAAAATGACTCGAGTTCAGTTAGTGTAGATATTGGAATGATAATCATTGGCTTTCATTGGTACCTCACCTGCTAGAAATTATTATTCTGAGCCAAATAAAACAGAACATATCTCCAATGTGGTCCATTAACCAACTGAATAGCCTATGTATTCTTTCACACTCTTTGGAAGAAAGTTTGAAAACCTTTGACTTCTAGAATCTAGATGGTCTAAAAAGGCAATGTCAAACATGTTGACATTTGGCTGGATTAATGTTTTCCACCTGCAGTCTCATGCCACAGGGCACAGGGCTTTCATCAAAGGATTACATGGCAGCTTATGTCTTTGGGAGGCCACAAAAGGCCATTATGGAAAATATCCAGGTCAGGTAGGTTATTGTGGCCCAGCAAGGTTCAGAATTCAGTCATTATAATGGTGAGTGGAATCTATAGAATTTGAGGGATAAATGTTGACGAAGTTATTGCACAGACACAATGAGTTGATTTGTATGTGCAAAGTTTCACACCCTTCAGACACTGCGACAAGATTTGAGCCAAAACGAGCCACGCCTGCAAACTGTATATGCAAATCTTAGCCAATCAGGATGAAATATGAAGAATTGGATTGATCACATGATAGAGATACTGTGGACTATAGACTAGACTATAGAGATACTGTGTACAGATTTGCCTGATGTTTGATCAAAATCTGTAGGAGTAATATAAAAAATGTGTTTTGCTAAAATCAGCCTCCTGGTGGCGCTATAACAGGCCGCTGTGGAGTGTGTGCCCACACAGTTTCACATTGAACATTGTATGACAAAGTGGTTAAAACAAAATAAAAAACGTTATTTTCCCTCTGGAGAACTGCATCTGAAGATTAATTTAAAGTAACGTCCTAATCATCTCATCTGTTAATTTGTTGTTGAGTAGCTTGGTGGCTGCAAGAAAAGGTTAAATTCACAAACAACAAAACTGCTTCTCAAATCGCTCTGATTTGCACGTAACTCAAAACACATAATTTCGCGTAATCAGGACTTGGTTGTAATTATCACTCCTCCCATCAAGAGCTCTGTCTGAGCTGAACTTAATGAAAATCTGATTTGTGGTACGTTATAAGGCCTGGTCCTCTAAGTACTGAGTAATTATTCTACTCAGTAAACAGCTAATCATTAAAACAGATTGAATCCATTCAACATTTGAAAAATGGCACTGTTGAAAATCAGTGTTCAAGTCAAATCTCTGATTAAATATCTGCGAATGAAAATCAAATGAGTTTGAATCCATTATAGGCCGACTACAGAATATAATTACATTGTAAATTTAGTTTAGGGCAAAATTGCATTATCAAGAAAGCAAACAATAAATACTGTAGGCATTTTCTTTTACTAGAAACAAACATGATGTAAGCATTTGCTTAAATCAATAGGATGCAATTCACATCTTCAAACCCCACATGAACCTTAAATCTTAGTATGAAGCAAGTTGTGTGTAGGCTACATGAAAGAGGTGATTTGTAAGAGGTATTATCCACTACTTCTACTTCTACTTTTGTGCACCACTTTTCACTGGCTATAGGATTTGTAAATGATTCATTGGTATTGTATAGAATGGCATAATGGGAGGGCATACACACACTTCATTTCACTTCATACTCTACGATGTACAGATATAATCTGCCCGGTATTGGCATAAGATTACTGGCAAATAGGTGAGGTAAAATCTTCCTTCACTAACTGTACTGTAGGTTTCATTTTTGTATGCCTGCGAACTGTACCACATTTTAAAATGATACACAAGTGCCATCTGCAGTCTAAAACAAACTCCTACATATCTACAGTACAGTATATTTTGCAGAATGATTTTAGCCTTATTTATTAATTAGACATAATGTCATTGTATAAGATCATCACATTTTTAATTACTCTTTATCTCTGAGGACAGCCAGGTATGAAATACTGTAATCTTCCAACAGCATTTGTCTCTTTCTTTCAGAGCAAAATATGATAATGTACACCATAAGGACACTGAGTCATTTTCACACTCATTAAATTCCCACTTGCTATGGTTTGCTTGCTATTCTCACAGTGCCAATGACTTATCTTAGGCACCCTTGCGTGATTATAAGATTACCACTGTAATCCACTGCAAATGTTCATATAATTGCATCAGTACATATCAAATAGAAATGGAAAAACAGATGTTGGATGCTTATTTATAATCTCCCTGATTATACTTAATTCTTGAAATTTCTTCTTATGGTCAAGTAATAGTACGTTTCTCTTTGCATACACAAGGGGTTGCTGTTACCATGCAGGCCATTTCAGTTCAACTCCAATACAATACAGAGTCATACTGTACTGTATGCTCTCCAGACTGTTGATGTTCAATTGTGATAAATACATTCACAGTATGTGAAGTGTGAAAAATGACTACCGGTATATCAAAAATAGTTATATCTCCCTTGCATCAAGCTCATGTGTATGTCATCTGTGGATTGTATACTTTCAACACAGATACTGGGAGCTGTTAACCCCTGTGTGCCAAAACCATGCCTTTAAAGGCTATTAATTAAAAACGGAATCCGAAAATGTGCAATGAATTATTGAACGAATGAACAGATTAAAAAAATGTTTTAGGAATTATTAATTATTTAATCAAATCCCACAGACTGGACGATTTTTATTTATTTATTATGATTAAATATGGCATCTTGGTACTTTATCATAGGAAGGCCTATACCTTGATTTGACAGAAATGTGAGGAAGTGGTTCCTTGGCTGTGTGGGATATCCCTTAAAGGTCCAATGACACGTCCCGAAAAATGTAATTATGATACTGTGCATCACGTGGTCTCACTGCCTGAAACAGTCTGAAACTGCACGTGACGCCCCTTGTCCCCCATATATGGGGACTAGGTTAGTGGAGGGTGTGTAGAGCCCAGGATCACATTAGATGTTGACACAGGGGTGAAAAATGGGTTACAAAATTGCAGGATAAAGAATATATTTAAAAAAAGAACTGCACGTGACGCTAGCAACTAGGCAGCTTTAGGGGCTAGCCTGGCTGTAAACAAGTTCTTGAGCTTAGTCCAGTTACCCTGGGTAAACATAGTACCTTTCCTTTCCTTTTTAGGCTAGTAGTTTGGATGGCACATTTGAATTGCGGCCAGCCGCCGCAATTCTCTCGTAAATCTCAAGGTGCTTGTCCCCAGTCTCAGCCCCCCAGGACACCCATAGCGTAGCGTTTCTCATAAATTCAATGAATACACATAAAGAAACTATTTCACACAAACAATGTTGGTAAAACTAACATATTTGAGGGGAAGTCACTTCTTTGTTTAGTGGTGCAAGGCTGAGTGAACCGAGGGGAGAGAAGACAGGCCGGAAATGTTTATCTGCTGCGTGGCATCATCATCAATATTAGCTAATCAAATCACCGGATTACCCCTTTTTTGCGTCTCTCTTTAAGACATCTGTCCGTCCAGCCATCCGTCTGTTAGTCAGTGTGTCCGTGAATAGCTAGTCTCGCGTACACTAGTGAACAGCTATATCATTGGACCGATCGGTGTGAAACTTTGAGTGCACACTCCCAATAGGCCAAGGAAGAAACTCTGCTCCACATTTGTCAAATCGGCCACATGGTGGCGCTATAACAGGCCTCTTCATGTTTTGGCATACAATTCTTGTCTTGAACCATAATATGTAGGTCATATAGTCACATTGTTTTACACAACCCATATAGGCTCTTTAGGCCATGTCATTTCCACCTCACAATATTTTACACCATTTTGCATTTTCTTCAAAACACACTTTTTGCTACTACTCCTTCTAATTACTAGATTTTGCCTTGAAATGGCAAATAAGAAATGGCTTGCTAACAATCAAAAAGGTTGGTTCAAATGACATTACATGATTCTATCTTTCTAGGTTGTCTCAATTTGTCAAAAGCTTTGACAAAACAGGTACAGTAGGAACATTCCTAAGTACTGTAGGTACCAGGTGATGATAGGAAGCTAGGAGGATTAAAACACATTTCAATTATATACCTTATACACTAGTGAAATAGCCTTTTTCATGATTGCAGAGGCACCTTTTTGACCCTGCCGCTACTCCATTTAATAGTCCATAGACCATGGATCCCAGGTTCAATGTTCCATTGTCAATCATTTGATTATAACACAATTGATAACTCCAAGAGTTAGACTATACATTTTAAAGAAGGTTCTGATTGATATGAATAGGCTTATTGGTAACTATAGATGTGTATTAGGGGTTCTACACAGGAAAAAACTAAACAATTGTGTAGCTTCATAACGTTTTTAAATGTGACGTTTAATTTCTCGAACTATCAGACCAATTAGACCAATTAGAGTCACAATACTTTTGGACAGAGCACAATTTAATGTATCTAATACGATTAGTTAGCCTGGTTTCCAGGCTGATTCGCTGCGTTCCGTGATTTGTTTTGTCACTTCGCTACACAGTGACAAAACAAATCACAGAATGGAGCGAATCAGGCTGGAAACCAGGCTAACGATTACTGATTAGTGACTTTAACTCAAGTTTCAGAGGGTAACCATTTCAAGTCCGTTTCTTGCTTCTGTAGATAAAGGAGCTATAATTATGGACAATGGACAAATATTATGGACAATTTGAAATTGGATGCTGGCTGTGACCCATAACACGTATACTTCACCATTCGTTATGCTATATTAAATTTCACATTTTTATATAAAGTTGATGTTTAATGGAACGGTTATTAAAATTCTAACACTCAATGACAATAATACAAGCTACAACTATACAAATTGGATTCCCTCCCAAATATGGACAAGTGCCAAGATCAAGCATGAACGGTACAGTATGTCCCCAGTATGAATAATAGTCTGTCTTTTTCACTCTTCATGTGCACTGAGGTTTAACATGAGCAACAACTGACATTATAATCATCTATTACGGACTGTTAAACGTGCAACAATTTGTGCATCAGCAAAAACTGAAAGTGTGTGCGTGAGAGAGAGAGAGAGAGAGAGAGAGAGAGAGGGTGGTGAGGCAGATGGGGAGCCAGACAGTATGAGAGAGAGTATGAGAGAGAAACAGACAGAGGGAGAGCATGAAGAGTGGGGCGGTCTATTCGCGCTCAAACAGATTATTGCGCATGCAGCAGGCTGAACTATCAGTGGCTCCAAGTAAGGAGCAAGTATGCAGCGTGGCATCGCTTAGAGATCAGAGCCTTTATGAACGCTAAGCTGTATTTTGCAAACTTGTCTTTTCTGCTAATTGAGGGATAGTGACGCTTACTGTAAGGGGAAAAGGGGTGTTTAAACTGCAATTTGCTCTCATGGAAGGAGTTTAATGTATTCTTAATATTTATTTCTGTGGATTGATCTTTCCTTCAGTGACGATGGGTAAGCCAATATATTCCAATACATTAATCAGCAATTTATGTTATTACAAGGTTACATGCTCTTATTAATTGCATGATTAATTATTATTTATTTATTTACTTTTTTCACAGACTTTTAAGTCTAGAGGACTATTCAGAATATTAACCTACAGCTTATTTCAAGTTATAGTTGCTACGATTAATCACAAAAGTGTGAATTTCTTGGACAAATGCACCAAGAACTTCACTCTCCATCATCAATTCTTCATGGACTGTGACCAAGAGCTGGTTCTCATGCAACACACTTTAATGAAACACTATATACACCTGTATATTTTTTTAGTGAGTCCAATGCCTTTTCATTGCCTCTCTCTCACTCTTCCCCACAGGTTCTCTGGTGTGGGACTGGCGGTTATTGTGTCTTCTCCTTCAGACATGTGCTCTGCTGCTGCTTAGCAAGGGAGAGAGGATGTGCCCTGTAAGTTGCCGTTGTGAGGGGAAGATTGTTTATTGCGAATCGGGCATCTTCCAAGACATACCGGGAAACGTATCCACTGGCTGTCAGGGTCTGTCGCTGCGCTACAACAACCTGCTGGTCTTGTTGCCGTACCAGTTCGCTCACCTGAACCAGCTCATTTGGCTCTACCTGGACCACAACTCCGTCAGTATTATTGATGCGTTAGCGTTCCATGGCGTGCGGAGGCTCAAGGAGCTCATCCTGAGCTCTAACAAGATCACACATCTGCACAACAACACTTTCGTTGCCATTCCCAACCTCCGCAACCTTGACCTGTCATATAATCAGCTACAGGTCTTGCATCCAGGTCATTTCTATGGCCTACGCAAGCTTCAAAACCTCCACCTTCGCTCGAACGGTCTCAAACAGATCCTTGTCCGTACATTCCTGGAGTGCCGCAGCCTGGAGTTCTTAGACTTGGGTTATAACCGTTTGAGGAGTCTCACCCGCACCACCTTCTTAGGGCTGTTCAAGTTGAAAGAGCTGCATCTGGAGCACAATCAATTTTCCAGGATTAATTTCTTTCTTTTCCCGCGCCTTACTAACCTTCAGGCCCTTTACTTGCAGTGGAACCGCATACGAGCCATCAATCAGGGCCTGCCTTGGACCTGGCAGAAGCTTCAGAAATTAGATCTTTCAGGGAATGAAATCCAGATCTTGGATCCTGCCATTTTCCAGTGTATGCCGAGTTTACAAATACTCAATCTTGAATCTAACAAGCTCAGCAATGTGCCTATGGAAGCTGTCATGGCATGGACCTCATTGACAACTATCAGCTTGGCAGGTAATGCCTGGGATTGCAGCCCTGGCATATGCCCACTCATGGCCTGGCTGAAAACCTTCAAAGACTCTAAGGACATCAGCATGATATGTAGCAGCCCCAAGTTGGTTCAGGGAGACAGGGTGGTGGATGTGGTGAGGAACTACTCAACGTGCGTGGGGAACTACTCAACAGTGTCCAGTGGGATCCCAACCACCGCTCTGGCTACGCAGATGTCAGCAAATATTACAGCTCCCCCGCCTCCGCCAGACGCTGTAAGCCATGGCTCTCCTGAGACACCAACACATAGATTCACCCCTACACCGCCACTCCCTCCAAGTGTGACGGACAGGAAGGCAATAGAGTCCACGGTCGTGATCTCCACAGAACCTATCCCTCTAGAAACATCCACGCCATTTATCCCAGAGATCTTTGAGCACATGGCCTTCCATAAAATCATTGCGGGCAGCGTAGCCCTGTTTCTGTCACTTTCATTGATCCTGCTTGTTATTTATGCTTCGTGGAGGCGCTACCCCAATGCCATGAGGCAGCTGCAACAGCACTCGGTCAACCATAAGCGCAGGAAAAAGACCCGGAAGGAACTTGATCTTAACTCGCAGTTGCAAGAGTACTACCTGAGTTACCATTCAAACTCTGAGACTTTGGATTCTCTGGTGACTGAGGCAAGGCCATGCACGTGTACTATATCAGGATCCATAGAGTGTGAGGTCTGAGCTGTCAACTCCATCTTAAAAGACAAAAAGTGCAATTGCAAGCCAGAGGTAAATTTAATTTAATTTCTTTCCTTTCAAGTAATTGTTTTGATAATAATAGAAATGTAATGCCTTTATCTATTATTATTATCATTGCATTTGTTTGTTCATTTTGCAGTTGTTAAGAAATTAGTGCAACTGATATTGTCCTGAAATTTGACATTAGTGCATTGGCTATAATAGGACTACACAATATGAACTAACTGCTTTGGCCATATCTCACAACCCCTGCTCCGCCCCCCTCCCCACCCCCAATACAAACTGACCGCTACAATAACCTTAATAATAGAGAATACATCATAAATACTGAAACCAGATGTAATCATTAAGGAAAGTTTATGTATCATTCCTGAGTTTCAGGCCAATAAATGGTCTTCTAGAGTTTGTTAAAGAGCAACGAGCACATCTTTGCTTTTTTGCAGAATTTTTTTTGGGGGGGGGGGGCATGTTGATTTGTAGGGGCTTGATGATGGGGGAGCATGAATAAGACAAAACATTAAAAGTCCAAACAAGCACTTTTAACATACCTTTATGTTGTCATGTTAATTGTGTTGCTGCCTAAACATTTCAGAGTTTATGTGCTTATGTGGGAGTGTGTGGAAATCAATGGCAGATGGGTTTCGTGGGTTCTGCTTCAGAAATCTCATTTTCAGCTCCTTTATGTCCACAGATACGTTTTCATTATAATTTTACTGCGACCGACGCATGCACGCGCACACACACACACACACACACACACACACACACACACACACACACACACACACACACACACACACACACACACACACACACACACACACACACACACACACACACACACACACACACACACACACACACACACACACACACACACACACACACACACACACACACACACACACACACACACACACACACACACACACACACACACACAGAGAGAGACAGTCCTGAGATACTTCCATGTTTTATTTTCCTCAAATGAGACACTTTCCTCTCTTCAATCTGCTGCGATCCATTTTTAGGGTCAGAGCTGCATTTCAGTTCCATTTATGAACTATAAAGTGATATTTTTGTGTGAATCTATAATCTCAGGATTGACATTTTCTTTTTCTTTTTTTAAGATATTTTTTTTGCGGCTTACGCCTTTTATTGATTTTTTAAGGGACAGACAGTAGGCTGACAGGAAACGGGAGAGAGATGGGGGATGACATGCAGTAAAGGCCGTGTCGGGTCCGGGAGTCGAACCCGCGGCACACCGCGACTGGATCACCAGTCCGGTGCCCAGACCGTTACGCTACGGCCTGGGCCAGGATTGACATTTTCAAAGGAGAATTTTTCATTCTACTGAATACAGCATATAAGGTTCATATAATAATGTTATTCCTAAAGATATTGACAAAAGACACAAAATCCTTGATTATGGCAGTATACATGTAAATGATGATTTAATAATTAAAAGCAACCATCAGTGGCATACATTGGGTAATGGGTATGCATACAGGGTGTACATGATTTGAACATGCAAGGTTTATCATTATCAGATCTAAATTTACACATTAACTTCTTATCTTGCTTACGTCCAGATGACTATAGCCACACGTCCCATCCCTATTAAAGGACCATTATTTTTACAGGCCTTATTATGTTCTTGGTGTCTTGTGGTTTCGCATGGTAGGATGAATCCTATTTGCACCTCAATGCCAAGCTCAGAGTATAGGCTGTGGAATGTGCTTGTTTTTTATACTAACTCAATAACTCAACTCTGCCTTTCCACCATTTTTCATCCAAGTTGTCAATAATCATTAGTTGCTGCTCTCTAGACAGCATCCCTTCCTCAGTTGCACAATGCTTACAGACTAATAATGCATAATGGGGTACCCCCCGCTCAAAAAACAACAACAAAGAAAATAGCATTTCATCATTCAAGGCCTGACAAATCAAACACTAATTACAATATCTGTCCAAAAAAAATCAACAAATCATTTGTCATAGTCATATTTGCTTTGCTGTATAGGCCCATAGACGCTTCCATTGGTCTTTCAGAGAAATCCATCATAAACGTGAGTGCTGGAAACATAATACATGGGTATAAATCCCCTTGGCAGTGAACTCCTACGTCAGCCTGGAAGCGAAAGTAATCGTGACTCATGTTTAGAGAAGAAGTGAATTATGGTGTGCATACATCTACTTCATAACAAACTCCTGTTTTTTGTTTTTTTTAGGCATATAAATTAGTTTAGCACAAGAAGTCCTTATTGACCAATAACAGGGGGGTGGTATAGCGTGACTATTGACAATGTCTACCAGCAGGAGTTTGGCAGTTTTGGTATGTCTGACTCTATAGCTGATGAGCCCTCTAAGAGGTAAAGGGATTGAATTAAGATGATTATTTTTCTCAAGCATCAGATTAATAAATCCTTGCTTTTTGGATCGGCTGGATAATAAAAGGTATCATATCTCTGCTGGCAGTGGAACTCCCTTATCCTGTTTGGTATAACACATACACACCCCCCATGGATTATTTTAATTTTCTTCCCTCCCTGTGAGCAAACGGAAGGAGGGAGGAGGAGGAATTTAGGTGATATTTCCCTGATAGCAAGGACCTTGACCCTTTACACGGGTCTCTCAGCCTGTAGATTCTGACTTTTCTTTCTTGCCTTTCAAGAGTAAAATAGTCCCATAGCAGCAGTATACACCAATTGTATAGAGCAGATTCTTAACATAATTATTTTGTGCTGATTCAGAGTCAGCAAAGCCATGTTTTTGTAGTGGCACCAGTAAATAAATATGTTGGCCATTTGTGTCCCAGAAAGAACAGACAAGACACCTGCTGTTTACATACATCCCAAACATGGCTCAGTAACATCAATCAGACCAGAAATTTAGTTTGAGTAAAACAATGAACAAACATAATGTGCACAGAAAGTCAGTTTGGTAGAATATCAATAAAAACATGATACCTCACATCAAGACATCAACCTAACTCATCTATTATAATTGCCAAGGAAGACCTTGGGTGGGGTCAGTGGGGCACAAGAAGCCTGGGGTTAGTAGTATGGTTACATTTTTGCATGGGTATGTTAAGTTTTAAGTACAATACATGCTCCGTCCAATGTCTAACCTTTTGAAAGGTGATGCTACATTTTGACATCATTTAGAACTTCTGTCTAGCCTGACAGCTTAACCACTTAAACCCCAGCATCCGTATTGTGGGGAAATCTTTTGCTGAAAATAGGTGATCAACAAGCTCACGTGTTGCGTTGAAACGTGCTGTGAGCTTGTCAAAAACAACAGTGGTGAAAAATGGATGTATACTATATTGTATAGCTATATTATTAATATTTATTGTACCTTTTTATCAAATTGCTACTAAAGTAATCTAAGTAATGCTGACAACAACTGATGGACCTTTGTATGGATGTTGCCTTGGAAAAGAGCCACCGGTGCATCGCCTCAAACTTGCTGAGGAATACCAATCAAAAGTTACTCCTCGTAGTGCAGGCTGACCTGACCTTCACTCAGTATTTACAGGACAGACAGGAGACAATTCTTTTATAGATGTTTTGTAGTCTGAACCAAAACCACCATGCAGAGACTCCATCTTTCTTAATTTCTATCTTTCTTTCTTTCTTTCTTGACGAACATGAATAATCCAATTTAAAAGTGAAGTTTAGTATTATGAAATAAATACAGGTGAATTATAACTTTTTAATTAAATTTTTTAAGTTACCCTGTCCACTGAACCGCAAAAAATACGTTATTTAGCTCCACCCTTTTGCAGACTGGATGTCACCTTTAAAATTAACTTGAATGCCAAGGGTTTTTATCCATGCTACTGTAATGCTGCTTCAACAGTCCCCCTACCACAACATAACCTATGAGAACAATGAGTAATTAGTTTATCGAGTAATTAGTTAATTTGCCTCCCTATTGTTCTGACAACAGTGGACATTACCTCTGGATCATGGTGAATGCCAGCCCAGAACTGCTCAACCCTCTGATTTTACCATCCCTTGCCCGCTATGAGTTCAATAGCTTTTTATTGTGCACATCATTAACAGAGGATTTTACTGCATATAAAGGGTGTTCAGGAACACTTAAAACTAATGTTTTAACCGGTTTAATCCCACCGGTCACATTTATGACCACTGTTTTGGTTTGGTAAAGTTTAAAAATAATAACACAGAGCCATCTGGAGAATCAGACACAATAAAAAGTCTAGGACTTTATAATAATTTTTATAGCACTTTTCCAAGTGCTCAAAGTGCTTTACAATGGTTCATTCATTCATACATTGGGAGGTGAAGTGGCGAACAGTCGACGCCAACGTCCTCACTTCCCACATTCACACACCAATGGTTGGCAAGCTAGCACCGACCAACTCATTGGAGGCAATGTAGGGTTCAGTGTCTTGCCCAAGGACACTTCGACCTGCTCTACCTCCTGAGCAACAGCTGCCCGTGATGTAATGACATGGAATAGGTTCTGCCACCAAGCCAGTCATGAAACAATACAGCCATCCTGTCAAAACTCATAAGCTTCGACAATAGCCACAACAGACACACTGTAGATCCACATCATCATCTTAAATTCCAAGTGAACATGTGTTCCTTGTTAGAACTCACTACCTTCAACGCCTATACAACTCAACATACACACAGTAGATTCACTTCAGCCTTCAATTCCAGGGCCAGAAAACAAAACAGTCACTGAACATCAGCCACCCAGACATTGTGTCCCAAAATAACAATAGTACAACTTGAAACTCATTAATATACACACAGCTTACAACAAGCAGCAGCAGAAAAGAAAGAAAATATAAAACAAGTAGGTTCCTACTTTGAGCAGTCTTCTACTTCACATCATCAGTTGTATAAGTGATGGCGAGGGTAAAACTTTGGAACCCATGGATAAAGAGATAGAGCCCCCTCTTCTCTCTAGTTCATCCTAGGACGAGCCCTCCAGCAGCATCTCTAGTCACCTCCATCCTCCATACATACGGCATATACTGTTTTCTGACAAAACATACAGGTACAGTCACTGAAAATGTTTAATTTCAAACCAGTCAATAGGGTAAATAGGTACGGTAGTTTTTATGGGATCATTGACAAGAGATATATTCAACAACAGAGCAACTTAGGGCCGTCAAAAAGTACTCTACAGTACTTGATCTGTAATTTGTAGGCTATTTTCAAATGCTTTTAAAACTAATGATATGGCTATCAAACTACATTGGGATTAAACAGGTTAAGATGTTACACTTTGAATGTATACATTGGTGAGTGGCACTGAGTGCTATGTTCACTCATGATCAGGTGCATAAGATATTGCAACAATGTGTTGAATTCGGATGAAATTCTAGATATATTGTAAAATACTATTTTACAATATATTGTAAAAATCCATTTCAAATCATAAATCTGAATTAGGAAAACTTTACATGTTTTGTATGTCTATATTCTGCAGGAACATGAAGCTGCGCATTTTTGTTAACAAAACAAAATCAATTGTGTGATCCAGTCTCACAATTTGCAACACTAGATGTTTTATAATGGTTTGAATCTAGAGTTGCAATACCCTCTATTGACAACACATTGATAAATTCCATGCAGGTGATTATTTTTTGTTTTGGTGTTCATCTGCATGGATTGACAGAAAGTAGCTCATAACGTCTACGGTGGATTTTTATGAAACAAACGCTTTGCAGTCAATTATGCAATAGTGACACAAAACAATGATTTGTTTTACCCGTTTCATTTCCCCTTATTCATATAACATACCAAAGAAATATTCCACAAACACTAAGATATATTGTGGTTTGTTGAATAATAAGATGTCACCACAGTAAAAAAAATAATTGCTTAAATTTATTTTTGGAGGTTCAGCTTGTTATTGTCTGGGGAAGAGGGACATGTCAGTAACATATACCAAAAGGATAGATTGAAACAAGACGGATGTGTTTAATTAAATACTAAGTAAATTGTGCTAACAAATGGGTACTTTAGCAGTGCTTTTTGTTATTGTAACTGTAAGGCCAATATGAAAAAAGCACAGGTAAAGGGACTGATGGTGCGAAAACCACTGTCTAAATAAAATAAAGAGCTAACGTAGCAAAACAGAAACAGAAACCGCTTCCTACACCAACCAACAACAAACAGAAGTTACAACCTGTGGCAGTCACCTCTATCATAGTGTGTACATGAACTAACAGAGTTGATGTAAACTAACAGAAAGATCACCTACTTGTGTACATTTTTAAAGAGATGGATGGCTTGTCAATGTTTTTGTTAGGCATCAAATTAGGGAACAGAAAACTTTATTAGAGAATGGTAGAAGCATGGCAGAAGGGGGAAAAGAAAAGTAGATAACAGGTATAGCCATTGCCCTATTTAAATCAGTCCACCAATTGGTGGACCGATGAATAGAGGACGAACCGGTGGTGAGAGGCGGAGTTGACTGACTGATTGTATGAACTGGACTGACTTGTAATAGGGCAGACAAAAACATAGGGGGGGAGGGAAAAGGATCAGAGAGAGACACAAGAGACGACGTCACGTCACACTGATAAGAAACAGGATGGCACGTTGTCCTCAAAGCTACACATAGCAGTAGAAGGCTATGGACCAGAGATAGCGCTGTCATAAGAACGGGAGGCGCGCTCATGATCACGGCAGCAGTGCCTGTTTGTTTGTCCACGGCTGCACGAGCACCTTCAGCCCATAAATTATCATCACGGGACGGTCCCGTAATGGTGTCGCGCACGCAGACCTCTACGCTTACGCTCACAACAGTTGCATTGCATCTGTGATGCGATGTGACTTGTATATCAGCTGTTCTCTGTGCGCAACACTGTTGTTGCGCTTTGAAGTATAATTGTCTCTGCTAGGGTGCATCTCACTAGCCAACTCACAAGAGGAGGTTGAAGTTGAATGGACTGAAACCAGCACTCCCCAAAACAACAGGTTTTGAGATATGTTGGGAATTGATTACATGAAACAGTCACCCGTGCGCCGCCCATGCAGTCCCAATGTTTGTAAACAAATAATTGGTCTATACACAGCTTCAAGTACGTGGGGAAAAGGTCATTTGATTCTAGAGAAAGCATTTCCATTGTTGCTCCTATAGATTGACAGAGGAACCACATTTGCACCTGAAATTATATCTCAAAAGTCACACTGAACATCGAAAAACGACTTGGCACCAGATAACTCAGTTGCAACCTTTGTTCATTGTATTAATTTAATTGAGGAAGAAAAACCTCGGATATACCTCGGATGCTTCTAATTATCCAACTGTATTATAAGGCTAGTTACCAATTTACCATCTGATTTATGAGAGAACTGTTATAAATATTTTAATGCATAAGTCATTGCATTGAGGTATTAGGTGTAGTAGGCATATATTTCTTAGAGATGGAGTTAATACTTAACCACTTAAACTGTATAGCCTATACTTCTTTGACCAGGGTCCCCTTGTGGTCCATCCTTGGCCCCTTCCTTTTTTGTCTCGACACCAAATCGCTTCGGCGAAAATAGCCAATTTACAAGCAAATCACATTGCGCCACAACGCAGTATATCATGAGCGTATAGGGCCAGTGCATAGGGAGGAGTTTCAATCAGAACGGGTTATTCTGGTTGACATTTTCCTGCCTACCAGTAGGCTATAGTAGTAGGCTGCGAGGCTACATTTTCCAGCCTCACTGTAGAGACATAGACCATTATAGATATAAAATAATTCAATAAACACTGTCAGATGACAAAATAACATAACCTTGATCCACAACAGTAATGGGTCTGCCCTCTTAGTTTATACCCTAACTTGTCCATTCCACGTGGGCCGTCAGAATGATGCTTCCATTGTAGCCTTGCAGTGCGTTGACAGTCGGATATATCAAATAATTATTTGATTTGGGTGTCAGCTGACAAAATAACATAACCTTCAGCAACATTCCCAAACACATGTATGCTCTGCTCTAGATCTGCTAGATCTATACCTGTCCTCAAACCTGCTAGATCTACCTGTCCTACCTGTTTGAGGACAGTGTAATAAAAATAATAATGGTCAGATCGCATACAGACAGATTATTTATTTACTGCGGAGAGAACACATGTTTGACTGATCACGTCACTCTCGTGGTGTTTTTCGTTCCATAAGGATATGTCCACATGTCTTCTCGTCAAGTAAGATGTAAACATTGAGAACTGTTTTGACGTGAGGGGAAGGGACAGAACACTCGAACATTTTCTAACAATTAATAATAATAATACCACCGTCGATCCAGAGCCATAGAGTAGAAGAGTTGTGACAAGTCAAAGATAGTAGAGATGGAAGATGGTGTACTGCAGTGACAGAATACACACCAGTGTCACTGACAAGCAAATTTATGAACTACAGACTGGCAGCCAAGTAGTCTAGCATCCTACTTGCCTACATGTAGGCAGCAAGATGGCACCCAAATAAACCAAAATCCTACTGAACGCGTCACTATGCTCTCCCCCCATTAGTCTCGCCTCTTACTTTGCCAGACTGTTGCCTCTCGCAATTTTGCGAAGCTCTGATCATGAGCAAGCGATAAAGTGGAAGTGAATCCTCCTCCCCACTTCCGTTTCATCTTTCCAGTCGCGTAAATATATCCTTTTCAAAAGTCTTTATTTTTATTTTTATAACGGTATGGATGTCAAGTCACAGATTCATAGAAATAAATTAAATTAAAACATCAGATTTTAGTGTCAGTGACTCAGAGGTAATAAACATATAAATCACAGAGATCATGGGCAGACATAATGAAATAAATGACTATGTTGTTGTGCAAAACATGCCCCTTCAAGACAAAAGAAAACCATTTTCTCCCCTTCAAGTCCCAATTTAGTAAAGCCAATTCCCAATTCCCCAGCCTACAAGTACTCCATATCTGGTAACCCCCACAATCAGTCATATCACAAATATATCCTAATATAAATCGAAATCATCTAAGCATAATAGCTTGGTAAAAGCTTCTTTACTCGGATTTCGGGAGGTGTAGTTCCAGACTAGCATTCGGAGATTGTGGAATAGTTGTCTGGATACGCGAGACTAGGCTACGCGAGACTATGGCCCTCATTTATCAATGAGTGTAAATTCATTTCAATAACACAGCCTTAAATATTAATTAAAAAACCCCGATTTTACGACATGAATAACTGGAATACGACCAAACAACACGTGGCAACACGTCTCGCTGCCTGTCATGACCCCCCCCCCCCCAAACACACACACACACACACACACACACACACACACACACACACACACACACACACGCAACTTGCATGCCCAACTGTGTGTTAAATATTAAACAAATAAAGATATTTTAGTGAACAAACACCTGAACACCTGAACTGAACCATTAATTAAATAATAAATAGCTGTAGGCCTACGCCTACGCGTTGTCTGTTTCCCTTCTACCTACGTTGTTGAATAACACCATCACATCACATCGTCATGATTGGATAAGTTTGGACGCGCATAGCCCTGGCACAGCCGCACACGCATGCAGCTGTTTTGTTAAATAAAATAAAGGAGTGCATCCCCTCCTCTGTCACTGTGTCCTCTGTTACTCTTGTCCGTGATGAGACTGTGACACAACATTTATGATAGATATATAGCCAGTGCATGGTGGCTGTCAATTTATGAAGGTTTATGGAGTGATTGAGTGACTGATTATTATAATGAGTAAACTGGTGTGTAGTCGGCTGGTTGGGCATAGTTGACATTCAAGCGTCACGTCAGGTTTATCCTTAAACAAGGTTGCACAGTAACATAACTCCACACAGGCCTACTGTACTGTTACTGTAGGCTACAGTAAGGCAAGGGAGATTTCACTTTCCACCTCTAGGAGTCTCCAATGTCTCTCTGTCATGAAAATATTCCAGGCAGCACAGCGCTCCTAAAATCCTCGCATAATTATACTGTATGAGCTCATGCAAAGCACTGTTTAAATGGCTTAAGCAAGTTAAGCTTCTAACTAACTTGTAACATTGTTTTTAATTGCTTACCTTAGCTTAGCTAAACATTTTACATATGTTTAGATGCCTGTGACAGCTGGTCAGACAATGTTACAATTTAGGCATTTAGCAGACGCTCTTAGTGTTGGGGAGTATTAAGCTACATGTAGCTGAGCTACGTAGCTTAGCTACATTTTGCTGTAGCTTGTGGTATTTTAGCTACATTCATATTTGTGTACCTCGTCAAGTAGCTCAGCTACTTTTTGGGTCATTTTTGTAGCTTAGCTACTCAAGTTACAAGCTACAATTTTGGGCAATAACATGAAAGAAATATATTAATCTTGACCATTGGTTGCTGTGTTAATTCTTGTACTAGAACCCCCTTTGAAAAATCAAGGACTGTTCCTTTTTCTGATTGCTTTGAGGGCATATCAGCACTTGACAAGCCAACAGCTGCCTCTAATTGGCCTCTGATTGGCCCTGGTATCACAGGGTGGGAGGGGTCTCCCAGAGGGGAGCAGGGGTCTCCCAGAGGGGAGGAGGGGTCTCCCAGAGGGGAGCAGGGGGAGGAGGGGTCTCCCAGAGGGGAGCAGGGTGGGGGGGTCTCCCAGAGGGGAGCAGGGTGAGGAGGGGTCTCCCAGAGGGGAGCAGGGTGGGGGGGTCTCCCAGAGGGGAGCAGGGTGAGGAGGGGTCTCCCAGAGGGGAGCAGGGTGGGAGGGGTCTCCCAGAGGGGAGCAGGGGTCTCCCAGAGGGGAGCAGGGTGAGGAGGGGTCTCCCAGAGGGGAGCAGGGTGGGGGGGTCTCCCAGAGGGGAGCAGGGTGAGGAGGGGTCTCCCAGAGGGGAGCAGGGTGGGAGGGGTCTCCCAGAGGGGAGCAGGGGTCTCCCAGAGGGGAGGAGGGGTCTCCCAGAGGGGAGCAGGGTGGGAGGAGGGGTCTCCCAGAGGGGAGCAGGGTGAGGAGGGGTCTCCCAGAGGGGAGCAGGGTGAGGAGGGGTCTCCCAGAGGGGAGCAGGGGGAGGAGGGGTCTCCCAGAGGGGAGCAGGGTGGGAGGGGTCTCCCAGAGGGGAGCAGGGGGAGGAGGGGTCTCCCAGAGGGGAGCAGGGTGGGAGGGGTCTCCCAGAGGGGAGCAGGGGGAGGAGGGGTCTCCCAGAGGGGAGCAGGGTGGGAGGGGTCTCCCAGAGGGGAGGAGGGGTCTCCCAGAGGGGAGGGGTCTCCCAGAGGGGAGGAGGGGTCTCCCGCATGTACATTCTCAATTTAACGCTGAAAAATAAGTAGCTGAGCTACTTTGAGCTACTTTTTCCATGTAGCTGTAGCTTTACAAGCTACATCTCTCCAGGGGTAGCTATGTAGCTTGATCAAGCTACTGCCATGGTGAGCTACTTGTAGCTTTACAAGCTACGCTTTCAAAGTAACTTCCCCAACATGACCAGATCGATTGAGCGACTTGTTGCTCCGCTTGTCCGCTTGTCTATACGACAGAACAACAGCTCAAGACTAGACATGAGTTTTGGCGTGGCGTACGTCAAAGTTCAAAATCACGCTGGAATGATAAATGAAAATTGCAGTGATTTCGGCGTACGTTCATTTTTGGGTGTAAATCGCGTTGATAAATGAGGGCCTATGAACGTATGGATCTGCTGTTTTTGCATAATATTTGCCTATAATTGTGACATGCCCAAAATAGGGACGCTACGGTTGAAGTGGTTAACAAGCAAGGATCCGAATGGCAAATGACTTAATCACAAATATCTGTTTGTTCAGCAACACTGCCCATTGTCATTAAATGCTTAGCATCACTATTATAATTGCCTCTAATTTATTGTCATTATATTCTCCACAGAACAACTAGAAGTACATCAAGGGCTTTTCTGCGGGCCACTCTAAACTGCATGAAGGATGATAACGTTGGTGCAGCCGAGGCTTACACCCTGGAACCATCCTACTCAAGATGAAGAACACCAATTCCATCTTTATTAGCATCAAGGACATAATGGTGGTAGGTGGGGGTCAGGAAAGCAGTAGACACAATGAAAAAAGGTATAGCAGTGGCTTGAGAGTGGATCCCTTGGGTTGGATTGCCTTTTAGGAACTGCCACCTCATGACACGGGGAAGTACTTTGCACTAAGTGCTGTCTCTGTTTTACCTTTACCGCTTTCTCTGGGGGATCCCTAATGAGCATTAATGTGTACTGTACTGCAGTTACATAACTGAAGCACTGGTGTGTGAAACAGTTTCCTCTAACGCAACTAGTCAAATCAAATCAAATCAAGATTATTTATAGCACATTTCACACAACCTTAGTTGACCAAAGTGCTGCACAGGTAAAAGCATGGCCATTACATCAGAACAAAAAACACCCTCACAAATAGGAGTGACCATAGCATAGCATTAACCATACTGTATTTATGCTGGACAATGTAACTGAACAAGGTAGGCCTATGGTTCCCCAATTTGGTACGGATTCAGAATTAACAGATGATCGCTGATGTAACCAAAGTGTCAAGTTCATTCAACATGTAGACAAATATATTATAGGGAAGAGGGGTTATTATAGCTGTGAAATCATGATCCTAAAAGTGGGAGTGAGCCCACAGGTAATATAGAGAGAAGGCTTCAGGGCCTCATTAGAGTAATCACAGCAAACAAATCCAAACAATGCACTATTAATTAATGGCCCAGTATGCTCATGTCCTCAACACCACTATGGCACATACAAACAATTTCTCAAATAAATTATGGCACAGTTGGCATCAACATTTGTTTGAGGGTTTCTTAACACATAATAGGCTGTAGGGGAGAGCGGGGTCGGTTGATGCGCATTTTACTAATCCCTCCCTACACAGAGATTAATTAATTTCAAGTAACCAAACTTTTTTGTGAACAAGATACACTTGTCCTCTCCCATTACCCCGAGTGTTTTTTAATTTTGGTGAAACGAGTCGGACGCAATCGGCAAGCAAGTGATCTCGCGCTCAGGAGGACGAAAGGATTTCGCAAGGACGAAAGATGAGGAAGTGAGCGCGAGATCACTTTGCTTGCCGATTGCGTCCGACTCGTTTCACCAAAATTAAAAAACACTTGGGGTAATGTGAGAGGACAAGTGTATCTTGTTCACAAAAAAGTTTGGTTACTTGAAATGAATTAGTCTCTGTGCAGGGAGGGAATTAGTAAATTGCGCGCTGACCGCCCTGTCTCTCCCCCAGTCTCCGCTACTTAAAGCGTGCAAAAACACAAAAGGGTCTGTAGCTCGGTCAATCTTAGGCGGAAATGGATTTTTTTTTGTCTGCGAGGCTTTCGGGCGCTGTGGAATCGAATGACGTCACCGGAAATACGCGACGAAAAGGTGTTGCATGGTATCCAGTGAAAGGTGAAACCGTCCTACCTACACAACTGACCCCGCTCTCCCCTACACATGCATTCCCCCAACAAACTTCTGGCACCCCTTTTATGAACTACCCTTAAAGGTGCAGTGTTACAATATTATATACATACAGGAGACACAAACAAAAAGAAAACGTTCATGTTTATAAAAGCCAAAGAGAAAAGGTACGTTTTAAGTAAGGACTTCAATTCTATGTTTGACCGGGAGCCAAATATGGAGTGAGGCTAGGACTGGTGTGATGTGGTCAAATCCCTGTCTGGCCAAAAAGTGCATTTATATGTGTGGTCACTGTGGTGGGGGCTCAAAGTGAGTAGCAGTAGGTAAAACATATTTTTTTATTTTCGCTACAGAGGAGAGGCTGGTACTGGTCACTCTGCATTTCATGCGAGGCAGGAAGCCAATCAGTTCCATAGCCTTAATGCAATGGCAGCAAGAGCAGTAAGGCTATGGACCAGAACTAACAATTAATATGCCCCATGTCAAGCTGTCAACGGTACATTCTAGGTAGTTCCACATCTGAAAATAAGTTGTCGTTCATATTAGTGACAGGGCATAATTTTTTTTTCAAATAATAACAATAATAAAACATTTTTATTTAAAAATAAATACCATCCACTGGAGTAGCACACCAATTAAATAAGCAATGATAAATTCTGTATATAAGGTATGACACATAACCAATCAAAATGAAATGACCTTTTAGGCGCCTCAAGGGTGTAATTGAAAAAGTTTTCCCCTTGGCAACAGCATAGCGTGTATTAATGAGGAACAGCAGATGATCATATCATATGGCGTTCAGGTTGACATTATTGCTTTGAAGATACGCTATTTCACGAGTGTGTACTTATAGTGGAATATTGAATATTGTAATATCTCACAAAGTGTGCAATACATTTTATTTTAATGAAAATACCCAGTGACATTTTGCTGTCTTTGATGTACTCATCTCTGTGTGGTCTTTTGCAAATTACATTCCCAGGCTAAATGCCAGAAACAGAAATTCTCTGATATAAATGTGCCGGGTCAAAAGTAAAAATTATATATTTCCTTTCACAATGGAATGTTGCTGAAACCACAAACTGTGCATAGTGAAGTACATTCATTATTACGTCATTCTTCTTTTTGTTTTCTTGCAGATGAATGTAATTACATTACGATACACAATATGGCACTGTAATATTGCAGTAATTATCTCTACCCGTCTACCTATTACTTAAAATAAACTTTTATGACATTTTATATTTGTTTGTCTTTAATACACACATACAGTGTACATATAGCCAACCTTCACGGTATAGTGACACTTTTGGGTATACCTAGCTCTGGTCCATAGCCTTCTACTGCTTCTATGATTCTGCCCTGCGCAGTAAGGCTATGGGACTTTCCGTTTTAAATCTCAAATCGAAATCAGACCAACTCTCAACTTCCGCCGCTCGCATGAATGCAGACCAGCCTCTACTCTTTGGCGTAAATAAAAAGAACGTTTTTGCTACTCACCAAAACAAAGGCGGGTTGTGTCATTAGAAAGCCTACTTTCCTTAGTGGACGCACTCTGAGCCCCCCACCACACGTATAAACGGTACTTTTTGGCCAGAAAGGGATTTGTTTTCACCGGAGGAAAAATATTCTCTATGAGGCAGTTCTCTGGGCAATATCAGTAGAGGGCGCAGCGGAGTAACTAAAAAAAGTTTTTCCCGGTGGAAGTACAGTTTATATATGTGGTGGGGGGCTCAGAGTGTGTCCACTAAGGAAAGTAGGCTTTCTAATGACACAACTCGCCTTTGTTTTGGTGAGTAGCAAAAACGTTCTTTTTATTTACGCCAAAGAGTAGAGGCTGGTCTGCATTCATGCGAGCGGCGGAAGTTGAGAGTAACATAGCTCTATGCGCGCATTAGAGCTATGGACCAGAGCTAGGGTATACCAAGCTGTCAGTTATATCATATTATTGCACATGCCACCCAGTTCATTACTCTCATGAGGCAATGCAATGCATCACATGAGGTTCGGTTTTTTCCTATTCCATAGTTCATTGCATTGGCTGTGCCAATCGTTTTCCTAAAGACATTTTGGTTCTCCAACCAAAGCTTAGCACAATAGGGATGACACAAAAAAGAACCGCTGAAGTGTGTGTATGTGTGTATGTGTGTGTGTGTGTTTGTGTGTGTGCGCGCGCGCGCATGCGCACAGGAGGCCGGGCTGGCCCCCCGAGGGAGATGCAAAGCACATCCTGTGGGCCGGGGCAGCGATTAGTGGCGATCGGCCGATAGAATATCTGAGATGCCATTGAACAGTATTTCAACTAACGGATTCAGTCTATATATATATGTGTGTGTGTGTGTGTGTATATATATATATATATATATAATATATACTGTGTGTGTATACTGTATATACATACATACACATACTGGTATATAAAAAACAGCCAACCTGGTTCAGCCTGGACTGGACCGGCCGTTCAGGAGTTGTCCCAGATTTCACAATGGTCAGCACGTATGGCATATGAAATACAATAAAAAAAAATCACCTCACCTGTGTTTTCATTAAGTAGAACTTTTGGTCCTTGAATGGTTTGTCTGGCAAATGTAATTTATGTAATTTCCTTCTACATTTCCTCCCACCAGAACTGAAGCGAAGGAAATAGAATGTGTGTGGGAGAGACAGAGAAGTGTGTGTGTGTGTGTGTGTGTGTGTGTGTGTGTGCATGTTAGAGAGAGACAGACAGAGAGAGAAAGAGAGCATAGATATTATTTATCATAGAGTATCAGTTTCAATCTAACTCAGTGCAAAGCTTAAGGGACCATGCTCTTCATGAACGCTCTGAGCCAGTCTGCACTCTGTACTGGGTTTTGCACATGAAGCACAGATTATGGGGTTCACCGTCTCTGCTCAAATTACAGGAGGCTGTGTGCGTCTGTGTGTGCATCCATGCATGCGTGGATGTGTGCGTGCTTGTGTTGCGAACACAGCATGTGAGTGCATGCATGGGCATTCGTGTTTGTGTGTGTGGCGTGTGCAGGTGTGACTGCGTATGGATGTGTGTGGGCAGTCTGTGCAGAGGGATTGCATGATGTGGAGAAAATACAGTACATGATGAAATCGCTTTTAGTTTCCTATTCTACACAGTTCTCATACGGTATTGGCCTTTCACGTTCATCAGGTATATCCAATAATCAGACTGGCCCAGCATCTCTGTGTCAGGACAGCACCATAACTTTTGTATGCCCTTTAAAATGTGTGAAAATCACTTGTCTTGTTCTAAATGACCTCACCTTGAGGATCAGTCTTGTGTGATTGAGGAAATGTTTTGTCTGCATTTAGGAGGCGGATGAAGTTTGGCACTCAATCCCAGTCAGATGGACTCTCCACTGACGAAATGACACTCAATCATTGCCCGATGCCTGGTGTACATTCAAGGAGAAAGCCATTTACTGGCACAAAAAAAAACATTACTTGTGTCCTTTGTCATTATTTCATTTAGAAACCAAGCTCAATCTGCAAAACAACAGCAGCGGTGGAGTTGACTCACTTGACGGTTAATGTGATTTTGTTTCTACCGCAGAAGATTATTTTATGAGACACTCATTGTATGCCATACAACAAAATTATATATTATAGTGATATATGTAGTGAAGAGTACAGGATGTGATAAAATACTTCTTATCAATCATGGGGGTCAGTGTTAAGCCATGAATCGATATGTAAGTCTATTAAGGATATTATGTTGGACTTGATGGACCCTCACAAAAACATGCAGTAATCCTGGTCTCTAAACTGCCTCCCCCTGGCCAGCCGGGACGCCTGATGGAGGGGAAAGGAACTGGTTGGAATAACGTGTTCCTTCCACACGCTACGTCCAACCAGGAAAATCCCCCCTGTCAGGTGTAAAGGAGCAACTTGGACACTCAAGCATGAAGGAAGCATGAGTTAAAGGTTTTATGACATTCATTTTCATTAATTTTTCTTTTTCTTTTTTCTTTTAGGTTTTATGACCTCAATTACACCCAAAAAACCTGAACTTTGAACATTCAGTGGATTTTCTGTGGTCTGAAGTTTTCTTTGGGTTTGGAGCTACTTTTGAGCTACAATGAAAACAGGCAACACAGTGAAACAGTGACATCTGCTGGCAAATCCCATTGACATATATGGGATTTGCAGTAAGAAAATAATTGTTGTGTGATATAATGTGATTATTAGCCAGGCTAATACTGTATAGTGTATACTGTAAACTGCATCTGTCCCCTTTGGAGGGGATAAAAAAACAATACAGTACAAAACCAAAGGTATGGCACCCGCATATCTTGCTGCTGCAAGTCCCGAGACGCACCCTACAAACCCTCCTGCGCGCTCAGATCAGCCAACGCCAGGACAACACTCCACATGTAGACGGATGTTAGGTTCTTACTAGCTTATGTATTATTCTCGATGACTATGTTTTATGTATTTGATGTATTTAATACCATGTGTTGTTCTTGCTTAGGCCTACTGTAAATCGCTCTGGATTAAAGAGCATCTGCAAAATGCCTAAATTGTAAATTGACAGCTCTTATGTTACATCACATGTGCCTGCGTGTAATAATGAATTAAACAAAGACAGACATATTCTCTCTTTTAACTTAAGTCTAACATAAGATTCCCACCAAATGTCGGCTGGATGCTCAACCAGTGCTGGTATCTCAGCACTGCCGGAAGAAAAACGGTCCTGGGAAGGTTTCCAGTTCGATCCCGGGCTCCCCCAGAGTTAGTTAGTGTCCTTGAGCAAGACAATGAACCCCTAATTGCTCCTGATAAGCAGGTTGGTGCCTTGCACGGTTTCTTTGCCTGTCTCCTGTCTGTGTGCACCATTGCATTATGCACCATTTGCATTATGTTGTACATTGTTATACTATAACAGGATATACTATTATCTGTCTTTGCCTACAATTTTAAAGGGGTAAAAAGCGTACTGTAAATCCTGGTTTTGTTAAGTATTCGTTCACGAAATACTTCACTCTATGGGATGTTTCCCTTTGCGGAGCAAAAGGGCAGAAACTTCATTCATGAACTCCCACAGAGCATATGCTCCTCAAATATGCTCTGTGGGTTTAAGAGCGATGACGTAGATGCCCTGCTTCTCGAAGCATCTAGGCTGCGTCTACGTCACAGCGCGCTCATTCGCTTTTCCTCTGCCGAGCTGAAAGGACAGACTTCTGTTACTGAGTCAAGTGTTTAGGGCAATTTATACCTTAAAAATCGGACAAGAGTGCAACTCGAGTACCGTGAGGTTCCCTGATACTTGGACTTTTCTTCCGACAGAATCTTTTTCAAAAACTCTGCAGAAACAAAGCTCCTAGACGGTTCGTAAGTTCTATTACCAGAACATTTCGAAAAGACCGCCATTTCAGATATAGAGGGGTAACAACTAGCTTACAGCTGGCGCCGCTTAGCGGTTAGCTTAGCAAGGCGCTACCTTCTATTTTGCTATCTTTCTCGTTCGAGGCTAAGAAGCCCGCTACGGTTAACATAGTTTCAGTCTCACGAAGGTGCTACCTTTTCTAGCGAGCTAGCTCGCTCTCGTAGTGTTACTCACTAGCTTAGCGCTAGCATAGCACCTTCAACGTTAAACTAGCCGGTGTTTTACTGGGCCTGTAAGCCAGTTTTCGCTAGTCTAGTTTTTCACCTAGAGACTATACGATAAGCTACCTGGTGCTTTACGAGGCCGGTAAGCCCGTTTTTCGCTAGCCTAGCTTTCACCTAAGCTACACGGCCTGGAAGCCCGTAGCAAATTAGCTTTCTTCATGTTCGTGGCCACGAAGCCCTTTCACAAAGTTAGCTAATTCCTGGTCCCCCTCTCGACGGAAAACTACGAGCTACAAGCATGTATTCCCCGGTGAGAGAGACCCCCGCCGCAGCTAGACGCTGCCGAAGAGGCATCACTCCCGAGCCACAGAAGAGGTGCACTGTGGCGGGATGCAGCAACAAGATGTCCGGCACCGACAGACACGAAGTATGTCTGTACTGCCTCGGCGTGGATCATGCACGCAACGCCCTTCTCGATCTCGACGACCTATTTGGTTGCGAAAAATGCAGAAGGATGGACTTCACCCACCTACGAGGTAGGCTGAGGCGCGTCGATGAGTTCTACAAAAAGTACACACGCGATGAGCACGAGCACTATGGACCGAGGCAGAAGTTGGACTATACCCCAGCTTCGCCTCGCACAGCCAGAGGCTCCACTCAAGAGCGAGAGCGGCCTATACCGGCCCCTCGTAGCCGTGCTACAGCTACGGTCTCCTCCCAGGCAGCGGCAGACAGGGCCACCGCAGCCCGCTACGAAGCTGACGGAGCTAGACCTAAGAGCGGCTCTCGCCCTCTGATACCTCGTCAAGTGAGTACACCAGCAACCGGGCCTCGCGGCCGCGAGATCCCGGCTACCATGGAGGAGCGCTCCGCCAGACCGATAGCAAAGCCTCGTCTTCGCACTGCGGTCTCTACTACCATGGCAGCCCGCCTAGAAGCCTCTCCACCACGCAGCAAGGCCCCCACTAAGGACTGGGCTGACGCTGAAGAGGGGGAAATCGACTACGACGAACTCCCCTCCTTCCAGGAGAGAGACTGCGAGCGCTATGAAGTCGTAGACGAGGGCAACTACCAGAACGACTCGTCAGAGGCAGACGAGTACACTCGCCTCCCTTTCCAGGACAGTGAAGACGACGAGGTAGAGGAATTTCCTCCCCCCGTCGACAGACAGGTAACACCCCCACCTCAGCCTCGCGCTGCTCTCCCCAAGGATAATTCAACCTTGATGGAGATCTACAAAAGGGCTGCTATCCGCTGTGACCACGCCTGGGAGGAGATCCCCAGCGAGAAGGTGAAGTGGGATGGACGCAGCGATGAGTACGTCCCCCCTCCTGTACCAAAGAAGCAGGCCATTCCTCAGGCCTCAGGCCTTGAGACCTTGCTCAGCAAAGCCTGGACCAACCCTATAGTCAAGGTAGAGGCCATCCACCGCCGTGGCAAAAGGGCGGCCACTGAAATGAAGGACATGGAGAAGCTGAACCTTCTCAAGATGCCCTCCATGGACAGAGCCATGGCCTCGTACCTGGCTAACCCCCAAGCCCCAACTGTGATCCCACAGGACAAAGAACCAGTCTTCTCCAGTGTGGCCGACAAAGAAGGGTCTAAGATCAACAGGTGGCTGTATGACCACATGACCTTCGTCGCCAGGGGACTCAACGCAGGAAGCCTCCTGCATGGATCCATGAAAGCTCTCCTGCTGAAAATGGGCAACATATCCACCCCAGAAAACCTGGCTGAGATGCGCCGCCTGGTACACGAGCTGGCCCAGCTCCAATATGATGTCACCAAGCACACTGGAGCAGCTCTGGTGTCCTCCATCCTCCAGGAGCGGATGAGGTGGGTGAACCTCGCCCCTCTCCCCGATTCTGTGAAGAGGGACATGGTGGGGAGGGACATATCACACGAGAGCCTCTTCCATGGGGTTCTCGAAGACATGTCGGTCTCCATCCAGCAGGCAGAGACCTCCACCAAGACGATGAAGGCTCTCCAGCCACTGGCTGCCAAGGCTCCACCGGGCCGCGGCAGGGGCAAGCGTGCCCCATGGAAGCCCAGGACGTCCAGCAAGGACCCACCCGGGCCCCCGAGGGACTACTCCGGAGACAGACAGCGTCAACCGCAGGGTCCACGCACCGACCGTCGCCGCTCCCCCCCGCCCTACAAGCCCAGAGGAGGAGCGTCCAGGGGCCGAGGCGCTGGGAAGCGGAAGTGACCCGCATGGCAGGTCCCAGAGGGGGGTCCTAGCCTCACCCCCCCGATTTCTCCCACAGAGTTCGAGGCCGGAGGCAGTGGTCACGGACCTCGCCTCCGAGCCGGCGTCAAAGCGCTTGAGGACGAGTGTGCAGACTGCCACGGGCAGCAGTGTACACACGTACCAAAATGTTGTTATGTGCAATTCACAAAGTGTCAATGTTTTTGCTTTAATAAAGTGTCAAAAAACAAAAAAAACACAAAAAACAACACAACGAACTCTGAAGGGCACAAGCCCAGCCATGGGAGAGATAACCCATACTGTAACAGCACAAGCTGTTACAGGCAGGGACCACCACGCCAAAATTTTTCTTCACTACCCGAAGAATCCACTAGAGGGAGACACTCCACACAAGGTGAGTTTTCCCCTAGGCAAACCGTCTCAAGGTACCCACAGGCCACAGAGAGACACCACTATACAGGCGGGTTTCCCCCCACACACGGGGAACCCCCTGTCACGTCATCTGTCAAAGTGGCGAGAGTGCGGAGCATCATCATGGATCATGCGCACTATAGCGACCGGATACAGGCTCCAGTTCGTGTCGAAACCGCCCACCTTCGAGAGGATCTTATTCTCTCAAGCGAGGGGACAGGAAGCAGGCATTTTACAAGAGGAAATCAGATCCCTCCTGCAAAAAGGTGCCATCACGGAGGTTTCTCACAACCAGGCAATGAACGGGTTTTACTCCCGTTACTTCCTGGTGAAAAAGAAGGGGGGGGGGCTCCGACCCATATTGGATCTCAGAGCTCTCAACCGCTATCTGAAAACCTTCCGCTTCAAAATGTTGACGCCACCAGTCCTACTGCGATCAATCCGCAGAGGGGACTGGTTCACGTCAATAGACTTACAGGACGCATACTTTCACGTTCCAATATACCCACCGCACAGAAAATTTCTGCGCTTCGGGTTCGAGGGGAAAGTATACGAATACACGGTACTTCCCTTCGGAATGTCCCTGAGTCCGAGAGTCTTTGTGAAATGTACAGCAGCGGCGATAGCCCCACTGCGACAACAGGGTCTTCGTCTAGCAACCTACATAGACGATTGGATCCTATCCGCAGACTCTCAACAAGAGGCGCTGTCACACACACACACAGTGCTCAGCCACCTCCGCTCTCTCGGATTTCAAATCAATTACGAGAAGAGCATGTTAACGCCGACACAGTCAATAGACTTCATCGGTATAACGCTAGACTCAGTCTCTTACAGAGCTCGCCTGAGTCGAGAGAGATTAGACGCGATGATACAATCGGCAACGTCTTTCAAGAAAGGACGCTCGATTCCTTTCCACATATGTCTCAGGATGGCGGGGCTAATGGCTTCCTCAATCCATTTAATCCGCCTGGCCAGGCTACACATGAGACCATTCCAGCTATGGATGAACTCTCTGCGTGTACCTATGTACCGTCGCCACCAACGGGTAGAAGTGACGTCACACTGCATACTAGCCCTACAATGGTGGATAAACAGACGGATCCTTTCAGAAGGAGTCCCCATGGGGAGACCTCTGATCAGGAAAGTGGTCACCACAGACGCAAGCATGACAGGCTGGGGAGCCACGCTGGAGGGTGCCACAACCAGGGGGGTGTGGTCAGAGCACCTACGCTCCTCCCACATCAACTATTTGGAACTGATGGCGGTTTTCCTCGCTCTGAGGCAATTCGAACCGCACATACAGGGTTGTCACGTGCTGGTGAGAACAGACAACACAACGACGATGTGTTACATAAACAAACAAGGCGGTCTCAGGTCCCCCCGTCTTCATCAGTTAGCTCGAGAGCTCATTCTATGGAGCGACTCTCGGCTTCTGTCCATCACAGCATGTCACGTCCCCGGTATTCTGAACACAGGAGCAGACCTGCTGTCCAGAGGACCTCTCCGCTACTCAGACTGGTCTCTACACCCACAGGTGGTCACACAGATCTGGAGCAAGTACGGGACACCCGAAGTGGACCTATTCGCCACAGAAGGGAACACGACGTGCCCCCTCTTCTTCTCGATAGAGGGGCCATCGACGCTGGGACTAGACGCCCTGTCACACCGATGGCCCAAAGGCCTACTCTACGCATTTCCCCCACTGACCCTCATTCCCCCCACTCTGGACAGAGTGAGGACTCAGGGTCTGACAATGCTACTAGTAGCCCCAGCCTGGGGGGTCTGGAGGTCGGAGATAACTCACCTCCTCTACGACCAACCTTGGCAACTCCCTCTACGAGTGGATCTCCTCACTCAAGCAGGTCGGGAGATTTTTCACCCTCGCCCCCAGGACCTAGACCTATGGGTTTGGCCCGTGAGAGGGTGATGTTGTCCGACGTAGGCCTCCCTCCGAATGTCATAGCCACAATTCAGAGGGCAAGGGCTCCATCAACAAGGGCCCGCTATGATACGGCATGGCACGTCTTTGAGCAGTGGTGCTCAACACGGCCTACTCAAGTGGTCCCCTACCGAGCGTCAGTAGTGGACATTTTGACTTTCCTACAAGAGTTCCTAGACAGGGGACTAGGTCTCTCCTCGGTCAAAAACAACTTGGCAGCAATCTCAGTCTGCCATGTGGGGTTTGAAAACGAGACGGTATGGAAACACCCCCTAGTTAGGCAGTTCGTTAAGGGCGTACGAAGGGAACACAGGATCAACAGATCCCTGGTCCCCTCCTGGGATCTAACCCTAGTCCTGGAGGCCTTAACCAAGGATCCCTTCGAACCACTGACGACAGTTAGTTTGAAGAACCTGACACTGAAGGTAGCCCTCCTAGTTGCCTTGACAACTGCTAAAAGGGTCAGCGACCTACACGCCCTCTCGACCTCGCCAGAGTGCATGAGGTTCGATGACAGGTCAACCAAGGTCACTATCAAGCCCAACCCAGCCTTCATCCCCAAGAACGCTCTCTCCGTGTGCGTTCCAGTGGACCTACAGGCTTTCCACCCCCCTCCTTTTGCTTCTAATGAAGACAGGAGGTTAAACTGTCTCTGTCCAGTGAGAGCTTTACGAGCATACGTGGACAGGACGGCCCCCTTCAGGATAGGGAATCAACTATTCGTATCCTGGGGTACCAGGACCAAAGGAAAGCCTGTCACAACGGTCAGCATCTCCAATTGGATAGTGCAGACCATCCGCCTGGCTTATACTAGTCAGGGAGTGGAGCCCCCACAGGCGCTGAGGGCTCACTCCACAAGAGGCATGGCAGCATCCTGGGCACTCTGTAAGGGTGTCCCAATCCAATACTATAACCTAGACGTGGCAGCGCCCTCTGTGGCGCACGCAGTGTTGGGGGCTGCCGCACCATAATGGACCTGTTAGGCCATTAAACCATGTGTAATCACATAAGTCTAGATGCCCTGGATATACCAGGCCTACATGAAGCATCTACACTGAGAATGTATATCAGCCCGAGGCTACTACCATTCTCCACCGGGACCGGGCTATCAACCAGAGGTTGCCCAGCCCTCATTAGGTTACTTTATATAGCCCTGAACACACTTGACTATTTCAAGACACGGGAGTTCATAAGGTCCCATAGAGTGAAGTATTTCGTGAACGAATACTTAACAAAACGAAGAGGTTTCTTTAGAAACCAAGGTTTTGTAAGTAGAGTGAGCGAAATACTTCACTCGAAACACCCTTCTGTCTTGGCCCGGCAGAAGGAAAAGTGTTCGAATGAGCGCGCTGTGACGTAGACGCAGCCTAGATGCTTCGAGAAGCAGGGCATCTACGTCATCGCTCTTAAACCCACAGAGCATATTTGAGGAGCATATGCTCTGTGGGAGTTCATGAATGAAGTTTCTGCCCTTTTGCTCCGCAAAGGGAAACATCCCATAGAGTGAAGTATTTCGCTCACTCTACTTACAAAACCTTGGTTTCTAAAGAAACCTCTTCGATTTATACTTGCCAAAAATAGCTGGCGGCAGGAATCAGCTGGGACTGGGTTCTTCCTGCCCGCTTGGCCCAGCTCCACATGCCCAGCAGGAAGTACCTGGCCATCATCCTGGACTCACGCTGCTTCTTGGTGCTACAAGCTCACAACGTGTTGCATCCGTGACACATTATGAGTATGTAGATCTACTATTTTAGTACGACAGATTATAAATTAAGCATAAGGTTTTTCTTTTTACCACAGAAGGCTCTCTCAACTGTAAATCACAGCGCAAGTCTCCTGTATATTGATGTCAGCTCCCTGACATTTATGAGATTATTTCAGATTTATGGCACATTTATTTCATGGTACCGAACTGTCAGTCTGGCAAGATGGACCAATGTCATTGTGATCTGGGAGTCTGGCAGTCTGCTTGTCACAGAATGACATCCATTTGACTGGCTAAACAAAATGATTACTAGGCCAAGTAAGAACCTCCACCCAAATTATTTTGGCACTATAATAGGCTCCTTAATATTTTGGCCTATAAGTAGGTCATACAATCCAAAATAATGTTTTTCCTGCATTCTTTGGATCATGATGCAACTGACAAAAAAATAACCGCACTCACAAGTAGTAGTCTTACTCTTTAGTAGTCTTTTCCTCAACTCCCATTTTGTGTTTTCCTAAACTACTCCTACTATATGGGTCAAAACCTCAGAAATCGGTACACCTTCTCTTGAGTCGTGTACTCAAGATGTATTAATTTTCATAATACATTCTGATTCGCTATGATCATCTACCCCAAATCTGAATCACACATTGAGCAGCAGCACCTAAACAATGCAGAGCCAAAAGCGATTTCACTTGCACCGATAGGGGGCGCCACAAACGCTACAAATGGCACTGGTTGTTGCAGCAACTATATTTATTTTACCACATTAGTTGTGAGTCATGTGACAATGACTGTCAAACAGGGTTTTGATTCTCCATGCCATTTGCTTGTAATTGATTCACAATTATAATTTTTACTTATTTGAAATGTTTATTTCGAATAGACTAGCAGCAATAGAGAATAAGAGAATAAAATAATATTAAAAACCAAGACAAATATCATGAGGCATTGTTCTCTATCTATAGGCTATATAATTACATCTCAGTTACAGTATGTTAAAGCCTTACGACCCTGCACATACCCTCAGTCTTAGTCTTTAGTTTAGTGTTTCCTCTCAATTCCTTGCCATCCCTAATGCTAGACTAATTATACTGTGTAGCATTGGGAATAATAGCAATATACAGGAATGATGATCCCATTCAATCTGGTATCCCTACCTTTGCCATGTTTAATAAGACTGGCATTAAAGGCTTATGGATGACCAAATAGATATTTCCTGCTGTGCACTGCACCATCTCAGCAAGGTGCTATGCTCTGCTTGTGTGGGGTTGACTGTTAGATGTGGTCTTTCTGAGATAGGGTCCTTTACTGAGATGAGGAATCATGAAGATTGGAGAGAATCCTTGCATTTTCCCCTTCATAATGTATTCTGTAGCACGGGCCGGGCACTGCACACAAATAGCGTGCAGTGTGTGGAGGATAAAAAAGGATAGACATATTCACGTCTGCTTCATTGTTCAGTGAAAGAACAGAAGGTGATTGACAGCCGACAGTGCAACACAATGCTGCTGCAGTCATTACAGGAGTTTGTAACACCCCCAGTGCTTTTTACGTATGACACCTAAGTGATCTGTGAATAATGGACCAATTGATTTAAAGGGGGCCAAAATCAATTTACTGTCAGAGTGGCCATTTAATTGTAAAGATTCAATGAGGTATGTACATACTGTACCGTAGGAGTGACTGCGCTGCATTCCGCTCACGTAACTCTCAGAGGAGGTTGAGCCTCTCTTTGCCAGGAGCTCCTTCCTTGTCCCAGTGGCGCTCCGCCTTAAAAAGACAAATATACGTGCCTAACTGGCTCCCTGACATTGACACACCGTGACTCACTCTGCCATGCTATTTCAGTATGGCTGTTATCAAGCCCATGCTTCTCCATAGCCTCTCCCTTTCTCTGCTTCGGGTCATTTGTTTGCCTCCCCTGCTGGGCTGTTTACTTGTAATTTGGACATCTGTCAAGGTGGTTTGTTTGCTACCCTGTGGTGTGATTAGGGCCAACTTTGCCAAATCTAGGAAGATGGATGGGGTTATCACAAACCTTGGCCGTAAGACAGAGGCAGATTTGGCTTCTTGTCATCCAACTAAGCTTGGTACTAGGACGATTAGTGGAAAAAGTAAGTGGGTGTCCAAATGGAGGATGTTGAAATAAAGGCTTGCCAAAATACCAGATTTATTTCAATGGCAATTTTTTTTTTCTTTACCATGCTTATTAGTACTTTTTCAGAGCGGTCCTCTCATATGGTGTCCCACCCACACACGTTTTGTTGCCACAAGCTCAGCTTGTTGGGGGAGAGAGAGAGGGGCAATTAACCACATGCTGGTATAGCATGATGCTGTACTGTCTCATATAGGCTTATGGGAATATTCATGTATATTCTTATGGAATTGGTATTCCATAAGTCATGCAGTCATTAATGCAGGCTCCTTATTCATTAGGAACAGAAATGTTGTTTTACAATTGGGTGAGAGAATGCACATGCAGAGAAGTGGTAATTTCAAATCTGCATTCTTATCATGATTCGTCTTGGGTGGTCCTAATTTGTTCATCTTCTCGCCTTAATGAATGTTATTGGCAGGACTGCATTAACCCAGCACAGCAGTCTGTTAATGTCAATGTCATGTATCACGTGACCAGGTGCATATACACTCAACGTGACGATCAATACCAAATTAGGTCTATATCATGGTGGATTCAGCCCTATCCAACTTTTGCTAATTTGCATGGTTAATCTCGCTATATTTTGCTCCACCTAGCCACTTTGAATCTTTATTATCTCTACCAGACCAGAGATTGTCTGTGTTTCCACACCTCTCATCGTCCGTCCGTCCGTCCGTCCGTCCGTCTGTGAACAGCTAATCTCTGGCACAGCTAGACAGGCGATCAGTGTCTGTAAAGCGTTCCATGCACACATTCTGGTCCATAACTGATCATGTGATCAAGATGTATCAGTCACATTTTCCATATTCCATTCCGATTGGCTATGATTGACTTCCAAAGTTTCCAGGCCTTGGGTAGCCAACCCGGCCTGGCGGAGGTCTGTGCTCCTATAGGAGCGCAGCGCTCATAGTATTTTTTATTTTTATTTAGGAGGACAAAAGAATTACCCTTCTGGAATTGAAAATCGAGCAAAATAAATCTAATCTCTCCATTTTGGTAAATGATTCAGAGCTGATAAGAGAGTGTGGACTTTGTACTATTTGGTTCAAACTGCACTAACTCAAGCAACGCCACTATAGTAGCTTTCCTCTATTCTGCCTAATGATCCAAAAAAAAGTTTATTCTGTTTGCTGTTTAGTCTCCTGTCCATTGTCGTGGTCACATTGTCGTGGTCACAGTGCTCTGTGTTTTGTCAGATACGGTAAGTTCAAAAGTGACATGTTTTATTGTTCAACTCTACAGGGCTTTCATGAGGAAAGTGGTGTATTGTCATGGGAGTGCCAAAGACCATGGCAGGCTGCCATTGCTGGGGGAAATGTAGTATGAAACCATTATCTTTTTCACCCTGAGAGAATTCGGTTAAATAAGCTCAAAAGCGTAGTTTGTCAAACTATGACAGTTTTGAGAAATCCGATTTTAACAACATCCAGGGGCCACGGCACAGAACAACACGGTAACACATCAAACATTGTGTAGAGTTAAGTTGGGATACTATAGACTAAAAGTGAAAAACACAGCTTTTGTTCTTGTTCTGCAAAATGGCTTGTATTTGACAAGTTTCTTTTTGCTAACATTAATGCCAATGTGTTCTACTAAATACATGTCATTATTCTAAGACTATTGTATGTAGATAAACAAATTGAACCATGTGGTTGTGCTGTTCCCTACCTTAGGAGGTAAATCATTAATTTCACAATCAACTACTGTATTTACTGTGGGAGGGCAAACTATATATAGACTGTAAACAAACTTTATTTTTTCTTGCTCAGAGAACACATTATTTCTCATTAAGGGCAGATGTTTCAGTAACTGCAAAATAACTATATATTATTAAACATGTTCTAAAATCCCTGTATAATTTCTGTAGAAATACAATAACAAGTTGGAAAGGTAAATAGTTATGTGGACTTGTTTGAAATACACCCAGCTTCAGCAGTGGCCAATAGGCTAGCACTATGGACAGGATAGGGTGTGGCTGAGGCTGACACTTATCGCACCTGCTGGGTTTCAGCTGAGAGCAAAATAGGAAGGGAAACTAAGCTGTCAAGAAACACTTCTCTGTGCCTTCATCTTGGTTGGATTATTTTTCCACTGAAAGGTATGTTTGAGTCATTATTCATTTTAATATAATTCACTACTGCTGAACAGAACTCAGTTTAGTGTTCTTGTTGATATACAGTATGTCTGTCTAGCTATTGGATTTATGTAAAGTCTTACCTCACGTTCATCTATAGCTCGAATGTGCTGATTAGTTGGCAGAGAAAATGTCTTAAATTTTAAGATGGAATAGATTCCATTTCTTTGAGTAGCTAAATGGGCTGGACTGCAACCTGAGTTGGCCTGCTGTAATCATTATGTACAGGAGGTTTAAAGGACACAAAGGAGTAGTTTACCGAAAAAATTACTTATTGTCGAGCTTTCAATTTGAGCCTCAAATCAAAAATAACCAATACATTCTAACTCATTCTCTCAAGAAGAATCAAATACAATGTAGGGATCAAATATAATTCAGATGAAATGCCACTTTAAATGTACCATGCAGTCTTACATTCTTCTACATTTGTTCTGTAACTTATCACATTTACTCCCAGGGTTACAATTGGCCACTTTCGGGACCCTCGGTTACAATGGGAAATGGTTTCAGAAACTTCAGATTGCTGGCTGGTCTGTTTCTTCTAACACTTCAGCTGAACACAGGTGAGTGTCGTTGGTTTTTGAACCAACTGCTATGTTTGTTATGTGCACTCTATTATTTACAGTACATGTCTTTGTACAGTACTGTATGTTGTATATGGTACTAACCATGCCTCCTGGCCTAAATAGTTAGATGGCCAGTATGACTTATCAATACATTAAACACAAGTATTTCCTGTAAATGTTAACATGGTGCCAAGACTCTTTGTTTAGACAATGTGCATGATCTGACAGCTTAACTGCTTGAATGGACCATTTTTTCATTTCCATTGCTTGTTGTAAAAGGGTGGAAATGTTAGGTGCACTACCTGAATATAATGGACACAATAGCTTCAGACTGTTCAGAGCATTTTCAGTGAACCATTAATAAATTATGACAAACGCATCTTGCCAATGATTTCCCCCCATTATGTGAATGTACAGTACATCAGTCTTTAAATTACAACTTACCACAGCCTCTCAACTTAAGCGTGACTCACAATAATAAACCCTTAACTCTTTGTCTGTCATCTGCCATAATCATCTTTTCTTAAATTGTCTTTCGCAATTTTCCATCTCTTCTAATGCTCTTTTATTTATTTTCAAAAGCAGCATTTTGTTGAATTTGTATTAACATTCCAACCGTACTTAACAAAAAGTGGTTAAAATAGTCAAACTGGCAGCAGACTGACTGAAAACTGGGACAAAATGTGTGTAATGCTCTCCTCCCTAACTGCTGAGATGCCCTTGAGATCCCACAGGCAGTTGAGCAACTGCTCCATGGCCGGTCCTCAGAGGCCACTAGAAGTTTGTGGCGGTTGTCCTAGAATCATATATTTATATTTTGTGAGAATTAAACGGACTCATTTGGATTCTGAGGCTTTTCAGTTTAAGTACATGCATGGCAGAAACACACCGCAGATGCGGTTCTGTCCCCGTCAGTGTGCAGGCAGAATATAAACAGACATAAGGCTTGAAGCCCAATTTATGCTTTCTCGTACGACTGTGTTGCTCAACGAAAATATCAACGAGAAACAAAGCACAACAGCTGCACAACGAAGAACCATGCTGAGGTCTTCCCCTCTCTCCTTGAAATAAAGATTCATAAACACACTATTTTTCATCCTTGGCCTCTTGCGCTGGTTATATGTGTGACGATTATTATTACAAGAATTCTTTGAATCTCCAAGCTATAGTATATATCTTATATATATATATATAGAAGCTATAGCCTTTTGGATGAGGATTATATACCGCAGATATGTTGCCATGACAGTCAGTGTGCACACAGGTTAGAAACAAAAAGAAAAAACTTGAAAGTTGATCTGTTCAACTTTGGTCATAAGTTTACTCATGAAGAGCCTTCATTGTACAATTAATTTACTGCTCTTTGGGCTCTATACCCTCCAGTATAAAACTTAATTTTGACTTAAGAGTCTAATTATAGTTTGCACATCGGTGCAAACTATATACATTTATGAATACCGATCCAGCACATGAATTTGGTTGAAGGGAATGACATGCCACACTGTAAAAGAATCATGACAGAACATTTATATGTACAATGTTCCTCTGATCCTTGAGATGTAACAAGGGCACTGAAGGTGACGTCCACAGGCCCCCAGACCATCCAGAGAGCCAAGGGAGAGAAGGTTACTCTGGGATGCACCTACACCTCTACTATTGAAGATAAAGGACAACTTGACATTGAATGGTCCAATGTTAGCCCTGACATGACCCAGAAAGACCAACTGGTAAGTATTCCATTGAAGATCAGAGTATACCCTCAAGAGAAACTGGCCTGGGAGGTTTGGGGAATTGACTAGAGAGTGTGATTAACATTTCATACTTTGCATTTCAAACATTCTAGACTAAGGTAAATGATCCTTTTCAGCTAGAGGGTATATTCATATTCTAGTGGAAAAACCTGCTCCCAACAAACTATTTTGTGTTGGTTTGTCACTGAACTGAATCTCCCCATCTCAGATCTTATCGTATACTGGGGGCCAAACGCTGCACTATGGTGACGCCAGCCTCTCAAGAAGGCTCATGTTTGTGGGAGACCCTACACTGGGAGATGCCTCCATCGTCATCACTGATGCCTGTGTCTCGGACACAGGCACTTACCAATGCAAAGTCAAGAAAGCGCCTGGTGTTGACATGCGAAAAGTCACCCTCGTAGTGATGGGTGAGGATGAATACACTTTGACACGCCTCCCAGACTGGTTTCTGTTTTGCCTGTTCTGTCCCTCCCTATTGTTCTATGTTTATCAGAGCTTTGTCATTCAGAAGGAATGCTAATGCCCCGGCAGTTTTGCTTCCACTCCTAATAACCATGCTTGAACTCCCCTGTAGTGTTCCTTTTCTTTTAGCAACCACACCTAAGACACTGCCTACTGTCTCACACATAAACATCCTATGATAGGCTAAATTTTGACACTAAAACCCTGCTTAATCTTGGTGGTTGTTGTTCTTCTCTTGCATTATAGTTCCCCCATCAGTGCCAAAGTGCTCGGTTGAAGGTGGTGAGGAGAAGGGAGGCACCGTGTCCCTCCGCTGTAAATCTGCTCAGGGATCCACTCCTCTCACCTATGTGTGGACAAGAGACAGTGGAGGTGCCATCCCACCAACTGCCACTCAAGGTACTGTACAACTCAAGGCTAATTGATGATACAGAAAAAGCAGGCATAGACCATATTGTAGCCTACATCGATAACACATTATATATATTCCAGTATGTCATGTCGTGTGACAGTACTGAATGTTCTCTCTTTCATTCAGACTCACAGACCGGGGAGCTGTTGATAAGGAATCACTCAGAGAGCTATGTGGGGCATTATCTGTGCCAGGTGACAAATGCTGTTGGCAAACAGAAGTGCAAATACACGCTGCACGCATACAACCGTAAGTCAGTCAATGTGATGTCACTTCTTTTATAATTTTCCCTCCAAATTCTACAACGTTTTGAACGCCTTGGGATATCCTCATTAGGATTGGGACTGTCAAACCCATGGGCTTCAGTTATGCGTTAGAAAAGTAGAGCATGTACTGTATATCCACTCTGGTAATCAGGTGCAGAACAAACATAAGAAATAACTCGGGCACAGGTCTCCACCAGGGCAGGTCAGGTTGTGGCCTTCTGGTGGCGCTATAATAGGTCAATGTGAAAAGGGTGCCATCTGTCTTGAGCACATGACTATAGAGATACTGTGTAACGATTTGCAGGATTTTTGGACAATCTGGAGGAGTAATGGCAAAAAAAATGTTTTACAAAAGAGGTTCATCGTTGGCATCTAGGGAATGTGTGTGCAAAATTGGTAACGGACGGACACACACGGACGGACGGAGTTCAAAACATACTCTCTCCCCATGCCTTCGGCTTGGTGGAGACAATAATGGAGTCGGCACACTCTTATATTTACTCCCACTACTGTAAGTGTATTGCACTATGGTAAGATCAACATTTCGATCACCAAAGGATTATCAGATCTGAACCGAAGATTCATACAGTAGGTTATCAAAACATTGATCTCACAATGAACCTAATCGGAGCAGGAACAAATCTCTCAGTACTGTATTGTCATCCATCCGCTGTGATATTCGAGGTGACAAAGTAAAAATATCGGTTGACATTTAAAAGCCAATGCAGAGCACTACAGTAAATGAGGACAGCATCTGAGTGTCATTTCTCCTCTGCTCTATAGCTACCAACAAAGCGGGTGTAATAGCGGGTGCGGTGATAGGAGCTCTGCTGTTGCTGTTGCTGCTGCTGCTACTCATCTGTCTCCTGGTTTGCTGCTGTCGTAAGAAACGTTACGTAAAGGAGGTTGCCAATGAAATCAGGTTTGTGAAACTATACACACAAGGTGCACTCAGTTTCTCCGACGGAGGCGACCCGCCTGAAGGTGACTTGAGCCACGTGAGGCCTCGCAGAGCGAGCAAGTCGCCGTGCCAAGCATTGCGAAGTCAACTTCAGTCGACTCAGCGCCGTCCGAGTTTCAGTGTTAATTTTGTTGACTAATATGACTAAAAGTCTAACGTTTTTGATATTTAGTCAACTAAGAAGACTAGATTTAGAGAAATCTAAATCTGACTAAAACTAATGGTGTTCAAAAGACTAAATATCAAGAATTTGCCGTCAAAAATACTAATACTAAAAGACTAAGGTTTAGACTAAGACTAAACAATTTAAGAATTTGCAATAAAAATAGACACTGATAGTGACAGAATCGTAAATCATGCCCCCCTCTCCTCCCCCCCCATAGGCCTAACGTTCTTTAAATAACAAACAAAATCAAAAAGTGCAGTTTTGAGTCCCTGTGTGGTGCTCTTTCCTCAGGGAGGACGTCACAGCACCAGAGAGTCGGCCCTCCAGCAGAAACTCTAGTTTCCGTTCAGTGTTGGGGTATCGCGCACACCCCGGGGTGGCGTACAGCTCGGCGAGGAGAGCCCAGGCCGGCAGGACCGAGTCTGACCGAAGTACCACCCACACAGACAAGGGCAACGGCACGCTACAGTTAACCAATGGCGACCACGCAACCCCTCCCCAGAAATACGAATATGACAGTAAATACGGATACCCTGTGTGAGCTGTGAGGACACGGATCATGTGGAAGTATCGAATATTAAACTGTGTTGGATTGAGACATTTTGCTTCAAGTACACGAATACATCTTGGAAGGGACATTTAGGCCTACTGTATGTGATGAATGGTGCAATGGATTAACTGCATAGAAAGGGTACAGCCCACTGGATGCTAAATGGCAGGCTATTAGCTGCTGGGATCCACTGTGCTCTTGTCAAAATAATGTTCAAGTCTTATTTTGTAAATCCTGTATGTAAAATGTGTATATAGATAATTATCGGGATCTTTGATGCATATTTGTTTTATACAAGGCATACACTGAAAGATGTGTGTATATAACGCTTTTTATCTTTGTACAATAAAAATCCTTTTACACAATTACATTGTAATTCATTGTACATCGTCTCGAATGATTTGTTTTAGATAATCTTGGTGGATGTAACAAAACAATAGTCAAGCCATTTACACCTGAGATTCTTTTAAACGTTAATGCACTGCTGTATTTAAATGTAGACAATGTTCCAGAAATTATATATGAGAAACTATACTGAAAATAGATCTCCAAGCTCACAGCATCAGTTAGCTTGTAAATCTGATACCCCCACTGCAATTGAAGTGGCTTAAGTGGTTAATTAATTTTAACTTTTTATTGAAGGAATGTATTCACACCTGATATGTGATTATTTTTTATTCTGACCTTGTAATCACGTCATTCCCACCAAGATTCCTTTTATATTTTAAACTTCTAAATATATTATTTACTTAAATGGCCATATCAAACTTTCAAAGTAAAGGCACTAAATGTTTCCAAATCTTTCAAAAATAGCCGATCTGCAAGTGTCACAATGCAACATGTTTGTAGATTTGAGTACTTTTACTTTGGTACTGTATACTTTATTTTTTACTTTTACTCTAGTCAAATTTGATGAGGTATTACTTTTACTTAAATCAGACAAGAACAAACTTTAACCAAATAAAAGAAAATCCATTAGATCAACATTCTAATCGTTGCCAGGAGAACATTTTATGAAAAATAATTACAAAGAAATGCAGGAAACCAAAAGGGACTTAAAGTGGCTTCAAAACAGAATCGATTAGGAAAAGGCTAGAACAAACCACCTCTAAATTATTTTCTTCAGAGCTGAATCTATATTCTACAGTTTCCTGTTAATATAAACTTGATATTCTGCCGTTGCCTATTAATTAAAAATGCAGGCCAAGACACGTGACCGCAACCATATGCAGTCATCGTTTTTATAGCCTGCAGCACAAGAGAGCATGTTCAGTGGAGATGCTGACATAATTCAAAATGATATACGATAAACCTTTATTGATCACCGGAGGGAAAGTCAGGTGTCACAGCAGTGAAAGTGAAAATTAAACAAAATGCTGCGCTACTAGGTATCTGCACTGGATCTCCAACTGAATGAACATAATATAGTCTATCAATGAATATACTGTACATCCATCGCTATGCATTAATCAAATTGTCTCCTGCTAATCACATACAAGTCCAGGCTAATTTGACTCACTAATTTTCATACAGTACACACACACACACACCCCTATAGTCAGGCTATACAGTAGGCTATTTTAAATAATCTGGATAATACTCGACGATGTGAACAATTATGAAAAATGTGAAACGATGTGAAAAAAGCTTTCTGTTGCAGAAAAAAGATGTTTGAGGTTACATTTCCTACACAAACAAAGGCCAGCTACAGTTGTAGAGTAGCTACAGTATGACTTGGATCCTTATACAAACTACTGTATGCTTGGCTTTAAGTTAAAGACATCTCAAAATATTGATTTCCATAACTGCTGTATGTTATATTCCGCTCAAGGCTATCAGGGTGACATGTGTGTGTGCATGCATCATTTGGATTTGCTCAGTTCATCTTGTAAATGACCAGTTCATTTTAAGGGAGGATAAGAACAAGATAATCTGTGTGATTGATGCACAAATCTATCGCCTAAATCATTTATTCCACATGAATGCAGTAAATATACCGTAATTCAAGAAACTTGCCCCAGAAATAAATTAAAAAACGAACAAAAAAAACAGCATAAACTTTGAAAGTTTTATTGACAGTGTTTACGGTCTAAATATTATGTTAATCGCATTTCTAGAAGCAAATATGGGGGTAAAACACTATGAAAACAGGTTGTATTTATTCCCATGAGGAAGGAACTTCTAAACCTAATACTTCCCTTTTTTACACTATAAAATCCTGAGTGTTAATTTAACTCAACTCAGAGTTTACGAACATAACCAATTGGACCCTTACATTTGCACTGTCTGAATTATATTAACAGTATTTTACCGTGTACATAGTATAGGATAAGCACCCTGAATCATCTTTTGACTGGTTTTGTAATCAATAACCAATAACTTGATAACATTTTCATTTGAAATAAATAAGGCCTCAGTGTCACAACAAAGTTAGTGACATTGTAAAAACCAACTTCATGCTTGAATAAACAGGGGTGTTACTTTAATTATGCAGTACAGAATGTAAAACAAACAAGAAAAAGGTCTGAAAACACAGGTCCTGAAGGTGACTCGAAGCCAAAGGTGATGTCCCCTCCTATATTCATGTAAAATGTTCTCTGTTTTATGGTGTTTTGTAAATGTGTGGTCATGCTCCAGGAATAGTAATTTGCATTGGGTGTTAAGCAGGGGTCATCAATATGTCCGTACACGGACAAATGTGTTTGTGGCAAAGACTTGTCCTTGTCCTTGCATGGCAAATTTTAGATTATTTCTTTTACAGACCATTATAATGTTCATTATTTTGATCATAATACTAAAACACAGCCGGAATGTAGACGGCACCCGGGTGAGCAGTATGGGTTAGCGCCCCAGCCTGTGTCCTCCATGTGGAGGAAGCCCAACAAACCCTCAGTGAGGCCTTTAGGAGGGCCACTCAAGCCGCAAGGCCACTCGGGTGGAGTCTGCGGAACCATTGTGGCTTAGGAATCCACCACTCCTGAATGAAGTGTCTGGTGCTGGGAGTCTGGTGCAACGCACAGGTCCTGGGCCTGGTAAGAGCAGGAGTGGACCTGGTTAGACGTAGGAGGGGCCCAGACAGGAGTCAACCCACAGAGCCTAGTCCTTCCATGCGCCAGAAACGTACCTCCCAGCCCTGGCAGAGTAGTTCTGGAGTAGTTCCAACGGATTGTGTGGCCTTGGTCTTTCCCTAATGGGACTGATCGAGGGTAGCTACTGGGACGTAAGTTGGGACTTGATCACCCCGGCTGGGTCGCCTGAGCGAGGGGTATGATGTTCGAGAGACCCGAAAACCCCGATGACCTTGGGATACATCACTGAGGATACGTCCCAGGTGCATCCATGTGATGTTTTCTGTTATAGTTATAAAATACTGAATGTCAAGGTCAAGGTTCTATGACATCAGGAGTCCAACTAGTACTAGTGGTTCTCAAACATTTATGAACTCTGAGAGTATATAAATCAAGGTACATTACCAAATGGACCCATTCAGGGCTAGCTTTTTACGTGTTTTTGGTAGAATTACTGTCCGCTCATTTTGTATGTCCGTGGCAAAAATTGAATTATGACAAATGTCCACCACAAGCCAACATGGTGATGACCCCTGGTGTTTAAGCGCTATACTATATAAAGTACAAAAGTATTGGCATCAGAATATATATACGAAAGTAAAACTACACAAATTTGTCAAATGTTTTAGAATATAGCAGATCTACAAGCCCATAACGCATGTGACGTGCTGTGAAAATCTGCCATTTTCAAATAGATAAACTATGAAAAGTAAATATTCTATACATGGACTCTCAGCTCAGATGCTGGTGCTTTGGACAGTAACAAATTACCCTTCACGAAGAAAAATCCCGCACACTGCTCTTGCTCAGCAGCAGCAATCTGTATTCAAGCATTGACGTTTCTGTCCCTCTGGACCTTCATCAAGAGTGTCTGTCTATAATAGTAAAGCGAACAGATAAAATATAGGCTTTAAATGGTAGATGTATGTTTTGTAATACTAATCTAAATATACAAAGTAACTTGTAACAACATTTTCAAGTAATTGTAGTGAAGTAATCAGTTCAAGTTTGAGAAAAAAGTATTGAATAAAATGTCAAGTACCCGGTACCTCAAAATTGCACTTAAGTACAATACTTGAGTAAATGTAGGCCTACTTAGTTACTTAACACCACTGCGCTCTCAGCCTCACTGCATTACAGTATGTTGTCCGGATATGCATAATAAACACGCATCTTCCACATCCTGTGACCTCACCCTATGGCCAGGCAAATACTTTAGCCACAATTCCCTACTGTCAACACAGATGCAAATCACGCTAGAAGCTTGCATATAAAGGATCATGGCATGGCAGTTGTGTTTGCAGTGCCACAGCTAATAAAAGTCTTCAGGCGACTGGTTAAACAAACAAAGAATCTGAGTCAGACTGCAACCCATCCAATTAGGAATGAGAAAAGTGAACGAAGAGAACGAAGACTTTTTAATGAGGTTTGAGACGATGAAATTCCTGATCCAACCCAAAGGCACCTGTATATGAGGTAGAGTTGTGTGTTTTAACATGACAGTTCTATGAATGCTTCTACCAACATATTCCAGATATATTGAGCTTAATTTTTCAATTGCACATTTGACATGCCTTTATGTTTACATTTATGTTATTGCAGCATAATTAAAAACTTAAAAATTTGGAATGGGTTTATATACAAAGCTAAATGTGTGGATCTTTATACAAAGCTAAATGTGTGTCTCTTCTCCCCAGGCAAAGTGACAAAACCGTGTTGAAACCATTGAAACGAGGATTTATTTTCCTGAACACCTCTAAAAAAAACACTGCAATCAGATGATCTCTGAAAACTGACCTTTTCTTCCTTCCATCGTTTTTGCACCCTCCCAAAACATCTTGCTGATGTTAGTGGTACAAAGGCTGATCAGAAAAATAAATACAAAAATAATTCAAATATCTCCTCTGCATTGTTTAGGGAAAGCGAAGAGAGCAGCATCATGCTGGGTACTAATAAGTTAGCCATCTGGGCAATGACGGGCCTGTTGGCGGTGACAACGGTGTTCTTCAATCTATACATCTTACTGATGAGCCTGTGGCACTACAGGCAAAACAAACGCTGGACGGCGAGCGAGACCATCATCACGGCGCTGTCCGTGGCCAACGGAGCCCATCAGCTCCTCTGCTACTTCTGGATGACCATGGACGAGGTGGACGGGGAGTGTCACCTCTCCCAGACGGCCTACTCCGTCATGCTGCTGCTCATGTTCAGCCTCAAGTTCGCCATCATGTGGACCTCGGGCTTCCTCACCTTCTACTACAGCACCAAGCTGGTGGCGACGCCCAATCAGTGCTACACTAAGATTCGAGCGGCCATCCTGAAACACGTGAACGTGATTATTTCGCTCATTCCCGTGTGCGGTCTCGCCACGTGCATGCCCATGCTGGTGGTTCTCCATCACGATAACGACATTGCAGGTATGTATTTCTCATCTTAAATGTTGTTGGTGCAATACCGGTATTCCACAAATCAGGTTCAATGTGAACGTGGGGCGGCAGTGGCTCAGGGGTAGAGTGGCTGGTAGAGCGGCTGGATGGGAACCGTGAGATTCCCAGTTTGTAACCTGGGCTCCCCCAGAGTTGGTGTCGAAGTGTCCTTGAGCAAGACACTGAACCCGCTGTGCAGGTTGGTGCCTTGCATGGTTTCCTCCGCCATCGGTGTATGAATGTGTGTGAATGGGTGAATGCACAATCTATGTAAAGCGCTATAAATGCACCATTTCCCATTTACCAGGCAAAGACTGCGGGATCATGATACCTGATACCACCCCTGGTCAGGTGTATGAAGCCCTGTATCTGGTCATTGCCGACATACTGCCGGGGCTGTTGATGATTAAATGCTGCCTCTCCATCTCCGTTCACCTGGCGATCCACCTGCGCAACATGAAGGCAAGCACCAACGGCCTCGCCCAGGGGCCGAAGCTCGGCGCACAGATGAGGGTGATCCGCATGACGCTGTCACTGGTGTTTGCCTTCCTGTGTTTCGTGGTGGTCGACCTGTACGTGCACTATGAGATCGCAGTCAACCACCAGAGCGCCATCGCTCTCACCTTCTTCTTCACGTCAGTCTACACCACCGTCAGTGCCATGGTGCTGGTCTACGGGAAGAAGACCCTCTGGAAAGCTCTGATCCACGGTTATAACGTCTGGCTTGATGGCTATCCGTGTTTGTCTTGTCTAAAGGTGAAAACAGTCCAACCCCCCGAGAAAATTGAAAGTTAACCGTTACGTTTGTCGTGTTGATGTGCTATGCCCCCCTAGTGAGGCCCTTCACTGTCAGGTGAAAAGAAGATGGTGGCTTGACGGCCCAGGTATCGGACGAGACTCGTGGCCATCTTCACCCTTCAAATGACCTATTGTGGGGGTTAGCAGGGGAACTTGGAATTGGCTTAATTATCAAATTGGGATATGGGGAGGGGAGAATGTTTTTCCCTTTTGTCTGGGAGGGGCGTGGGGTGTTCAGCAGCATAGTCTTATTTACCTGCACCTGAGATTTTTGTAATTTCAATTTCAATAAAGATTCTTTTAAATAGTTGGTCACGTTGACAATAAATGAATCCTTGTTATCCTTGACGATTAGTGGGATTTTGTTGTGAAGCAATTACAGCCATGAATATTTTCTGTGTGATTATTAAAAGTGCAGTATCATAATTAGCTTTTTTTAACAAAGTGTTACCATAATGTTAAAATAGTTGTCTTGATCAGTCGATTGGTCGGTCCATCTTAAGTTTACTTCAAAATTTCCATTGGACATATCTAATGGCCTGGGAACACATGATGGAGGTCATTGATTCGCGGTACAGCACAAGTCGTTGTGAGCTTGTAGAGCTGCTATGTTCGGTGCATAACACAAGTATAAATCAGGGTTTAATCTGACCTTCCACATTGTACGGTCATTGTGAGTTATCTGCTAAATACCTAAATTGTATTTGTCTGCATTCAACAGCGGATGCTACAAAGAACCATAGATAATTTCTATTTTATTGCGACTACAGGTCACATTTACTATGAAAAATGTCCCGTTTGTCCATCACGCCCCCCATATATGGTCATGCATCGTGACATCATCAGGGATCTCCATATAGTCGCGACGTAGACGACATTGCCAAGGGCCCTTAATATACAGTATGCCAGAATTGTATCTCTCAGTCCCGGCATAGTAGTTCCGGAGTGGTTCCAACGGATTGTGTGGCCCTGGTCTTTCCCTAGTGGGTCTGATCGAGGGTAGCTACTGGGGCGTAAGTCGGGACTTGATCACCCCGGCTGGGTCACGTGAGTGAGGGGTATGATGTTCGCGAGACCCGAAACCCAGATGACCTTGGATACATCACTGAGGATACGTCCCAGTTGCATTGCATCCATGCGATGTATTTTCGTTCTATGGCCATATCACACCTCCATATATGGTCACGCCTCGTAACATCACATGTCCATATATGGTCACGCCTCGTGACACCATGTGACATCATGGAGACACTTAGATCTCCATATATGGTTGTCAGTCCATCACGCCTCGTGACATCACACGCTCCATATGTCATTCTGACATCATCAAACCTGAATATTAAGGCCCGGCCCTACAGGGGCCCTCATCAAACCCTGTACACTCAAGACACTGCCCCCGCTGCCACCCTTAGATCTCCAGATATGGAGCTGGCCTGTTCAGACATTCCATATGTTGATCTGACCTCATCAAACCCTGTACACTCAAGAGACTGCCCCCGCTGCCACCCTTAGATCTCCAGATATGGAGCTGACCTGTTCTGACATTCCATATGTTGATCTGACCTCATCAAACCCTGTACACGTAAGACACTGCCCCCGCTGCCACCCTTAGATCTCCAGATATGGAGCTGGCCTGTTCAGACATTCCATATGTTGATCTGACCTCATCAAACCCTGTACACTCAAGACACTGCCCCCGCTGCCACCCTTAGATCTCCAGATATGGAGCTGACCTGTTCTGACATTCCATATGTTGATCTGACCTCATCAAACCCTGTACGCTCCAGCCTCCATATATGGCCAGACCTCATCAAACCCTGTACACTCAAGACACGCTCCATATATGGCCAGTACATAATTCATTCCATATGTTGATCTGCCAAAGCACCAGCGCTTGCCCAGCAGTCTGCCGTCAGCCAGGCGGATGCGTGCACATGACCTCGCCGTCTCGCACTCAGGGCGTCTTACTGGTATTAAAAGGTATATAATCTTTGATATATTTTAATGATCCAATTTAGGAAGAGAAGTAGTATTGTATTTATCCAATATTCTCGGGCACAGCTGCAAATGGGGCGGATGACAGTAGTCTGAAGTTAAGAGAAAGAAGCTTGTGACTGAAGGATTGTTGGTTCAAATTCATGCACCAGCTATGAAAATCTGGAGGCAAAAATCATGTGTGTCTGTGTGTTATCCATCCTCCTATATCTCCATCTCTGACTCTATAAATACCTTCTGTACAGACAGGAACAGTCAGAAATAGGTGAAAGTCAAACAAATAAGAGGGAAGAAACATTTGTATGTGTGTGTGTGGCGTGCGCAAACTGTGCATGTGTGTAGTGTCTTTGCAGGGCTCCATTAGTTCATACCCTCTGGCACCACCTAGTGAAGTTCAAAGTGAAGATACAATGGAGTTCTATAATCCCATAGAGAGGCTGAGAGCTCCAGCAGCTAAATGGACGAAGGAGGAAAAGCCATCTTTTGGTCTTTGATGCAGGGTAACTCAGTCCTGCTTCTATCTCTCTCCACACTATCCTTGTCTCTCTCACGAGAAAGTAATGTGCACAGAGATGTGTATTTTGATACAAAATACAAATACTGGGTCAATTTTTTTTATCTAAATACAAAATACAAATACTGGTCTGAGAAATGTATTTGAGATACAAATACGTATTTTGTATTTGAAAATACATGAAAATACATTTTCATGAACATGTGTATAATGATAAGTAAATTCATAATTGATTGCCAAATATTAAATGAATGACCCGTCAGAATGTCTAATACATTAAAGATTATTAAGAATGATACACTTTATATTTTAAGCAAATAAAACAGGACCCACAAAGGAATGGTAACTCAAAACTTACCTCTCATTTGTGGTTCAATTTGAGAACGGAACACTGTCCCCCCCCCCCCCCCCCCCCCTCCCAGTGAGCTCCACAAGGACGCATACTAGGGCCTTTACTGTTCCTAATAATAAATGTAAACGACATGACATCAGCTTGTGACTGCAACTTGTTCCTGTTCGCAGATGACTCAGCACTACTGGTCTCGGACAGGAACAAACTGCAGGTTGAAAAGACCCTCAGCTCTGAACTTGGTAGAATCTGCACCTGGCTCGCTGATAACAAACTATCCTTACACCTGGGAAAAACTGAATCCATTCATGGCTTATTGGTTAGAGTGGGTGACAATAGTATCACACGAAAAGATTAAATTACCTACCTAGGTTCCAAACTTCCATCCTGGAGGCCAATCTTTCCTGTGATAAAATGGCCACCAAAGTAATAAAAAAAGTCAATCAAAGAACAAGATTCCTTTAGAGGATCTCCTCACTGGTCAACAAAAACACCTTGAAGACCTTAACAGGAGCCCTCGTACAAGGTTTCTTTGACTATACATGCACCTCTTGGTACCACAAGGCCCTTAAAACAAGGCTCCAGACCTCACAAAACAAACTGGTCAGGCTCCTACTTGGCCTCACCCCCCAAACCCACCTCACCCCTGCCCACTTTGACAGGCTGGGATGGCTTAGGGTTGACGACAGAGTACAGCATCTTGCAATGGGTCTGGTCCACAAGATTCGATACGCCACCAAGATACCCATGTACCAGTCTAGATACTTCCTTAATGTAAACGAAGTCCACACCCACAACACCAGAGGGAGTGCAACAAACCATGTACAACCCAGATTCGGCACAAACAAGGGACTAAATTAATTTCGTTCCTATGCCACCAAAATGTGGAACACCCTACCAACAGTCATTAAGACATGTGAATCCCTTGACTCCTTCAAAATCGCTCTCAAAGGGCACCTACGGACGGCTGCAATTCAAAACTGGTCCCTGTAAAATCAGAATCCCCCCCCCCCTCACTGTTTTTTTTCTTTTCCCTTTATGATGAATTCCTGTTCTGTTCTTTAACTATATAGTGTCTATTTGTACGTCTCTAAATGTTTTGATGAATTGAACAAGGTGGACCCTCTGTAAACAAGTGTAATGCTTAATTGGGTCGTCCACTCACAGTTAACAGTCTTTGTATTGAGTTTGTGCTTGAAATGTACTGTAATTCTTCAAACTGTTAATACATATTTCAATCAATCAATCAAGTGTGTAAGCCAATCAGAAGGCGGAATAGAAGTGACATCACACATTGTGTTGTGTTGTGTGTATGGGTGGGTGTGTTTTGCCCCTACAGTTTAAACCTGAGGAAGTGTAAATGTTTAACATGTGTCCATTTGAGAATAAAATTACATTAAAACAAAAAAAGTATTTTATGTATTTGAAATACAGAAAATACTCAATCTGAACGTATTTAGATACAAAATACATCTCATTTCTTCCATCCCAGCGAAATACAAATTACAAAATACAAAAAAGTATTTCAAATACGTATTTCAAATACTGCCCATCTCTGAATGTGCAGTGGTGGAAGTACATTTACTTAAGATAGTGTACTTGAGTATCTGTAGTATCTCTACTTTACTTGAGTATGCCAGTGTACTTGAGTATCTGTAGTATCTCTACTTTACTTGAGTATGCCAAATTGTCTGTGCTTTTACTTCTACTCCTTTACATTTCAGAGGCAAACATAAACATAGTACTTTTACTCCATTACAATTATTTGAAATCTTGAGTTACTAGTTACTTTGTAAATGTTGATGATGTTGAGTATTACAAAACATACATTAAACACTTCAGCCCTATATACATTTCGGCCATTTGCAAAAATATATGGGTCATGACTAGAGTAAAAAAAATTCGTTGCTCCCATTTCTTCTCCTACATTTAAAAAAATATATAGCCTACATATCAAAAGTTTTTTTTTTTTATAAAATAAAAAATAATTTCATAAATTTTAAAACAAACAAATGTAAGAAATTCCATAAATAAAAATAATATAATTAAGAAGTAGTGAAAATAGCTGATCTACCAGTTCGCAACACGGCACTAAGCGACGTCGATAGATAGATAGATCTGCTACTGGGCAAATATCTAATCTCTCTTTTGGGTCTCGACCTGAAAAGTTTGGGAACCACCGTGACTTAAATTACCCACTAAACCCCCGAGCCACACGCAGATAATTTGACAGGCGTCACTTCTCAAGAAGCTTCTGGTTGCCCTTTGCAGTATTAAATAAAGCAATAAATTAGCTGCACGTATTATACAGGACAGGGCTGTAAACACTTCAAACCAACCGAGAACGAGAGGGGAAAAAAAAGGGGAAAAAAAGAGTGGAGGTGGTTACCATGGAGATATAGATCAGGATTGGCTTGTTGGCACTTTACAGAACTACTCCCCAAGCATGGGCAAACATCACAGTGCAGATCATGCTGACTAGACCTTCTAGTTTGTGCTCCCTGTGTAACTGTACAGGAGGAGAGTGATACGCCGTTCCCTGGTATCTGACAGGAAGGAACAGGCCATTAGCCGTCCAGATTAGCATGACCAGCACACATCACAAGACTGATGGGAACATTTCATACCCCCACCCACCCACCGCAACAAATACCAGTCTAAACAGTGCTTCCCTAACTTTTCAGCTCGTGACCCAAAACAGAAATAAAGTTATTTGCCCGGGAACCAAACTAGTGAAAATAGTAGATCTACAAGCTCGTAGATTGGCTATTTTCACTACTTCTTCAATATTTGTTCTCATATATAGAATTTCATAGATTTTTCTTCTTATTTTCTTCATGACATTACTGAAGAAAAAAAGATCTTTGGATTTTGTAATTATTTCATGAAAAGTTTAGCTTTTTTGGGAATGTTTTTTAAAAACGGTTTGAAATAAGAATTAAAAACCAAAATGCAGGAAACAAAAACTAAGGGGACCCATAACAATGTGTCCGCGACCCATAAATGGGTCCCGACCTACTGTTTGGGAAACAGTGGTCCAAAAAGCATGTCAGAGGCACCATTTTGTTTACAGCTAACACTATTGACCTTTAATTAACATTTACACAGAGTTTGTTGCACGTTTCAAGAGAATTGATGCATACCAAACGCACCATCCATCTACTGCCAGATTACCAACTGAAGCTTGGTTTCAAAAACATGCAAATGGGAAAATCTCCATTTCCGTGTGTTGAATGTTTTGAGAATTAATGGAACTTTTGTAACACGAGTGGAACTGGAATGGGCACAGTACTTTGGACGGGGGTGAATGCTTTAAATGTGTTGACTGTTGAATGTTAATGCCATCCAAGTGTTTGGCGGTCTGTGTGGATATGAAGACATCCCCCTGAGCAGTGTGACCTTAGCCTTTATCTATAACATTTTAAAGCAATTTGTCTTTATTTTCTCTTGGTCAA